>NC_053498.1:105420159-105731523 GCF_905171775.1 Rana temporaria | reverse complement strand
GCAATACGCGGGTGATGTGAAGAAGCAGCTCCGGCACGGTAATACATGAGGGGAGATGTAACGTAGGACGGGACCGTACTGTACTAGGAAAAGGTTTAAATAGAAGATTGTTTTTTACGTTGCATATTACTGGGAATGGCTGAATATCTTTAACAATCTTAATAATTAGTATGTTCACGAAACTTAGAATTGTTTTTAAGCTTTGTTTAGAAAGTTTATTTTATTTTAATTTAAATTGGCCCTTACAATCCATCTGAAGTCTGCTTTTATTTGGTAAGGACCCCTCCCCCTTTCTATTCTGTGCACAAAAATCTAAAGCAATACCTGAGTCCCTGAACACAACACACACCCCGTGTACATTGGGGGACCCTCACGTTATTGAGATTTGGGATACTCGCCCGTCACCTAATCTCATTGAAAGAATGGAGATGTCACCCTCGCATGCAGGTGGACGTGGGGGGAGGGTAAGTGTATGTTAAAGCAGAACTCCAGGAACTGTGAGGCGAGGAGAACTGATCCATGGCATCTCCTCGCAGGGGAGACCAGGGTAGGTAATCAGGGCATGGATCATCAGTGCCCTGATTACAGTAAACCCCCAGCAGTGCCCATCAGTGAAACCAATCAGTGCCCATAAGTGATGCCAGTCAGTGCCGCCTATCAGTGCCCATCAGTGCGCCATTTTGGTGCTACCTCATCAGTACAGCCTACAAGTGTAGCACCATCAGCGCACATCAGTGAGGGAGAAAAATTGACTGACAGAAACTAAGAGGGGGTGCGTTTGTGGGGGGGAGACCACTAGCGGTGACAGGAGAGTGGCGGTAATAAGAATGGAATTACTGAGTTGACTCAAAATATTGCCTGTGAATTTTATTTCCATCATTGCCCATTTGTTGCCCACATATTGGCAGGACTGCCTGTTTGTTGTCCATTATAATTATCGCACAATTATTGCCTGTATATTGTCACAATTTAGCGCTACAATGCCATCTCTGAGAGTCTGGGACCAAGTCGCCTCTGTTTTTGGGACCATAATACTAGAATTAGCCCCTCCCCTCTCCTACAGGGCTGTCACTGTCAAACTACACTTTTTTATTTTATTTTTTGCTTCTAATGCACTGTGGTGATCTTTATCCCCCCTACGCAATACGGGGGCGGGGCCTTATCCGCCGGGGGGAACTTTTTCTGAAAGGGCGTCAATCATCTGGGCGTCCTCCCAGAGGACATTCCTCCTCAGCATAGAAACACCTACTCCCACGGGGAGAAGTACCCGGAAGCCAGATTGCAAATATAGATTATACGGTATGTACAGAGTCAAAAAAAAAAAAATGCAGACTGTACATGTTAGAAGTATAAAGAAGTCGGTCTGATATAGATGTTATTTGGGTGAACCTCCGCTTTAAGCTTTGAGCTTCTCCATTAAAAAGAATCAGCTGTAGATCAGCCCCATTGGCCAGGATGAGGTCGGGAATCTGTATTTTATTGACAGCTTTGCATCAGGTCTATTTACTTAGCCATATTGGTACATTTGTATTATTTAAAGCATAACTCCATAGAAAAAAAATAAAAAAATCTTCTATGCAGTGGGGCTATGCCCACATTGCATGGGTTAACTGCTTGTTTTGTCTAGAGGCGCACTAAAAGGCTTTATTTACCCAATCTTTCCATTCTCTGGAAAACTGTGCTCCCCCACATCCATCAATAGACTGTTCCTGCTGTCCTCCCATCCAGAGCCGGTCTATGGGCATGATGACGTCAAGAACAGTCCACTTACAAGACCACTAGCATGTCGGGGGGCGGGGGGCAGGGACCAGTCTTGCGCTCAGAGAATTGGTGGATTAGGTAAGTATATCTCTGCTCTGAAATGCCCATGAAAAAAAATTGGCTCCTCTGGTTGGGAGAAACATTTGTTTTGTCTGGAGTACTTCTTTAAAAATAAGTATATAATGAGTAGCAGACTTATGTGACACTGGTGATTATGTCACTGGGAAGTATTCAGAAAAGCTAATGCCGGGTACACACGATCGGAATTTCCGATGGAAAAAGACGGAATTTTTTCATAGGGTATTCCGACCGTGTGTATGCCCCATCGGACTTTATCCTTTGGAAATTCCGACAGACTTAGAAAGAGAACATGCTCTCTTTTAAAAATATAAAAAATATATATATAAAAAAATTATATCTGAAATTAGGTTTGTCTGTATGGAATTCCGTCAGAGAAAAAAACACGCATGCTCGGAAGCACTGAACTTCATTTTTCTAAGCTCATCGTAGTGTTGTACGTCACCGCGTTTTTGACGGTCGGAATTTGGTGTGTCCGTGTGTATGCAAGACAGCTTGAGCGGAATTCCATCGGAAAAACCAGCCGGAGTTTATTCTAATGGGAAAACCGATCGCGTGTACGCGGCATAAAAGTCAACTCACCTTTTCCTCACCTTTTACTATATAATAATTCCCTCCCTGCCCAAACCAGCTAGCTGTCTCTTTTTTCCTTCTCCCCTTCTACCCATTGAGATCCTACAGTGTAATGCAGCTAGGGAGCAAAATCTATACAGAAGGTGGAAGTTGCACTTTGGTGTTGGGTGTCATTAGTAGCAGAACGTGTCATGGTCCTAAACGGGCATCAGAGCTGAAAGCTTTATGTTTAGTTCTGTAATATCGTGACCAAGGTGAGGACCTGTTCATCTATATGGTAATCTGACCTAGATATGGTCTGGTTGCATCATGTGACTGCTCACCACAGATTATTAATCTGTCCTCGTTCCTTTACCAGGAAGTAGTAGGTTTAGTTAATGTAGGGGGAGGGTTATTATTATATCATTTATATCATATCATTTGCCACGTTTTTATTGTTGACTAGAGAGAGTTACTTTCTGTATTTGAAATTCCAACAAAACAAAACCCATTGTGGGACTAAGCTAATATATTGCAGATCCTGCACATAAAGAAATTGTAAACTGAATAATAAACCGTATATATTCGAGTATAAGCCGAGTTTTTCAGCACATTTTTTGTGTGCTGAAAATGCCCCCCTCGGCTTATACTCGAGTCATCTTTTTGCGCCTGATCTCCCTGACTTTGGGGGCCCGGTACTGGCCGGCCTTGGCACACATATAACCCCACTCTTCCTCTAAAAGGTAATAAGCCGATTACTGGCTTGTGCAAATGGGACATTGGTCCTGCACACTGACTGTCACTGCTGCTAAGCAGTGCCACCAATCAGTGCCCATCAGTGCCTCATTATCAGAGCCCATCAGTGCCATCTATCGGTGCCGCCTCATCAGCACACATCAATGAAGGAGAAAAAATACATGTTTGCAAACTTTTATAACAAACTATTACAGCTTTTTTTTTTGTTTGTTTGTTTAGCAAAAAATAAAAACCCCAGTGGCGATTAAATACTACCAAAATAAAGCTCTATTTATGTGAAAAAAATGATAAACCTTTCATATGGGAACAGTGTTGCATGGCTGCGCAATTGTCATTCAAAGCGTGACAGCTGAAAATTGGCCTAAACAGGAAAGAAGTATGCCCAGTAAAGCAAGTGGTTAAATTGTATTTTTATTGTACGACAAATAAAGAATTAGATGCAATATGTAAAATTGTAAAAAGGTTTATTAGGGAATGTCACATACACCAAACGGGAATGGGGAGTATAAATAAGATATGAGTTGCGGTATAGACAACGGACGTTATAAATTATTTTCATATAATTAACAGCATACAGCAGGTTATTATACAGCTGGATACAGTGAACATCGGATATATAAAAATTCTAACGCGTTTCGACCATAAGGGTCTTCTTCAGAGGTTTTTAGTTGTAACTGAAAAGAAAATTACAGAA
This sequence comes from Rana temporaria, assembly GCF_905171775.1. Taxonomy (NCBI): domain Eukaryota; kingdom Metazoa; phylum Chordata; class Amphibia; order Anura; family Ranidae; genus Rana; species Rana temporaria. The sequence continues at coordinate 105,727,682 of NC_053498.1, read as the reverse complement.
GATTATTAAAATTGTATTTTTATTGTACTGTCTTTCCTTATCTTGTAAAGTGCTGCATACATTGTTGGTGCTAAATAAATCCTGCATACTACTACTAATAATAATAATACCGTATTTATCAGCGTATATCGCGTACTTTTTTCCCCTTAAAATAAGGGGAAAATCGTGGGTGAGCGATATACGCCGATAGCCGCTTCCCGCGCTCAGTTTGAAATCCTGCGCCGACATATACCGAGTGCAGTACACTCGGGTACATTCGGCAAGGCTCGGCTTCGCTCGTGCTCACGCATAAACGTCACAGAGCGTGAGCGCGAGCTAAGCCGAGCCTTGCCGAATGTACCCGAGTGTACTGCACTCGGTATATGTCGGCGGAGGCGTTCGAACTGAGCGCGGGAAGCGGGGACTCGACGTGAGGCGCGCGCTGGAGAAGCCGGCAGGACACCATCGAGGCCGCAGACGGACGCCGGACCGGACGATGGACGCTGGGAAGACACCAAAACTGTAAGTAATAAAATCATATAACTTTTTTTTTTACAGGAATTTCGGGGGCAACATTAGGGGTGCGCGGTATACGCGGGAGGGCGTTATACCGCGATAAATACGGTAAATTGGATTTGACCTTACCTGATCTAGTAAGTGAATGGCTTATGCCTCGTACACACGATCACGATTTCCAAAGAGAAAAGTGCAATGTGAGCTTTTTGTCACGAATTCTGACCGTGTATATGCTCCATTGCACTTTTTTGCGTGAGAATTCCGGCCAAGAAAAGATTGAGAGCAGGATCTCAATTTTTGTGACAGGAAAAATTCCTATCAAAAATCGTGATCGTCTGTATGCAATAACGACGCAAAAAAAACAGCGCATGCTCAGAATCAAGCAGAAGAGCCACACTGCCTATTGAACTTCATTGATCTCGGCTCGTCGTACGTGTTGAACGTCACCACGTTCTTGACGGTTGGAATTTCGTCCAAGATTAGTGTGACCGTGTGTATGCAAGACAAATTTCAGCCGTTTTCCTGCTGAAAAAAAAACATGCTTTTCTTGTCGGAAATCGCGATTGTGTGTACGAGGCATTACACTTGTCACAAGCATTCGACCAGGCTGCACAAATTTCCCCCAATTCATACAGGGTGATTATCTATGCCCCATGGAGGGCTGTGTTTACCGACACAGGGATGCACAAATGTTGCATGCATCCCCGTTGTGGTACTTCCATTGTTGTCTATTGCACAGACACAACCACTGCTCCCAATATAACACTTGACTTTATATGATCTTCTGCTCCATCTAGTGGCCAAAATGTGGTATATTTTCTGAGTTATTTCAGAACAATATTTCACATTCTGCCCATTTGATGGAGCTGCTAATAATAGGAAGTTAGAGAAAAGTTAGGAAGTTAGAGAAAATGTGGGGTAAAATTTGTGCAGCCTTGAAGAATGCTTGTGACATGCATCCAACAAAGTGTTAGCCATTCATGATTCATATACCAGATCACATAAGGTCAAATCCACTCCTTAATATGCCATTGAATGTATCCACAAGTCTCTATGTAAATAGATGGTGAGTATTTTTTACAGGACATCCCTTAACTTCTCTCCCAATCCTACTTCAATAAGAATATACCATCAAACAACAATCCCTCCAGCATGTAACCATGTCCTCCAATCTATGTCATATTGCTCCAAACCTTCAAAAAGGATCATAGAAAATATCCCTACCAGATTCTGGATAAGGCAATAATAGTCCTGGACAGACCTTTCCAACGAGGGACAGTCTTTTCCAACGAGGGACAGTCCTTTCCAATGAGGGACATTCCTTTCCAAAGAGGGACAGTCCTTTCCAACGAGGGACAGTCCTTTCCAACGAGGGACAGTCCTTTCCAACGAGGGACAGTCCTTTCCAGCGAGGGACAGTCCTTTCCAGCGAGGGACAGTCCTTTCCAGCGAGGGACAGTGCTTTCCAGCGAGGGACAGTCCTTTCCAACGAGGGACAGTCCTTTCCAACGAGGGACAGTCCTTTCCAACGAGGGACAGACCTTTCCAACGAGGGACAGACCTTTCCAACGAGGGACAGACCTTTCCAACGAGGGACAGTCCTTTCCAACGAGGGACAGTCCTTTCCAGCGAGGGACAGACCTTTCCAGCGAGGGACAGACCTTTCCAGCGAGGGACAGACCTTTCCAGCGAGGGACAGTCCTTTCCAACGAGGGACAGTCCTTTCCAAAGAGGGACAGTCCTTTGCAATGAGGGACAGTCCTTTGCAATGAGGGACAGTCCTTTGCAACGAGGGACAGTCCTTTGCAACGAGGGACAGTCCTTTGCAACGAGGGACAGTCCTTTCCAACGAGGGACAGATCTTTCCAACGAGGGACAGTCCTTTCCAACGAGGGACAGTCCTTTCCAACGAGGGACAGACCATTCCAACGAGGGACAGACCATTCCAACGAGGGACAGACCTTTCCAACGAGGGACAGACCTTTCCAACGAGGGACAGACCTTTCCAGCGAGGGACAGTCCTTTCCAACGAGGGACAGACCTTTCCAACGAGGGACAGACCTTTCCAGCGAGGGACAGTCCTTTCCAACGAGGGACAGTCCTTTCCAACGAGGGACAGACCTTTCCAACGAGGGACAGACCTTTCCAACGAGGGACAGACCTTTCCAGCGAGGGACAGACCTTTCCAGCGAGGGACAGTCCTTTCCAACGAGGGACAGTCCTTTCCAACGAGGGACAGTCCTTTCCAACGAGGGACAGTCCTTTCCAACGAGGGACAGTCCTTTCCAACGAGGGACAGTCCTTTGCAATGAGGGACAGACCTTTCCAACGAGGGACAGTCCTTTCCAACGAGGGACAGTCCTTTCCAACGAGGGACAGACCTTTCCAACGAGGGACAGACCTTTCCAACGAGGGACAGACCTTTCCAACGAGGGACAGACCTTTCCAACGAGGGACAGTCCTTTCCAACGAGGGACAGACCTTTCCAACGAGGGACAGACCTTTCCAATGAGGGACAGACCTTTCCAGCGAGGGACAGACCTTTCCAACGAGGGACAGTTGGGCACTGGGAACTTTTACTCTTTACTAATTCCTATCATGGTAGGCAGAGTATCTAAATCTCCAGTGGAGTAGATTGTATTAGATTTGCTCACTAATATTAGTAAGTTGTCAGTAGTTTGTTCTTCACCTATTGCATATTGTTTTGTTTATTGCCATTGTACTGGTCACAAGCTGTTAGCTAATTGTATCCTCTGGGACTTTCTATATAACTGTTATTGGAGTGTTTGAATTGAGCCATAGCAACATACAGTATAATAGCAATATGTATCCTGTAATGATCCGCAATATGAAGACAATCTTAGTTTTCTCCCTGAACAGAGAACATAGTATAGATTTCTTAATGACTGTTTATATACAATATATACAGATATCTTTATCTAACAGGTGCTAAAAAAGACAAAATTCTGACTTGATATACAAGCGATGTCTTGATATAAGAGTATCGTGTCACAACTGAGTCTAAAATAGAGGAGCCTCTAAGTGTAGCAATATGGTTACATTTAACCTCTTTAATGCCCACCATATAGCAAAATTACGGCGTCAAAGTGGTTGCGATATCCTGACTGGACGTCATATGACGTCGGCAGGATATGAAGCTGCTGCGCGCCCCCGGGGGCGCGCATCTCAGCGATCTGTGTTGCCGTGTGCTGATGATCCAATCATGGCTGATCACGATGTAACCAGGAAGAGACGTTGATCGGCTTTTCCTCACTCGCGTCTGACAAACGCGAGTAGAGGAGAGCCGATCGACTGCTCTCCTGAAAGGGGGCGTCTGTGCTGTCTATCAGCGCAGCCCCCCCTTTTGGATCCCACCCAGGACCACCAGGGAAGCCGCCCAAGACCACCAGGTATGCCCCCCCCCTAGGTCACCAAGGAATGCCAATCTGTGCCCAGGCAGCTGCCAGTCAATGCCCAGGCATCTGTCAATCAGTGCCCACCCACAATGCCTACCACCGCCAGTGCCACCAGGGATGCCTACCAGTGCCATATATCAGTGCCCATCAGTGCCACCCATAAGTACCCATCAGTGCAGCCTTTTCGGTGCTCACCAGTGCCACCCATGAGTGCCCATCAGTGCCGCCTATCAGTGCCCATCGTCAGTGCCACCTAATTGGTGTCGTCTTATCAGTGCCTGTCAGTGCCGCCTTATGAGTGCCCATCAGTTGAAGGAGAAACCATACTTATTTACAACATTTTATAACCAAAACAAACGAAAAACCTTTTTCTTTTGGGTCTCTTTTTTTTGCAAAAAATTAAAAAACGCAGAGTTGATCAAATACCACCAAAAGAAAGCTCTATTTGTGGGAACAAAATTATAAAACTTTTGTTTGGGTACAGTGTAGCATGACCGCGCAATTGTCATTTGAACAGCGACAGCGATGAAAGCTGAAAATTGGCCTAGGCAGGAAGGTGTTTAAGTGCCCAGTATGGAAGTGGTTAATGAAGGTACAACATTTAGCAACTTATTGCTACACTTCTCTTTTATACCCTGTAAAAATGCTTTGCTATACAAGTGCTTTGGATTATAAGCATGTTTCTGGAACGAATTATGCTCGCAATCCAAGGTTTTACTGTAAATAATATTAGACTATTTTTAGTGCTATTCAGCTCCTGGCAGTTGCTCCGGGTCCCCATGAAGTACAGTGGTGGTCAATAAGAATTCTCTATAAATTTGTTATCAGTGAAGGGAACTCTACTTACATTGGTGGTCAATGAAGGGTTCCAGTACACTGCTGGTCAATGTGAAGAGCTCTCCATACATTGGTGGTCAGCGAAGGGGTCCCAGTACACCGGTGGGCAATAAGAAGAATTTTCCTTACATTTGTGATTAGTAAATGTTATTCGGCTATTTTTAGTGCTGTTCGGCTCCTTGCAGTTGTCCCAGGTCCCTATGGATTTTAGTGGTGGTCAATAAGAAGAACTCTCCTTACATTGGTGGTCAGTAAAGGGCCACAATACACTGGTAGTCAATGAGAAGAACTCTTCTAATATTGGTGGTCAGTGAAGGTCTCCAGTACACTGCTGGTCAATGAGAAGAACCTTCCTTACATTGGTGGTCAGTGAAGGTTTCCAGTATACTGGTGGTCAATGAGAAGAACACTTCTTATATTGGTGGTCAGTGTAGGGCCACAATACACTGGTAGTCAATGAGAAGAACACTTCTTATATTGGTGGTCAGTGTAGGGCCACAGTACACTGGTAGTCAATGAAAAGAACACTTCTAATTTTGGTGGTCAGTGTCCAGTAAACTGGTGGTCATTGAGAAGAACTCTCCTTACAATGGGACTCAGTGAAGGGCCAGAGTACACAGGTGGTAATGAGAAGAACTCTCCATACAATGGGGCTCAGTGAAGGGCCAAAGTACACAGGTGGTCAATGGGAAGAACTCTCCGTACAATGGGGCTCAGTGAAGGGCCAGAGTACACAGGTGGTCAATGGGAAGAACTCTCCATACAATGGGGCTCAGTGAAGGGCCAGAGTACACAGGTGGTCAATGGGAAGAACTCTCCATACAATGGGGCTCAGTGAAGGGCCAGAATACACAGGTGGTAATGGGAAGAACTCTCCATACAATGGGGCTCAGTGAAGGGCCAGATTACACAGGTGGTAATGGGAAGAACTCTCCATACAATGGTGCTCAGTGAAGGGCCAGAGTACACAGGTGGTCAATGGGAAGAACTCTCCATACAATGGGGCTCAGTGAAGGGCCAGAGTACACAGGTGGTCAATGGGAGGAACTCTCCGTACAATGGGGCTCATTGAAGGGCCAGAGTACACAGGTGGTCAATGGGAATAACTCTCCATACAATGGGGCTCAGTGAAGGGCCAGAGTACACAGGTGATCAGTGAGAAGAACTCTCCATACAATGGTGCTCAGTGAAGGGCCAGATTACACAGGTGGTCAATGGGAAGAACTCTCCGTACAATGGGGCTCAGTGAAGGGCCAGAGTACACAGGTGGTCAATGGAAAGAACTCTCCATACAATGGGGCTCAGTGAAGGGCCAGATTACACAGGTGGTCAATGGGAAGAACTCTCCATACAATGGGGCTCGGTGAAGGGCCAGAGTACACAGGTGGTCAATGGGAAGAACTCTCCGTACAATGGGGCTCAGTGAAGGGCCAGAGTACACAGGTGGTCAATGGAAAGAACTCTCTGTACAATGGGGCTCAGTGAAGGGCCAGAGTACACAGGTGGTCAATGAGAAGAACTCTCCATACAATGGGGCTCAGTGAAGGGCCAGAGTACACAGGTGGTCAATGGGAAGAACTCTCCATACAATGGGGCTCAGTGAAGGGCCAATATACACAGGTGGTCAATGGTAAGAACTCTCCGTACAATGGGGCTCAGTGAAGTGCCAGAGTACACAGGTGGTCAATGGGTAGAACTCTCCATACAATGGTGCTCAGTGAAGGGCCAGATTACACAGGTGGTCAATGGGAAGAACTCTCCATACAATGGGGCTCAGTGAAGGGCCAGAGTACACAGGTGGTCAATGGGAAGAACTCTCCATACAGTGGGGCTCAGTGAAGGGCCAGATTACACAGGGGGTCAGTGAGAAGAAGTCTCCATACAATGGGGCTCAGTGAAGGGCCAGAGTACACAGGTGGCCAATAAGAAGAACTCTCCATACAATGGTGCTCAGTGAAGGGCCAGGGTACACAGGTGGTCAATGGGAAGAACTCTCCATACAATGGGGCTCAGTGAAGGGCCAGAGTACACAGGTGGTAATGGGAAGAACTCTCCGTACAATGGGGCTCAGTGAAGGGCCAGAGTACACAGGTGGCCAATAAGAAGAACTCTCCATACAATGGTGCTCAGTGAAGAGCCAGGGTACACAGGTGGCCAATAAGAAGAACTCTCCATACAATGGGGCTCAGTGAAGGGCCAGGGTACACAGGTGGTCAATGGGAAGAACTCTCCATACAATGGGGCTCAGTGAAGGGCCAGAGTACACAGGTGGTAATGGGAAGAACTCTCCGTACAATGGGGCTCAGTGAAGGGCCAGATTACACAGGTGGTCAATGGGAAGAACTCTCCGTACAATGGGGCTCAGTGAAGGGCCAGAGTACACAGGTGGTCAATGGGAAGAACTCTCCATACAATGGGGCTCAGTGAAGGGCCAGAGTACACTGGTGGTCAGTGAGAAGAACTCTCCGTAAAATGGGGCTCAGTGAAGGGCCAGAGTACACAGGTGGTCAATGGGAAGAACTCTCCATACAATGGGGCTCAGTGAAGGGCCAGAATACACAGGTGGTCAATTGGAAGAACTCTCCATACAATGGGGCTCAGTGAAGGGCCAGAGTACACAGGTGGTCAATGGGAAGAACTCTCCATACAATGGGGCTCAGTGAAGGGCCAGAGTACACAGGTGGTCAATGGGAAGAACTCTCCATACAATGGGGCTCAGTGAAGGGCCAGAGTACACAGGTGGTCAATGGGAAGAACTCTCCATACAATGGGGCTCAGTGAAGGGCCAGAGTACACAGGTGGTCAATGGGAAGAACTCTCCATACAATGGGGCTCAGTGAAGGGCCAGAGTACACAGGTGGTCAATGGGAAGAACTCTCCATACAATGGGGCTCAGTGAAGGGCCAGAGTACACAGGTGGTCAATGGGAAGAACTCTCCATACAATGGGGCTCAGTGAAGGGCCAGAGTACACAGGTGGTCAGTGAGAAGAACTCTCCATACAATGGGGCTCAGTGAAGGGCCAGAGTACACAGGTGGTCAATGGGAAGAACTCTCCATACAATGGGGCTCAGTGAAGGGCCAGAGTACACAGGTGGTCAGTTAGAAGATCTCTCCATACAATGGGGCTCAGTGAAGGGCCAGAGTACACAGGTGGTCAATGGAAAGAACTCTCCACACAATGGGGCTCGGTGAAGGGCCAGAATACACAGGTGGTCAATGGGAAGAACTCTCCATACACTGGGGCTCAGTGAAGGGCCAGAGTACACAGGTGGTCAGTTAGAAGATCTCTTCATACAATGGGGCTCGGTGAAGGGCCAGAATACACAGGTGGTCAATGGGAAGAACTCTCCATACAATGGGGCTCAGTGAAGGGCCAGAGTACACAGGTGGTCAATGGGATGAACTATCCTTCAGTGAAGGGCTCCAGTACACTAAACATTTTAGAAAATCCTGGATAACAACCATGAAGGAAAGTGCAGTTTACAGCACACTTGCCTCTCCAAAACTCCAGAGACTGCAGTGTTCTGCTGTACTGACGGCAATGTAGAGGCTGCCGTTGCTGATCCCTGGTCTGAAAATGCTAGCTGCCTGGGTCTCTCTGGCTTCAATACTTTGAGACACAGACCCGGAACAAGCACGCGGAGCAGACCTGGAGATCTGACTTTGCTTTGACCTGAGTTAGCCACTGAGTTCGTGTTCAGGATTCCAGGAGAGCCAGGCAACTAGCATTTTCAAAAGGAGACCTATAGGTGTGTGTGAGTTGCAGAGGAGTAATACAGAAAAAGGAAAAGCCAAAGGCTCGCAAGATTTTAATTCAGACCATAAAGATTTCAGCAGCTTCTCATGTGATATCCTACAAGTATAACCCTGTGCTGCCATCTGATTATAATGGATCATTGTCTGATCATTTCCAGCCTGCATGATCCCGGGGAGGTTGTTTGACATCACAGATAACAGTAAAAATGTCAAACCTGCCACAACAGTGGATGGCATCTTCTGACTGCAGATCACTTTCCAGGAAAATGACCCAGTTTGTCTGGATCTTGGAATGAGAGAAGTAAGCCCTCTGCTGGAGTCACCCAAAGGGAACAGTGTGGATCAGTAATGGCTCGCCATCTAGTGGTAGAAAGACAGAAAGCAGTGTTCCTTGCAGACCTGAAGACTTTTTCAGGCACGTTCACCAAGGAAACTATATATTGTATTTTCACAAATTGCATATTTTCAGTTATTGCAGAGCTGATAGTAATATTTAATATGACTTTTAAATTGAAAGGTCTCTTGTGCTTCATCTCCTCTTATTTGATTTTGTCATTGAGATTTCAGTGCAGCTTTGTTTGATGGTTTTGGCGCACATTAGGCAGGCACCACAACATTATCGCATGAAATTCTCAGCGAGATCTTCTCATCGCTTCTAGGGCTTCTTAAAACATTTGATACTGTTGCATCTAAATGGGCTGTTTGTAGTAAAATCCCAGGTGTAGGGTCCCTTTCACACTGGGGCGGCGTCGGCGGTAAAGCGCCGCTATTTTTAGCGGCGCTTTACCGTCAATTTTGCGGCGCTATTCGGCTGCTAGCGGGGCTAAGGGTTAAGAAACACTGCAAAGCGCCTCTGCAGAGGCGCTTTGCCAGTGGTATAGCCGTGGTGCCCATTGATTTCAATGGGTGGGAGCGGTAGAGGAGCGGTATACACACCGCTCCAAAGATGCTGCTAGCAGGACTTTTTTTACTGTCCTGCTAGCGTACCATTCCAGTGTGAAAGCCATCAGGGCTTTCACACTGGAGAGACAGCAGCGGCTGTTTCAGGTCGCTTTGCAGGCGCTATTTTTAGTGTTATAGTGCCTGCAAAGCGACCCAGTGAAAGGGGTCTTAAGCCCCGTACACAAACGGAATTTCCGATGGAAAAGGTCAGATGGAGTTTTTCCATCGGAAATTCTGACCATGTGTATGCTCCATCTGACTTTGTTCCGAAGAATTCCATCGGAGTTTAGATCGAGAACATTCAGTCGGAATTCCGATGTGAGTTTGGCTGGGTAAAAGCCTGATCCTGTGTACAGGGCATAAGACCCAGCCAAAGGCGGCTCTTTAATTAGGCGGTCGCCTAAGGCCTCGCACTCACAGGGGCCTCGCAGCCACCTAATTTACCTGTGGTCAATCACCAGGGTGGCGTTCCACTATTTCCGGTGCTGTCCTATGCTTTCTGATCATCACTGTCACTTCTGAATACAGAAGCCTGGCTTCTGCAGAAGTGACAGCACAACTCTCCGGGTGGTCGCACTGAACTCTCCCTTCACTAGTGCCAGGCATCCATCCAGACACTTTACTTGCAAGTTGCTGGCGCCCACAGCATCTCCCACGCCATGACAGTTGTTGCCTGCCAGCCCAGAGTAACAGAGCCAAGGGCGCTTTTCCCAGGCGCCTCCTTGGCTCTGACGTGTCTAATGACAGACCACACGAGGAGGAACCTGGGAGAAATAACATCGTCCCTGCTGACCCTCCTCTCCTATTTATCCCATGTGATTGGCGCAGTACACATCCCTGAACCACACAAGCAACAGCAGTAATAACATGCTCTGGTTCGGGGGTTCTTCCTTAACCCCTGCAAAGGGCGTGAGTGGGGCCTCATGTTTAAATTTTGCTTAATGCCGCGTACAGACGGTCGTTTTTTTGTGATGAAAAAAAAGCGACGTTTTAAATCATGAAATAAAACAACGTTTTTGAAACATCATTTTCAAAAACGACGTTGCCTACACACCATCGTTTTTTCACAATGCTCTAGCAAAGCGAGGTTACGTTTCACCACTTTTTTTCCATTGAAACTAGCTTCTGGGCATGCGCGGGTTTAAAAACTTCATTTTAAACATCGTTTTTTGCTACACACGGTCAATTTCTGTGAAACAAAAAACGACGTTTTGAAAAACGACACAAAAAATTTGAGCATGTTCGAATTTTTTTTTGTCGTTTTTCAGAAGACATAAAACAACGTTTTCCCCCACACACGATCATTTTAAATGACGTTTTCAAAAACGTCGTTTTTTTCCATCACAAAAAACGACCGTCTGTACGTGGCATAAGGCTTCACGAAGCCTAGAGCCGCCTCTGGACCCAGCACATTTTCATACTACTGTGCTCTCCAGGCTAGTGGTTCTCACCTCCTGTCCTCAGGACTCACTAACAGGCCAGGTTTGCAAGATAACTGAAATACATTACAGGTGAGATAATTTGCTGCTCAGCGATTGCAATATTCTAGTCTGCATCTCCCCAAGGTAATACATAAAATTTGACCTGTTGGTGGGTCCTGAGGACAGGAGTTGAGAACCCCTGCTCTAGACAGTATACAGATTTCAGTCAATCTGAGCTATTAGGGGAGCAGTAAAGCACAATAGCTGGGCAGCATTTCTAAAAAGAAAGCACATCATGCAATTGTATTAAGCAAGTATGGTTGACACAACCCCAATTACAAAAAGGTTGGGATACTGTGTAAAATCTACATAAAAAAAAAAAAAAGAATGCTATGATTTGCAAATCTCATAAACCCATATTTATTATTCCCAATAGAAAACATATATAGGGCCAGATTCTCAAAAGAGATACGACGGCGTATCTCCAGATACGCCGTCGTATCTCTGAGTTGCGCCGTCGTATCTATGCGCCTGATTCTTAGAATCAGTTACGCATAGATTTCCCTTAGATCCGACAGGCGTAAGTCTCTTACGCCGTCGGATCGTAACTGCATATTTACGTTGGCCGCTAGGGGCGTGTACGCTGATTTACGCGTCGAAATATGTAAATCAGCTAGATACGCGAATTTGAGAACGTACGCCTGGCCGACGCAGTACAGTTACGCTGTTTACGTTAGGCTTTTCCCGGCGTAAAGTTACCCCTGCTATTTGGTGGCGTAAGTGCGGCGTACCAATGTTAAGTATGGCCATCGTTCCCCGCGACAACATTTTAAAATTTTACGTTGTTTGCGTAACTCGTCCGTGATTGGGGCTGGACGTAATTTACGTTCAAGTCAAAACCAATTCGTTCTTGCGGCGTATTGGGAGCAATGCACAGTGGGAGATTTCCACAAACGGCGCATGCGCCGTTCGTGAAAAACGTCAATCACGTCGGGTCACAGAACATTAACATAAAACACGTCCCACATTTGAATTAGATGGGCTTACGACGGCGGATGTACGAGAATCTGGCCCATAATGTTTAAACTGACGAAATATACAATTTTGAGAAAAATATTTTGGAAATTTTGCAATAACAACCCTGTAAACATCTGGGAACTGAGGAGACAAGTTGCTGGAGTTTCGGGGAAGGAATCTTGTCCCATTCTTGCCTGATATAGAATTCTAACTGCTCAACAGTCCTGGGTCTTCTTTGCTGTATTTTCTGCTTCAAGATGTACCAATTATTTTCAATTTGGTAAAAGGTCTGGACTGCAGACAGGCCAGTTAAGCACCAGGACTCTTCTACTACGAAGCCATGCTGTTATTATAGATGTAGTATGTGATTTAGTGCCCATTCACACCTGAGCGTTTTGTCGCCTGAAGCGCGACGCTCCAAAAAGCTAGAGGGGAAAAAATACATTATTCTCAATGGAGATGGTTCACATCTCCACTCCAAAACGCCTGACGCCGAACGCCTGAAGCTCAAACAAGTTCCGGGCTCTTTTTTGTCGCGCAAATTGGGCGTTTTTGAGCGCTTGTATTTCCCATAGAAAGTAATGGAAACGCTCGATTCATGCGCGCCAACGAGCGTTTGCTACGGGCGTTTTGTCGCTTTAATCAATAGAACATTTCACCCAGGCAGAAGATAAAAAAAAATTGAATTTGCATTTGAATCGCACTGCCCTTGCGATCCGCAGCGGGTGTCAGTGCAATCTGAAAGGACATCCCAAACGCAGGTTGCAAACACAATGTGTTTGCCCGCACCAGATCGCATGCAAAGCGACCAAGGGTTTTCGGTTGCAGTGCAGTTTTAAAATTGCTGCATACACGTCTTTGGTGTGATTTTAACTAGGGCTGTTACTGATCAAAATTTTTCTGTTCGATTAATCGTTTTTTTTTTAAATCGATTAATCGACTAATTTCGATTAATTATAACGTACATACAGATCCAACTACTTTTAGCTGATCTCCTTGCAGGCTGATTCCCAGTGCAGCTACCAACAACTGGAAAAATGGATAGCAGGATACACAAAACACACAAAGGCAGCGCTCGATGGGAATAGCATTAACACTTTTATAGTCTTCAAGTAGGTAACCAAATAAATATTGCACTGGAGATAATATCGATGTAGCTGCATACATAAACTGTAAAAATGGTGCGAGTAATACCAAACGGTATCAAAAGCAGACAATAAAACATGTAGCCAAGTATGATACTGGTATAAAAATGTGTACAACGATACCACTGCTGAATCCAGATGAGGAGAGGTTAACATCAGTCAGTCGGCATGTAGATGTCCCATGAAGGGAACTATCACAACTCCCAGTGGATGGTTGTAGAATCCCAGGTTGATAGAGGGAAGTGATAGAGGGAAGTGTAACGGCCCTTGCGTGTGGCAGATAGTGAGGTCCCGCCGGCATGCAGATATGAAGGCACAGCAAAGGAGCGCTTCAGATGGACACAGCAAGCCCCGCCGGTGTCCGTGACGTTACTGGATCTCCGATGGTACTCCCTGAAGGCCCAGAAGCCGGCGGAGAGGTGAGTACCAATCAAAAGAATTTTAATCGATCAAAAATATTTTGATCGATCAAAAAAATTAAAGATTAATCGATTAATTAAAAGTTAATTTGCACAGCCCTAATTTTAACCCATTCAAAATGAATGGGCTCAAATCGTACCGCACTGAATTACATGTGAATTGAACAGGAATGCGATTCGCATGCAGTTCATAGTGTAAACCAAGCCTAAACTTTGGTGATTCCTAAATTTCGTAAGAAAAAATGCGGAGGGAGGACGAGTGCGGTCCAGGGAGCACAGTTTTGGAACTCCCTGCCTCTAAAATTAAGGCTTGAGAATGATCTTTTTAAGTTCAGGAAGCTTAAAAACTGAGCTTTTCAGTCTAGCCTATGGAATTACATAGGTTTTTATAGTTCTTGATCTGCTACTATTTTAAATTTGATCTGTTCCGCTGCCTGTGTGTGTTTTTTTTGGTTGTTGCTGTATTGTTGTTCTCGGCGCATCGAGGCCTACGGGTAACTGACTGCGTTTTGTACTTTTTTTTGTACTTTTAAGAATTTTAATAAATAAATAAATGAGCTTTTTGACCAGATAAAACGGCACCGTTTCTGGATCATGTTCAGATGCTTCTTTTTTGCATGATGGAGCTTTACCTCGCATTTTGGATGGCATGGCAAACTGTTCACAGACAGTGTTTTTTTTTGGAAGTATTCCCGAGCCCATGAAGTGATGTCCATCACAGAATCATGCCAGTTTTTAATGCAATGTCGTCTGATCTTTACTTGTGAGACATTTTGATGCTCTATTATTTTCTTTTTGTAACAAATTATGTTACTGATTTGTCAGCACAAATGGCTCCTAATATGAGGTCTGATGTTCTGATGAATACAATAACAGGCAACACACAAGCTAATTAAATCTGAATTCCAGAAAACAAAAACAAACAAAAAAAAACATTAAACATTAAAAGATAACGTTGTGTTTTTTTTTTTTTTTTTTTATTATTATTTTTGCCTTGTTGTCAGTAGAGTTGATTTAGCTTTGTGTGCAATTTTTCTTCTGCCACTCTGAGCTCTGCTGTACAGTGACCTGAAACAAAGTCAAATGCAGGTGCTTCCTCAGCTTGCAATAAAAAATCATTTTAAAGCTGAACTCCTAAGATATGCAAATATTGTCTAAATATATTTGCCATGTGTATTCTTATATGGATCTTGGTGTGCTTTGTTGCAGTGGCGGCTGGTGTTCAACATTTTTGGGGGGGGCGCAAACAAAAAAAAACAAAAAAACATCAATTGCAGCCTCACTGTGCCCATCAATTGCCGCCACTGTGTCCATCAATTGCCGCCACTGTGCCCAACAAAACAAAGCCACTGTGCCCATCAAACGCAGATACTGTGCCATAAATTTTTTGCCACTGTGCCATCAAACGCAACCACTGTTCCATGCCATCAATTGTCACCACTGTGCCATGCCATCAATTGTCGCCACTGTGCCATGCCATCAATTGTCGCCACTGTGCCATGCCATCAATTGTCGCCACTGTGCCATCAATTGTCGCCACTGTGCCATCAATTGTCGCCACTGTGCCATGCCAAACGCAGCCACTGTGCCATGCCATTGTCGCCACTGTGCCCATCAATTGTCGCCACTGTGCCATGCCAAACGCAGCCACTGTGCCATGCCATTGTCGCCATTGTGCCCATCAATTGCTGCCAGTTTAAACCAGTTCACCGGTGAACCTGATTGGCAGAAATGGGTGTCAGTGTTAACCAAGGAATGCACACCCTTTGCGTCCCCAT
Source organism: Rana temporaria (assembly GCF_905171775.1). Taxonomy (NCBI): domain Eukaryota; kingdom Metazoa; phylum Chordata; class Amphibia; order Anura; family Ranidae; genus Rana; species Rana temporaria. The sequence continues at coordinate 105,712,454 of NC_053498.1, read as the reverse complement.
GTTAACTATCAGAGCCGCTGGCTCTGATAGACACTTCCACAGCCAACCAGCTGCCGTTATGGCCGGCGCTCTCCAGGGGGCTGTCCATCTGAATAGTGGGCGGCAGCGGCAGCAATACATAGATTCATGCAATGCATGAATCTATGTATTGTTTTCAGTGGCGGTGCAGGAGCGAGAGTGGGCGGCGCTCCTGCGCCCTCTATGGACGCACCGCCACTGCTTTGTTGTGTGTTTGTTCCAGATCGGTGCAGTAATCCAGTGTGGAATAGGAGCTTCCAGTAATTAAAAAATACTTTGGAAATTACAATAAGATGTTAAAAACTTATATGAGATTTGGGTGATTGGGTTTACATGTGTAAATTTGCTACAGAGCTTAGCAAACAAGGTAAAGCTTCATTTGCTTTTACATCATTGGATGATTAGAAATCAGCAGAGCTTCCCCCTCATTTCAGAGCTTCCCCTCAGACTTGAAGTGCACAGTCTATTTGCTTTTAGTAAATCCCCATCTGTGTGTGTTGTGACAGGTTGGGGGTTGCTTAGCTTATTGGTAGTGCAAAACAGTGAGTTTACTCCACACCAGAAGTGTCTTTTCAGAGCTTTTTCTGCCCACTGTTGTTTAAAAGAAAGCCAAGTTCATAAATGATACTCATCCAATGCAAGGGGTTCTCATGATCAATATGACAAAATGTAGAATTCAGCCTCATGGCTCTTTTTCGCAGCTCTACCGCTCAGGTCGCATGCCTAGGTCCTCCATTCCATAACACACAGTCCCAGTGCTTGTGCACACAATGCTGTACCTTTGTCAGCTTGGCTTATTATCCTGCAGCTACCCGCTGCTCTATTTCTCACAGGCTCGGGCCTTTGTCTGTCCTGACCTGGACAGTACGGGGCAACATGGACCCCTCACAGCTCCCTTCACACACTAACCCCCTCAGGAGGGTTTGGCACTGACCTCTAACTCTGTCTCTGAGGCTACTTTCACACTGAATGCGTTTTTCAGGCGGTTTAGCACTAAAAATAGCACCTAAAACCTGCCTCTTATGCCTCCCCAATATTAAAGCCTGAGTGCTTTCACATTGGGGCGGTGCACTTGCAGGACGGGAAAAAAAGTCCTGCAAGCAGCATCTTTGGGACGGTTTGGGAGCGCTGTATACAGCGCTCCCAAACCGCCCCCGCACATTGAAATTAATGGGCAGCACTTCGGAAGTGCCAAAACACAGTGGGGTAGATTCAGGTACGAATTGCGCCCTCTTACGGAGGCGCAGCGTACCGTTTTAACACTGCGCCTCCGTAAATTAACTGCGCTACGCTTCATTCATGAAGCAGTAGCTACGTAATTTGCGCGGGCGCTCCTTAAAAATGCCCGGCGTAAGGGCGCGTAATTTAAATGATCCCGTAGGGGGCGTGGATCGTTTAAATTAGGCGCGTTCCCGCGCCGAACGTAGTGCGCATGCTCCGTCGGGAAACTTTTCCGACGTGCATTGCGGCAAATGACGTCGCAAGGACGTCATTTGCTTTAACGTGAACGTGAATGGCGTCCAGCGCCATTCACAATTCACTTACGCAAACAACGTAATTTTTTTAAATCGCGACGCTGGAACGACGGGTATACTTAGCATTGGCTGCCCCTGCTTATAGCAGGAGCAGCCTTACGCGAAACCTGACGAACGCAAACGACGTAAAATGCGTACGCAGGGCGCGCGTAGGGTTGTGAATCGGCGTTAGTATGCAATTTGCATACTCTACGCTGACCACTACGGGAACGCCACCTAGCGGCCATCGTAAGAATGCAGCCTACGATACGACGGCATAAAAGCCTTATGCTAGTCATATCTTAGGCTGCAGTCGGCGTATCAAGCTTCCTGAATCGGGAGCAGTCGATACGCCGGCGCAACTAAGCAATTGCGCTGCGTAACTATGGTTACGCAGACGCAATTGCTTACTGAATCTACCCCAGTGGTGCTTTTAACCCTTTCTTCTGCTGCTAGTGGGGGTTAAAAGTGCCCCGCTAGCGGGCAAAAAGCGCCGCTAAAACAATGGTAAAGCACCGCTAAAACTAGCGGCGGTGCTTTACCGCTAACGCTCGGGCGGCCCCAGCAGGAAGGGGCCTAACATAAACCCAGAACACGCCCCGCATCATTAGTGTGCCTGTTTCCTGCAAAATCTGGCCCAGACTGCTATGTTAAACAGTGGTGCATCTCCAAACATGTGAATATCATCAAAAAGTTACTTTATTTCAGTAATTCAATTCAAAAAGTGAAACAACATATATTATATAGATTTATTACACAGAGTGATATATTTAAAGCATTTTTTTTTGATGATTATGGCTTACAGCTAGTGAAAACCTGAATTCAGTATCTCAGAAATGTTTTATATTACATAAGACCAATAAAATAAGATTTTTAATATAGAAATGTTGGCTTACTGAAAAGTATGTTCATGTACAGTATATTATGCACTCAATAAGTCAATAGTTGATCGGGCTCCTTTTGCATGAATGACTGCATCAATGCGGCGTGGCATGGATGGGATTAGCTGGTGGCACTGCTGAGGTGTTGTGGAAGCCCGGGTTACTTACTGATAGCAGGCTTTAGCTCATCTGCATTGTTGGGTTTGGTATCTCTCATCTTCCTCTTGACAATACCCCACAGATTTTCTATGGGGTTTAGGTCAGGCGAGTTTGCTGACCAATCAGGCACAGTGATACCATGATTATTAAAACCACGTATTGGTATTTTTGGCAGTTTTGCCAAGTCCTGCTGGAAAATGAAATCAGCATCTCCATAAAGCTGGTCAGCAGAGGGAAGCATGAAGTGCTCTAGAATTTCCTGGTAGAGGCCTGCACTGACTATATTTTGTGGCTTTGTTTATATGATCTCTGCCAAAGCAATTTAGAAACAAAGCCAACCAATAAGCAGCTGTGCCTGCACACATCTTCTCTCCTTAAAGTGTTTGTTAATCCCTCACCCCCTCCTCTCTGCCTGTCAGCTCTTGTTGCGTGTCTCTGTCTCCGCCCCCTGCCGCTATTAGTACAAATCCCAAACCTTTAAATGGTCACTGGCAACACCTCTATGATACTCAGGCATAGCACACTATATATGTTTTTACAATTAGGCCTGTAAATACCTATTTAGAGCCATCTTCAGGCCGTTCACATGACTCGCTGACGCTTTACAGTGCCAAAAAAGGCTTCTGCAAGAGGGGTTGCGTTGCCATGTGATCTCCCCGGCTGACGTCCGAGGGAGATCTCGGCCACTCCTGCAGAAGCCATCCATCAGAGCTGAAAAGAGTCTGCGAGTCACGTGAGCGGCCTAAAGATGGCTTTAAATAGGTATTTACAAGCCTTGTTTTTAGAAAACACATATACAGTGTGCTATGCCTGAGTATCATAGCGGGGCTGGCATAGGCTTATACTTGTGCCTTAACAAACACTTTAAAGCGGAGCTGCAGCTTGATCATGTTTATTAAAAGTCAGCAGCTCCAAAAAGTGTAGCTGCTGACTTATAATAAACACACACTCGCTTGTCCCAAGGTCCAGCAATGCGGCCGCCAGAAGCCTCTGTTCTCTCTCCCGCCTGTCCATGGCGCCGGCATTGCAAGTGTGGGCACCCGGCTGTGACAGCTTGCGGCTTCACAGCTGGGTGCACACTGCACATGCACGAGATGCGATGCACGTCCTGAATGGGCGGGCAATCTTCTGGGACCTAAAGATTATAGGGAGGGAGGGGGAGTGGAGGAGTCACCTAGGTGGCACGGCGGAAGTGGGAGCTGGATAGCTATCAAAACTAGGTACGTCGGGGGGGATCAGTATACCTTTAAAGCAAAAGTTCCACTTTTGGGTGGAACTCCGCTTTAAGCAGAGATTACATGGTCAATGCCATAGCATTAGTCTTGTGACCTGCAGTGAAGCAGGGAAACTCTTATGCTGCCTACACACGATCGTAAAATCCAACAAGAAATCCATGGATTTTTTTCAGACGGAATTTTGGCTCAAACTTGTCTTGCATACACACGGTCACACCAAATTCCGACCGTCAAGAACGCGGTGACATACAACACTATGATGAGCCGAGAAAACTACAGTTCAATGCTTCCGAGCATGTGTCGACTTGATTCCGAGCATGCGTAGGATTTTTCTCCGTCGGAATTGCATACAGACGATCAGAATTTCCGTCAAGAACTTTTCCCGTCGGAAAAATTGAGAACCAGCTCTCAATTTTTTCTTGACGGAAATTCCGACAGAAAAATTCCAATGGAGCCTACACACGGTCGAAATTTTCGACCAAAAGCTTGTGTAGCGCTCACCCCCGAAGGAGCCGCTGATTAGTTTGGGATCGGCTTACTGAGTTACCTTCTTGACTTGGTCTAGGGGTGATTTCTGTGAGTGTGAATAAAGAGCAATAGCTAAATTCAGGTAGAGTTAGGCAGGCGTATCAGTAGAAACGCCGACCTAACTCAGAATCTGCGCCGACCTATGTTTAAGTGTATTCTCAAACAGAGATACGCTTAAACATATCTAAGATACGATGGCTTGCGCTGTCCTATCTTAGGTTGCAATATTCAGGCTGGCCGCTAGGTGGCGCTTCCATTGCGGTCGGCGTAGAATATGTAAATTAGTAGATACACCGATTCACGAACGTACGCCCGGCCGACGCAGTACATTTACGCCGTTTAGGTAAGAGATAGGCCGTCTAAAGTTATTCCATCAAATAGATGGAATAGTAATGTTAAGTATGGCCGCCGTTCCCGCGTCGAAATTCGATAATTTTGCGTAAGTCGTCCGTGAATAGGGATTTACGTCGTTTACGTCCACGTCGAAATCAATAGGCCTGTGCGGCAGACGTAGCCGCAATGCATACTGGGAAATGTAGGCGCCTGGCGCATGCGCAGTTCAAAAGAAACATCAATCACGTTGGGTCAAGCCTCATTACCATAAAACACGCCCCCTCAGACAAATTTGAATTAGGCGCCCTTACGCCTGCCCGCTTTAGGCTACGCCACCGTAATTTAGCAGGCAAGTACTTTGAGAATCAAGTACTTGCCTCACTAACTTACGGCGGCGTAGCCTAAACACGCTAAGCTACGCCGCCGCAAAGTTGCGGCAATCTCTCTGAATCTAGCTACAAGTGTCCAGACATCAATTCAGTTTTCAATGCTTTATTCCAAGGCCCAACATGGCCAACATCAACATGGCACACGACAGAAAAAGGTTGATGAGCGTAGAGAAACTTTAGTATTAGGCCTTGGATATGAAGAGAGAGCAAGCCTGCTCTCAGCAATGATATAGCTCAATCCGTCGCCACCCCAATCAGGGTGGGTAAAGTGCCCTCGGACAGGCGGTTATCTCAGGTCTGGCAGCCTGAGCGTTACTTGTGGATCACTGGGAGGAAACAGACCTCTGCCACAGGCCGGACAACTTGGGATTTGTGAGATCAATTTGAGCAAATCCTCCCAGTTAGTTCAATCAGTGTCACCCACTGACAGCTTGAGCATACCTGTCATATGGTGTGGTGACCGGATCCCCGATGGTTCGTCTAGGCCTCCTGGACAACCTCTAGTTCTAGGTTCCCCCGAGCCAATCCCCCATCGCACAGCCTCCAGCTTAGGATCCTCTCAACAGAAGGTTGGGACCCAGCAAGTCGCTGGGGCCCCTCTCAATGTCAGGATGAGGCTCTGCATGGTGGACAACCTCAGCGAAGCAGGCCACGGTGGCGGGGCCCATGGATGCGCGTGCCCTGAAGGTGGGTACCGCACCTGGAACTCGGGCCCCACATACAACAACCCGCCAAAAGCGGCTGCCCCAGATATATCCCCCTCCCAGCACGCCCAACGAGGGAAGAACTCCTCTGATGGGCTGCTGGGAGAAGGTGGGTCTGTCAGAACCCCTCTAGCGCCAACTGCCACCCAGGGGTGATAACATACCCCTGGAGCGCAGACTGACCTACAGGACCGTTTCTGAAGTGGGCAGCAGCCTGAGTTTCTATAAATCACGAATGGGAGTAAAACTAACCCTTCCATTCCCCACTAACTTTAGTGTAGCACCCGCACTGAAAGTAAGGGGGGCGCTACACTCACATCTGACTTTTCTAGTCGGAATTTCCAATCGTGTGTACGTGGCGTTACTGGAATGATATCTTTATCTAATATTATTTATTTTTCCAGGAGTAATTCTATTAACCCAAATTTATGCTGATCGCATGATGTAGGTCCACCACTACATCAGCCTAATAATAGGTACCCTTTGCCTTTTGTAGGAGTAAAATAACAGTTGAACCCCCCCCCCCCTGTAATCCTCCCTGTGTGTGTTCAAATAAACCCTATACATAAACCTAAATGTGTATATATAGTATGTATATACAAGTACCAGTTAGAACACTGAGTCGGTAAAATTACAAATCTTCTAACCTCTCCGAATAAAGAATGGATCCCGAGGGCAATGTATTTATATTCTTTGTAATATCAAAGAAAGGCTGTGATTGTACTCTATAGTTATGTACCCAGAATGATTCGTATTGAAATAAAAGGTTCTAGCATCCAGAGCCGCGGTCCAAGCTAAACTTTACACAGCAGCTGCTGCCTTGTTTTAGCCCAGTCCAAAAGAAATAATGATGACTCAGAGAGCTCTTTGTCCTCCAACTCCACAGAGTCCCGTGAATTCTGATTTCCATGTACCTGCTTGCTAGGCTGACTTCATACGCCAGTTTAATATATCGCCATCTGATACAGTGACTTGAAACAAAAAATAACCTTTTAAGACAGCATGATGTAAACAGTCCGTCTTTGTCTTGGCAGGGGCTGAAACTGGCTTTTGGTTTGAAGAACGGCCCACCGCCTAATATCACGCTAGTGTCATTTCTCGCAAAAAAAAAACTGCAAACTACCATTATAAAGATCTTTTGCTAAAACATTACCATTGATATTCGGCATGCTGAGGCTTGCGTATCATTTTAACAGACTTCATGGGACCATTGACTTTTAAAATAAGGTTGTTGCATTAGGTTAGGAAGGTGGTCGACTCTGTTCGTCAATATTATGCCGCGTACACACGATCGGTTAAACCGATGAGAATGGTCTGATGGACCGTTTTCATCGGTCAAAACCGATCGTGTGTGGGTGCCATCCAGCATACTAGCGCGAGCTACAGTATATATTTTATTTTTTTGCACCGTACCCACAGTTTAATCCCGTAGTTAAGTTTCAGACTCCCCGCGGGGAGTAGGCGTTCCTATGCAGAGGGGAACATGATTGACGGCCGGCTATGGCGCGTCACGCTTCCCGAAAATAGCCGAAATAGGACTTGGCTCTTCACGGCGCCTGCGCAGTCAGCTCCTAGTCTGTGCGCAGGCGCCGTATAGCGCCGTGAAGAGCCGGGTCCTACTCCGGCTATTTTCGGGAAGCGTGACGCGCCATAGCCGGCCGTCAATCATGTTCCCCTCTGCATAGGAACGCCTACTCTCCGCGGGGAATCTGAAACTTAACTACGGGATTAAACTGTGAGTACGGCGCAAAAAATAAAAATAAAGGCATACTGTAGCTCACGCTAGTATGCTGGATTTCATGGTAGAAATTTGTTTTTTAGGGTGAACCACCGCTTAAACTTGTTTTAAAATTAACCGATGGATTCCTAACCGATAGGACACAATTAAAAAATTAAAAATCCAGGCATGCTCAGAATCAAGTCGACGCATGCTTGAAAGCATTGAACTTCGTTCTTTTCAGCACGTCGTTGTGTTTTACGTCACCGCGTTCTGACACGATCGTTTTTTTTAACCAATGGTGTGTAGGCGCAACGGACCATCAGTCAGCTTCATCGGATGGACTGATCGTGTGTACGCGACATTAGTGTTCTAAATTAGAGCCCGAATGCACTTTTATTTTAAAAGCAGCAAAAAATATTCCAATAAATTGCATCAAAACAAAAGGTGTTCAATATTTAAAGAGGAGGTCGGGGGGGAAAAAAATATTAAAAGTCAGTAGCTACACATACTGCAGCTGCTGGCTTTTAATAAATGGACACTTACCTGTCCTGCTGTCCCTCGATGTCAGCAGTACGGTTCCCGGCGTGAAGCCGAAAGGCCAGGAACCCTACTGCGCATGCGCCAGGCCCCGCTCCTCTTTCCTATTAGCCCGGTGGCTAGGGGAGGAGTAGGAGGGAGCCCAGAGGTGATGTCACTGCCGCGTCACTGCCGACAGGTATCCTGGCACCGGAGGGGGGAAGGAATCCGATGAGCGGAAGTTCCACTTTAGGGTGGAGCTCCGCTTTAAGGTCTCAATTTAACTCCAGCTGCAGCAAGAGACCAGGAGATTCCTGTGACTAGATTCCCAGGTGACCACATGTAAAAAAAAATAGCGTTGCTTCAATGCCTACCATTCATGCTTTTGGTTCTCCCACAATGGGTGCCAGCCCCTCTCTAGGAGCATGTCTTCACCCATGGAACAATCATAATGGTAAAATTAAGGAACACACAACACACCGATTAACCACATCCGCTGATAAGCTAACAGAGGCTTCGAATACATCTTAGCCACACCCTACTGACGCATTTCAACCTGAATGGGCTTAGTCATAGAGGTCATCGTTGCTTAAATGCCTCCTATGCATCCTTTTGGTTCTCAGTTCCACCTGAAAAAAAGCCCTGAATATGTCTACTCAATAAAACTTTATTATGTAAAAACTCTAGTTTATAGTAAAATATAATATTATGTTGTCTACTTTTTAACCCCTTCAATACAGGGCTTTTATACCCACCTCCACACCGGGCCTATTCTGTCACTTCTCTCCTACATGTACAAATCATCATTATTTTGCTAGAAAATTACTCAGAACCCCCAAACATTATATATGCTTTTTTAGCAGACACCCTAGGGAATAAAATGGCGGTCATTGCAACTTTTTATCTTGCACGGTATTTGCGCAATCATTTTTCAAACGCCTTTTTTTTTTGGAATAAAATCAATTTTGTTAATAAAAAAATAACAAAACCGTAAAGTTAGCCCATTTTTTTTGTAAAATATGAAAGACGATGTTACGCCGAGTAAATAGATACCTAACATGTCACGCTTTAAATTGGGCACACTCATGGAATGGCGCCAAACTTCATTACTTGAAAATCTCCATAGGCGACACTTTGAAAAAATGTACAGGTTACCAATTTAGAGTTACAGAGGAGGTCTAGCGCTAGAATTGTTGCTGGCGCTCTAACGCACGCGACGATATCTCACATATGTGGTTTGAATGACGTTTACATACGTGGGCGGGACTTATGTGTGCGTTCGCTTCTAAATCCAAGCTACGGGGAACAGGGGCATTTTACCTTTTTTTTTTTTTTTTACACTTTTTTTACATTTTTATTTTGATCACTTTTTTTCTTATTACAAGGAATGTAAACATCCCTTGTAATAGGAAATGTGTGTGACAGGTCCTCTTTAAGGAGAGATGCAGGGTCAATAAGACCCCACATCTCTCCTCCAGGCTGGAAAGCATGAGATCATGAAAAAAAAAATCACCGATTTAATGCTTACTAGCCGCAATTGCGGCTTTGTTTACTTCTGGGTACCCGGGTGTGACGTCATCACATCGCGCCCGGGCCTCCGACTGTCATAGAGATGACTGGTGAGCATCTGCTCACCAGTCATCTCTATGCTTCCTATCCGGCACTGGGGGATTCTTTCTCTGGGTCCACGATGGCACAGGAGAGCCCGGATGGTGGCGGGAGGGGGGGATGTCCCCTCCCGCCGCCTATAAGAATGATCTAGTGGCAGAACCGCCGCTATGATCATTCTAATGGTGCGCAGGCTCGCCACCGGAACACAATGATATCTGAATGATGCCTCTAGGTGCAGGCATCATTCAGATATCACCGCACAAAGTACAGGACGTCATATGACGTCCACCCGGGATAGGAGATCTCCTTTGTGGACGTCATATGTCTATGTGCGGTATTGAAGTGGTTAAAAAAACAGCTCTTGATACAATACTCACCTCTTATCTGGAGATGTTCCCTACAGAAACTCCAAGGTCCAGTGCTGCTTGTCTTCACTTTTGCATTATAACCTCATTGTTCAACCCACTTCCTGTGGGCTCAGGCTGTCATGGACCCTCCCTCTAGACTAGGCATGACGTTGAACCACCCCCTCGGGGCAAACGGTATCGTCACACTGGTCTGGGCTCACAGGACAATGAGGGTTATTTATAAAAGGCAAATCCACTTTGCACTACAAGTGCAAGCTACAAGTGCAAAGTGTACTTGAAATTGCACTTGGAAGTGCAGTTGCTGTAAAACTGAAGAGTGGATCTGAAATGAGGGGAAGCTCTGTTGATTTTATCATCCAATCACGTGCAAGCTAAAATGCTGTTTTTTATTTTCCTTGCATGTCCCCCTCGGATTTACAGCGACTGTACTTCCAAGTGCACTTGTAGTTTGCACTTGTAGTGCAAAGTGGTTTTGCCTTTAGTAAATAATCCCCAACGTCTCAAAGATGTCATTACATAGAGATTGTTGTTTTCTCAGCAAAAATTTAGTTATTTATGCCACTGCAATTTTAATTAATCGTCAATATTTTATGTTTTTAGGATATGGAATTTACGTTTACACAAATTCATTTTTCCGCTATGAAGGAGAATGGAAAGATGGTAAAAAACACGGTAAGCTTTATTTATTTTTTTTGCTATTATTTTATTAAACTTTTGCATTTTATTTTATTTATTCTTTACTAATTTTAACATTTTCTTTTCATTTTTAAACAAGCCAAATGTGTGTCCTTTTGAATTTTCCCAAAGAGTATACAATTTGTGGAGAATGCGATACCAGCTTGATGAAAGTGCTGCTAAGAAAAATCCAATAAATACTAATGATGCAGAACTACTACAATTAATTATATTAAATAAAACGCAGTGCCTACAGCGCTGTTGCTATTTTGCTCCAGGACAATGTGTTTTTATTTTTTTATTTTATCAAACCATTATTTGAGGTAATTCTGCCATTTTAAATAGTTGAAAATTTAAAGTATAGGTAATATCTGAGCCCTTTTGGAAAAAATTTTTTTTTTTTAAATTTAAAAAAATAAGACAACAGTAAAGTTCAATTTTTTTTTTATATTATGAAAGATAATGTTACGCCGAGTAAATTGATATCCAACATGTCACGCTTCAAAGTTGCGCCCGCTCGTGGAATGGCGACAAACTTTTACCCTTAAAAATCTCCATAGGCGACATTTAAAAAATTCTACAGGTTGCATGTTTTGAGTTACAGAGGAGGTCTAGGGCTAGAATTATTGCTCTTCCTCCAACGATCGCGGCTATACCTCACATGTGTGGTTTGAACACCGTTTTCATATGCGGGCACTACTCACGTATGCATTCGCTTCTGCGCGCAAACTTATTAGGACAGGGCACTTAAAAAAAATAATGTTTTCTTATTTATTTTACTTTCTTTTTTTTTTACACTGTTTTTAAAAACAATTATAATTTGGGTCACTTTTATTCTTCTAACCTATTATCCCTTGTAATAGAAAAAAGCCTGACAGGTCCTCTTAAATATGAGATCTGGGGTCAAAAAGACCTCAGATCTCATATTTAGACTACAATGCAATAAAACATTTTTTTTATGTCATTCTAAAAAAATTAAAAAATTGCCCTTTAAGAGAATTGGGTGGAAGTTTTGACGTTGCTTCCGCCCTGCAGTGATATGTAGACGGGTGGGGGCCATCTTCCCCCTCACTCGTCTCCATACCCAGGCAGGGGGCAGACGCCATTGGCATCCGGTAAGCGGAGGAGGGCACAGGAGAGCGGCGGGAGCCCTCTTCCGCCGCCGATAAATGTGACCTTGTGGGGTATCCGCTGCAGAGACCACTTTTATCTGGAAGAGGACCGCCCGCTGAAGAAGAGGATACCGGGGTTATGGTAGATAGCTGCTACCATAACAACGGTATCCCTCTTTAAACAGCCAATGTATTCCTGCGGCGGGCGGTGCGATGTGATGGGGGCGTGTTTTATTATGTAAATACGTCGTGACCCGACGTAAACAATGTTTTTTTCAACTGCGCATGCGCCGTCCGTGGGGGTTTCCCAGTGCGCATGCTCCAAATTAAACCGGAACAAGCCAATGTTTACGACGGTGACGTCATTCTACGCAAAGCCCTATTCGCGAACGACTTACGCAAACGACGTAACATTTTTAAAATTAGACGCGGGAACGACGGCCATACTTGACATTGGCTGCGCCTCATATAGCAGGGGTAACTATACGCTGTAAAAAAGCCGAACGCAAACGACGTAAAAAAATGCGCCGGACGTACGTTCGTGGATTGCCGTATCTAGCTAATTTGCATACTCCACGCGGATTTCGACGGAAACGCCACCTAGCGGCCAGCGGAAAAATGCACCTAAAATCCGACGGCGTACTAAGACTTACACCTGTCGGATCGAGCCCAGATGCAGTCGTATCTTGTTTTGTGGATACAAAACAAAGATACAACGCGGGAACTTTAAAATTACGCGGCGTATCAATAGATACGCCGGCGTAATTCGTTTGTGGATCTGGCCCATAGTATGTAGTAGCATATAACTAATTCCTGACTGGTTACACACTAACCGGAATCAAGTATCAGTGAACCTTACAAGCTGTCATATATATCGCCTATTGTATTTATATATGTACACGGGTGGTTGCGCTCACAGTTTCTTTCTTTGTGTCACAACGCTCCAGCCTGTGTCTTAGAATAAGAGGGAGGCGAAGCCTCCATTAATCTACGTGTAATATCCCACCACCACTGGCCCAGATTCAGAGAGCAATTGCGTCTGCGTAACCATAGTTACGCAGCGCAATTGCTTACTTGCCCCGGCGTAACGAGTTCTCCTGATTCAGAGAGCTCGTTACGCCGACTGCAGCCTAAGATATGCGTGGCATAAGGCTCTTATGCCCTCATATCTTAGGCTGCATTCTTACGTTGGCCGCTAGGTGGCGTTCCCGTTGTGGTCAGCGTATAGTATGCAAATTGCATACTAACGCCGATTCACAACATTACGCGAGCCCTGCGTACGCAGTTTGCGTACGTCGGGTTTTGCGTAAGGCTGCACATGCTAAAAGCAGGGGCAGCCAATGCTAAGGATACCCGTCGTTCCCGCGTCGCAAGGTTTGAAATTTACGTAGTTTGCATAAGTGAATCGTGAATGGCGCTGGACGCCATTCACGTTCACTTTGAAGCAAATGACGTCCTTCCGACGTCATTTACCGCAATGCACGTCGGGAAAGTTTCCTGACGGAGCATGCGCTCTACGCTCGGCGCGGGAACGCGCCTAATTTAAATGATTCCAGCCCCCTACGGGATCATTTACATTAGGCGCCCTTACGCAGGGCATTTTTGAAGAGCGCCCACGCAAATTACGTGGCTACTGCTTCATGAATGAAGCGTAGCGCAAATAATTTGCGTAGGCGCAGGGTAAAAATGGTACACTACGCCTCCGTAAGGAGCGCGCAGCTGTACCTGAATCTACCCCACTGTGTTTAGTTGGTTAGTGGGCATGGAGGAGTGGGCTGTCATTTACCACTGTCTATACGCCAACATGTGTGACTCTAGTCACATGGGCTGCTTATATGTAATAGTGGGGAAATGCTCAGCATGGAAACTCACTGAAAACTGAGCATGTGCAGAGTTGTCACCATAGCCGCATAATTCCTAGCTTGATTAGGGACATGAACAGAAAGTGGAGATAGAGCAGCAGGATCGATCAGGTTCTTTGCAGACTAAAGAGAGAATCCAATAGTGACTGAGTGAGTATGTACAGCATGTATTGATGTATTGCATTTATTGATCGTTTTTTATGATGTGGGCTTAGTGACACTTTAAATCAATCACTCATTCCTATGACACAAAATGATAGTCATGTGATCCCTTCCACAGTCTTGTGATTGTTCCCAGAGTCAATCATGCTGAGGGGGGGGGGGATCTTACTTAATTTGGGCACCTGAAGGTTCAATGCTTGCCATAGTTTCATCGATCGATTCCATAAGCTCATTAGGTAATAATAATTTTAATTACAGGCCTTCAGGGAATATATCCTCTGTTTGAACTATACAGCTGCCCACTTCATAAAAATGCTGTGCATCACAAGACAAGTGGAAAAACATATGGCAAATTGAATAATCAATACATTTTAACATATAAACAAGAGCAAGTCATTAGAGGCAGTAATGAGTAGCACTTATCCCTTTTTATTGCAGGTCACGGGAAGCTTTTATTTAGAGATGGAAGTTACTATGAAGGGGAGTTTGTGCACGGAGAAATTACTGGAAACGGACTGCGTTACTGGGCAACATCAGGTTAATTCTTTTTCTCTTTGACTTATTCAAAAGCACTTCCAGACAGCAAGTGAAACCATTCCGTAAACTACAAAATTTTATACCTGAAAGTGTAACATTTTAACCACTTAAGCCCCGGACCAATATGCTGGCTAAAGACCCAAGGGGTTTTTACAGTTCGGGACTGCGTCGCTTTAACAGACAATTGCGTGGTCGTGCGACGTGGCTCCCAAACAAAATTGGCGTCCTTTTTTCCCCACAAATAGAGCTTTCTTTTGGTGGTATTTGATAACCTCTGCGGTTTTTATTTTTTGCGCTATAAACAAAAATAGAGCGACAATTTAAAAAAAAATGCAATATTTTTAACTTTTTGCTGTAATAAATATCCCCCAAAAACATATATAAAAAAATTGTTTTCCTCAGTTTAGGCCGATACGTATTCTTCTACCTATTTTTGGTAAAAAAAATCGCAATAATCGTTTATCGGTTGGTTTGCGCAAAATTTATAGCGTTTACAAAATAGGGGATAGTTTTTTTGCATTTTTATTTTTTTTATTTTTTTTACTAGTAATGGCGGCGATCAGCAATTTTTTTCGTGATTGCGACATTATGGCGGACACTTCGGACAATTTTGACACATTTTTGGGACCATTGTCATTTTCACAGCGAAAAATGCATTTAAATTGCATTCTTTATTGTGAAAATGACAGTTGCAGTTTGGGAGTTAAACACAGGGGGCGCTGTAACATTTAGGGATCACCTAGTGTGTGTTTACTAGTGTAGGGGGGTGTGGCTGTAGGACTGACACCATCGATCGAGTCTTCCCTATATAAGGGATCACTCGATCGATGCGCCGCCACAGTGAAGCACAGGGAAGCCGTGTTTACATACGACTCTCCCCGTTCTTCAGCTCCGGCGAGCGATCGCGACGGAGCGGCTAAAAACAAATAGCCGCGCCGTCGTCCCGGATCGCTCCCCGAGTGGACCCGACCTCCGCATGTACCGGGGGGGGGGGGTCCCGATCGGACCCCCCACCCACGTCTAGCAGAGGACGTACAGGTACGTGGATGTGCCTGTCCGTGCCATTCTGCTGACGTAAATGTACATGAGGAGGTCGGGAACTGGTTAAATATGAAGTACCGGTATTTGTGCGCTGCTATGAACAACCAACCAAAACTAATATACAGTACAAAATAAATACCAAATAATAATATACCGGTAATCACCCTTATAAATAAAAAAATACGCATAAAAAAGCTGCAACCATTAGAAAGTAATGTCAACAAAAAATGATGATTAAAAATGATAATAAAAAATGGTGCGCTAATTCAAGTAACTATGCAGTAAAAAAAAGGCAAAAATGCAGTAACATGCGATAATATGGGATAATGTTGTGAAACAATAATAAAGCACACTCATTTAAGAAGACATGCAGAAAAAATAGACAAATAAGCATGAAAAAAAAAAAAAAAAAAAAGCAGTATGTGATAATATGCTATAATATTTGAAACTGTGATACAGTACTCAGATCTATGAAAAAGGTTTACTCCCAACAAACTGACATGAGCATTGCCACCATCCCGAGTATATAGAAAAATGAATACCTCAAAGAAATGGGATTTTAAGGGCAATGAAAATAATATACAAAAAAGTATAAGTAAATATAGAAAAATATAATATTTAATTTACTTTACAAAAGTTATGCAAAAGGTTTTACAATTGTAACAATCGCTGTAACAAATTAGTTTATATAATGTGTGGACCATACAGATCCTGAATAAAAACATATACAAAAAATGACCGTACATAAATGCAGAAGATGAATGATGTATTGAACCTCGTAAACCCAATAGGGGTGAAGGGAAAATGCAGAAGACTGTTTTATTTCGACGCGTTTCGACTAGTGAGTTTACACTCGATGTCTTCCCCAGGAAAAAGAAAAACAGTGTTCAGGTGCATGCGTCTGTCATCTAAAAGAAAAGAGATCCATCCCCCTCCTCCAAAAGGTCCCGGCTTGGTCTTTTGCTTAGACTTTAACGTAAATGGCGTCCAGCGCCATTCACGAACGTCTTACACAAACGACGTAGAATTTCAATTTCGACGCGGGAACGACGGCCATACTTAACATGGCTTAAGAGAGCTAGGGCTGAGCCCTAGTTTTACGCGGCGTAACTCGACGTAAACGACGTAGAATTAGCAAGACGGGCCCGTCGGAACGTTCGTGGATCGCCGTAAGTGTTCATTTGCATATTCTAGGCCGGCCGCAATGGCCTCGCCACCTAGCGGCCGGCCTAGAATTGCATCCTTAAGATCTGACAGTGTAATTCAATTACACATGCCGGATCTTCTCCCTAACTATGGAAAACTGATTCTGTGGATCAGTTCCATAGTTAGGACCAGGGATACGACGGCGTAACAGCAGTTACTCCGTCGTATCTCTTTTGAGGATTTGGCCCAGAGTGAATAAACAAAAGTTCATTCTAAACACATGCCATAAGAAAAATCAATTTCCAAGAAGTTTATCCCAGGAAGATATTTTTATGCAGAATTACAGAGTGTATGCCAAATGACCATGAATTGGAAGATCAGGCAGAAATGACCAGAAGTAGCTGGATGGTCTAATAGCAGACCCATCCGCTGCAGTGTCCAGGAGTGAATGGCATACACTCTGCAATTCTGCATAAAAATATCTTCCTAAAAAATTAAAAAAATGCCTGTAAAGTGCCTGAAAGAAGCCTCAATTGCAATCCCAATGTGAAAGCCCGAGTGCTTTCACACTGAGACACTGCGCTGGCAGGGCGTCCAAAAAAGTCCTACAAACAGCTTCTTTGTAGCGATTTAGGAGCGTTGAATACACCGCTCCTAAAGCGCCCCTTTCCATTGAGGCGCTTTTTTTTAACGCCAAAGCACCTGGAAAACGCCCAGTGTGAAAGGGGTCTTAGCGGAGCTTTACCAGCTTTTTTCGGGCTCTTGCAGCGTGAAAGAGTTCTGAAAGCACTCAGGCTTTCACATTGGGATTGCAGATGAGGCTTCTTTCAGGCGTTTTTTTTTTTTTTTTTGCGCTTAAGCACCTGTAAATCACCCCAGTGTGAAAAGGTGTGCCTAACCAGTGTTTTTGTCTACACAGTGGGGTAGATTCAGATAGATCAGCGGATCTTTAGATCCGCGTAATCTATCTTATTTACGATCCGCCAGCGCAAGTTTTTGAGGCAAGTGCTGTATTCAGAAAGCACTTGCCTCTAAAGTTGCGCCGGCGGATCGTAAATCCCCCGGCAGAATTCAAATTCCGCGGCTAGGAGGAGTTTACTATTTAAATCATGGCGCGTCTCCGTGCTGATCATACTGCGCATTTGCCGCCGGCTAAATTTCCCAGCGTGCATTGCTCCAAATGACGTCGCTAGGACGTCATTGGTTTCGACGTGTACGTAAATTACGTCCATCCGTATTCGCCTTACGCAAACGACGTAAAAATTCAAAACTCGGCGCGGGAACGACGGCCATACTTAACATAGGATACGCCGCATATAGCAGGGGTAACTATCCGCCGGAAAAAGCCGAACGCAAACGACGTAAAAAAAAAAGCGGCGGGCGTTCGTTTCTGAATCGGCGGATCTCCTCATTTGCATATTCGTCGCGTATACAAATGGAAGCGCCACCTAGCGGCCAGCGGGAGATTGCAGCCTAAGATCCGACGGTGTAAGTCACTTACACCTGTCGGATCTTAGGGAGATCTATGCGGAACCTGATTCTATGAATCAGCCGCATAGATCCGACCGTCGGATCTCAGAGATACGACGGCGTATCAGGAAATACGCCGTCGTATCTCTATCTGAATCTCCCCCAGTGTGCTGTTTTTACTAAGGGATGTGTTGGATTGTATTCCCTGCTTTGCAGGGAAACAAAACCCACCACGTCCGCGCTGACAGGACAGATCTCTGCATTGTTTACACATGCAGAGCTCCATCCTGTGTCTCTCCTCAATGATCCAGCGGTCATCCATTGATCGGCACTCGCTGATCGGCTTCTGCTGTGACTAATCACATCAGAAGCGTCGCACATGCTCAGACATGGGAGTAGGATGTGGTGATGGGGTCTCTAATCCAAATCATTATTTTTTGACACGTTATGACATTCCTCGCTATCTGCCAAGTTATACATTAGTAATTTCTCTCATTTATTTTTGGTGAATTTTTTTTTCTATACCCAGTCTCAGAAAAGATTCAATTTACTAACTATTTTTTTTCTTTTTTTTATTTGCGCGGAGGAAAAAGATAACTAGAAGAGAAAAATATATTCTTAATGCACATCCTCTAAGTAACAGTGCTGCCCTATCCCCGGAGCGGAATAAATGATCTTTTTTCTATTTTTTATTTTTTTCTGCTGCTTGACAACACATGAATCCGGCGCAGACGCTTTCATCTGTTAGCTGCTGAGAGTTGCATACTATTCAGTAATAATTTGATGGCGAGGATTCTTGGAAAGGAAATCTAATTGTTCTGAGCCGTTAACTGAATCCTGATGATCTGGCAGCCTCTGACGGTCCAGGAGGGGGATCTGAAAATCCATATCCAAAAACAAACACTAGGTGAAGCCGTTGCACCATCAATTTTTCATTACAATAGGCCATTGATGTTTTAATAGATGCAGTTTTATAGGACCTTTCCTTAAAGCTCAACTCCAGGCAATACAATGGAAAAGATACACATATGAGAACTGTTTAACCTGTCAAAGGGTTTGTATTTCTGCTAATCTCATTTCTGAGACCCATGCAGCTCTTCTAGACAGCACAGCCCCTGGCTGGTAAAGCAGGAGACCTGAGTTTGCTATGTTGCAGTTCCATAAGACCATAGGTGTGCGCATTAGGGTGTGCACCTCAAAGCCCAAACACACACTGCCGATCACTCACAGTGTTCATTCAGAAAGGGAAGGGGCCGGTAAATTACATAAAGTCAAGACAGGGTGGCAGTAGTGTATTTAGGTTTTGTGCTGCCCTAGGCCTGACTAAACTTGTGCACCCCCTAATTTAAATATGACCCACCCCTTCCTGTCAAGGCCACACCCCTTTGCTGTTTAACCACTTAAGCCCCGGACCATATTGCTGCCTAAAGACCCAAGGGGTTTTTACAGTTTGGGACTACGTCGCTTTAACAGACAATTGCGCGGTCGTGCGACATGGCTCCCAAACAAAATTGGCGTACTTTTTTCCCCACAAATAGAGCTTTCTTTTGGTGGTATTTGATCACCTCTGCGGTTTTAATTTTTTGCGCTATAAACAAAAATAGAGCGACAATTTTGAAAAAAATGCAATATTTTTTACTTTTTGCTGTAATAAATATCCCCCAAAAACATATATACATTTTTTTTTTCCTCAGTTTAGGCCGATACGTATTCTTCTACCTATTTTTGGTAAAAAAAAAACGCAATAATCGTTTATCGGTTGGTTTGCGCAAAATTTATAGCGTTTACAAAATAGGGGATAGTTTTTTTGCATTTTTATTTTTTTTATTTTTTTTTACTACTAATGGCGGCGATCAGCGATTTTTTTCGTGACTGCGACATTATGGCGGACACTTCGGACAATTTTGACACATTTTTGGGACAATTGTCATTTTCACAGCAAAAAAATGCATTTAAATTGCATTCTTTATTGTGAAAATGACAGTTGCAGTTTGGGAGTTAAACACAGGGGGCGCTGTAACATTTAGGGATCACTGTGTGTGTGTTTACTAGTGTAGGGGGGTGTGGCTGTAGGATTGACATCATCGATCGAGTCTTCCCTATATAAGGGATCACTCGATCGATGCGCCGCCACAGTGAAGCACAGGGAAGCCGTGTTTACACGCGGCTCTCCCCGTTCTTCAGCTCCGGGGAGCGATCGCGACGGAGCGGCTAAAAACAAATAGCCGCGCCGTCGTCCCGGATCGCTCCCCGAGCGGACCCGACCTCCGCATGTACCGGGGGGGTCCCGATCGGACCCCCCACCCACGTCTAGCAGAGGACGTACAGGTACGTACATGTGCCTGTCCGTGCCATTCTGCTGACGTATATCTACATGAGGAGGTCGGGAAGTGGTTAAGACCCGCCCTGAAATTTCAAGTGGGAACACTAGTTTTGAGGGCGGGGGGGCAATGGATTCCCTTAATTTGCATAGATTTCCCCTCACTTCCTGTTTGGCTATGGAGCAGGAAGTGAAGGGAAATCTCTGCAATGGGACAAGGATGGTAAAAGATAAACTGACAGAGGTTATAACCCTCGCTTACTCTATCCAAAATGAAGATAAAAAAAAAGTTTGCCTGTAGCTCTAATTTAAGCACAAATTTCTGATAATTTTATGGAGAGGACTAAGAAGATATAATTATGCCAATGGTGCAGCAGATACATAGCACAGTGAGGAAGGTTTGTAGTCCAGGATGATAGGTCGCTCACATATCGGAAGCAGTGCGGCCGCTTTATGGGGGCGCTAGACTAATTTGCCTAACAGTGTAGCGCAAGCCGGTGGGGACTTGTTTCGTGCTGCCCCCCTGCAAAGTGCTGCCCTAGGCCTGGGCCTTGTTGGCCTAGGTCAGGATACAGCGTTGCAGGGTGGTACTATTTGTATGAAAATTCTTGAACAAAGGCTTTTTTTTGTTTGACGTAGAAACGTTATAGTGTAGATTATTGTTGTTTATCGTTTCTGATCATGCATAGTCTTTCGTATCTGATTTTTCTTGTACGAAAACAGTACACATTAAACGAAAATCATTCGCTTTGTTCACGTACAAGAAACATTTTTGGAGTTTGTTCCTTCAGAAATTTTTCATTCGGATGTAAAAAGTTGTGTACAGACAATATGAAAATCGAACGATTGTTCCTGGTACGGAAATTTTCTTCTAGTGTGTACCCAGCTGTGTGCAGAGTGCGGATAGAGGAATCTCCATTGTATTCAGGCAGCTGCGGAACCAATGGCTGCCTAAATACAATTGCGCTAATGAGCAGTGACTCCATCTGACATGATGCAATGACTGGTTGATCAATTTTTACCCAGCCCATTCAATGTTTTGTTGGACTTTTGTCAAGCTTGGTGGTGCTTGCAGGGCCACTCGTGACTCTAATTTCAGCCTCTTCAGCATTGATTGGTGGAAATATGAGGTGTTTATGCCCAGCTGGACATGTCTCCTTCCTACCCAAAGACTGTGACTGGGCAATGAAAGGAGAAACTGCTGCTTTTGGGCACAATGCTGGATTGAGATCGGGCTTGAGTTAGACCCCTTTCACACTGAGGAGTTTTTCAGGCGGTACAGCGCTAAAAATAGCGCTGCTATACCGCCTGAAAAACTCCTTCACTGCCTACTCAATGTGAAAGCCTGAGGGCTTTCACACTGAGGCGATGCGCTGGCGGGAGAGAAAAAAATCTCCTGTCAGCAGCATCTTTGGAGCGGTGAGAGGAGCGGCATGTATACAGCTCCTTCACCGCTCCTTCCCATTTAAAACAATGGGAAACCGCGGCAATACCGCCCGAAATGGGTGCCCACGTGTCCCGGATTCCCCGGGACTGTCCCGCAATTGACATGTCTGTCCCTGGTCCCGGGCACCTTCATTCCGGGACAATACAGTGTCCCGGAATGAAATAGAGGACACAGTCACCCCCTACTAACTAGTAACTGCATTTCCGGAACTGGTTGCTAGGGCTGGCGCTGCCTGGCGTCCTGCAACCAGTGACAATTTACTCTCAGATAGTGAGGCCGGGAGCGAGGCCTGCGCCTAGTGCAGCACTGCTATCCCACGCCCACCTCGGCACCTCCTCCTTCTCCGGCACCCAGCAGGGACTGGTCTGATCTTCACTCTCCAGATAGTGACTCCACTTCAATGCACAGGGCTCATGCAGAGGGAGTGACAGCAGCACTGCATCTGGCAGCAGGCTATGGGTGGCAAGCGGCATTGCATCTGGTGGCAAGTGGCACATTCAGCTGACAAATTCCCCATCAACCCCGAGACTTCATTTCCCCCTGCCCCCCCTCATCTTTTTTTGGGGAAGGTGAAGGGGGGGCAGGGTGTCCCTGAATGGCAGTCTGGAAATGTGGTCACCCTAGCAGAGGCGCATTGCGGGTGGTATTAACCCTTTATCGGCTGCTAGCGGAGGTTAATACCGCACCGCTAGCAGCCGATTCCCGCGGCAATTCCGGCGGTATAGCGCCACTATTTTTAGCGGCGCTATACCGCCACCGCGGCTCCCGCTCCAATGTGAAAGGGGCCTAAGTATTTAGGTGGGGCTGGGGGAGAGCTGATCAGCTCACTGTCAGCTGGCATCACTCAGCCAGTCCAGGCTTTGGAGAGTTCCCGATTTTTAGTGTCGGGACGGGATCTACCCAGATGCCTGGACCAACAGCTAGCTCAGCCTCTTGGTGCTCCCTTCACAGCCTAGTGCTCCATTGGGGACTGGGAAAACAGAGCAGAGAGCCGATGACTGACAGTCACCGGCTCTCTGCTCACTAAAGACCGCTGATCGCTCAGTTCTTGGTGTAGAAGTAGCTGGGGCAGAGGCATCATCGGACGATTTCATTCACCTAGGTAAGTATGTATGTTTATTTTGTCTTATTCCCACACTTTTACTGCAGAGATTTTCACTTTTACAACCACTTAATCATGAAAGGAGATCTTATCTCCCCACATACATTCCACATTCGTAAACACAGTTGAACATCGATAATGTCTTAAGTCCACATGTGTATGCATTAGTGGCACATTATGGCCCAGATTCTCAAAGGACTTACGACGGCGCAGCACCATGTACGCCGTCGTAAGTCCTTATCTGGCCGGTCGTATCAATGCGCCTAATTCTTAGAATCAGTTACGCATAGATATCCATTAGATCCGACAGGCGTAAGTCTCTTACGCCGTCGGATCGTAACTGCAATTATTTTTTTGCCCGCTAGGTGGCGCTTCCGTCAATTTCCGCGTTGAGGATGCAAATTAGCTAGATACGCGAATTCTCGAACGTACGCGCGGCCGACGCAGTAAAGTTACGACGTTTACGTTAGGCTTTTCCCGGCATAATGTGGCATAAGTGAGGCGCAACAATGTTAAGTATGGCCGTCGTTGCCACGTCGAAATTTTAAAAAGTTATGTCGTTTGCGTAAGTCGTCCGTAAATGGGGCTGGACGTCATTTACGTTCACGTCGAAACCAATGACGTCCTTGTGACGTCATTTGGAGCAATGCACACTGGGATATTTTACGGACGGCGCATGCGCCGTTCGTTCGGCGCGGGGACGCGCTTCATTTAAATGATACACGCCCCCTACCTGCCGAATTTGAATTCCGCCAGGTGATTTACGCTACGCCGCCGCAACTTTACAGGCAAGTGCTTTGTGAATAAAGCACTTGCCTGAAAAACTTGCGGCGGCGTAACGTAAATCGGATACGTTACGCCGCCACATAGATACGCCATTCTACGAGAATCTGGCCCTATGACTTTACCTTGCAAGAAGAAAAAAAAACATCCAGCGGTATACAACCGCTTTCACTGGAACTAGGGGGCCAAGCCCAACCCCTGAAAAACAACTCCACACCATAATTCCCCCTCCACCAAATGATTTGGACCAGTGCACAAACCAAGGTCTATAAAGACATTGATGTGCGAGTTTGGGGTGGAGGAACTTGACCGCTCCTGTACAGAGACCTGACCTCAACCTAATAGAACACCTTTGGGATGAATTAGAGCGGAGACTGTGAGCCAGGCCTTCTCATCTACATCAGTGCCTGACCTCACAAATGTGTTTCTGGAAGAATGATCAAACATTCCCATAGTAGACACACTCCTAAACCTTGTGGACAGCCTTCCCAGAAGAGTTGTAGATGTTATAGCTGTGAAGGGTGGGCCAACTCGATATTGAACCCTACGGACTAATGCCGCGTACACACAATCGAAAATTACAACAACAAAACCGTGTTTTTTTTTTCGACGGCATGTTGGCTCAAACTTGTGTTGCACACACACGGTCACACAAATGTTGACGGAAATTCCGACCAAATTCCGAGAAAAATTAAGTTCAATGATTCCGAGCATGCGAAGGTTTTTTGTGCGTTGGAATTGCATAAAGGCAATCGGAATTTCCGACAAAAACTTTTGTTGTCGGAAAATTTGAGAACCAGCTCTCAAATTTTTGTGGTCGCAAATTTTGACAGCAAATGTCCGATGGAACCTAAACACGGTCGTAATTTCCGACCAATAGCTCACATCGAACACTTGTTTTTGGAATTTCCGATTGTGTGTACGTGGCGTTAGACTTGGGATGCCATTAAAGGCCCGGATTCAGTAACAATTGCGCTTTTTTTACGGAGGCCCTGCGCCCCCACAATTTTTTGGCGCTGCCCCTGATTCACGGAGCAGAAGCTCCGTAAATTGCGTGGGCGCGCCGGCAAAATTTAAATGATCCCGTAGGGGGCGGGAATCATTTAAATTAGGCGCGTTCCCGCGCCGATCGTAGAAACTTTCCCGACGTGCATTGCGGCAAATGACATCGCAAGGACGTCATTTGCTTCAAAGTGAACGTGAATGGCGTCCAGCGCCATTGACGATTCACTTACGCAAACAACGTAAATTTCTAATTTTGCGACGCGGGAACGACGGGTATACGTAACATTGGCTGCCCCTGCTAATAGCAGGGGCAGCCTTACGCAAAAACCGACGTACGGAAACGATGTAAATTGCGTACGCAGGGCTCGCGCAACGTTGTGAATCGGCGTTAGTATGCAATTTGCATACTATACGCTGAGCACAACAGAAATGACACCTAGAGGCCATCGCAAGAATGCAGCCTAAGATATGCGGGCATAAGAGCCTTATGCCGCGCATATCTTAGGCTGCAGTCGGCGTAACGAGGTTCCTGAATCAGGAGCATTCGTTACGCCGGGGAAAGTAAGCAATTGCGCTGTGTAACCTATGGTTACACAGGCGCAATTGCTTCTTGAATCCAGGCCAAAGTTCATGTGTGTTTAAAGGCAGGCGTCCCAATACTTTTGGCAAAATAGTGTAGCTTACAGTGACATCACTGATGTAAAGGAGGTGGGTGGGCCGTGGGCAGGCCAGGCTATTTAATTAACAGTCTTGTGAGCTGTATTGCCTAAGCCAAGGCATTACATACTTGCTTGGGCACGCATGCTGGGAGTTGCTGATGCCCGTGCTTTAAATTTATATAAAATCTCTTGATTTTCTTTTTTTCTTTTGGAAAAATAGTTTCATATAAACCACCCAGAGTGTTTGTATTTTATTATTAATAAAACAATCTGCTTTTTTTTCCACAGGAAACAAATATTCTGGTGAAGTCCAAGAGGGGGAACTTCATGGACATGGTGTCATGCAATACAAAGACGGTGGGCACTATGAAGGAGAGTTTGTTTTTGGAATAAGAGAAGGTGAGTTTTGTAGCAAATTTGTTCCCAATGCTTTGCTGGCTGCATTAGTTTTCTATTTTGGGTTTTTTTTCCCTGTGTTTTCACCTTGTGATCTTGCCAGTAACACACCTCCTGTATTAGAGTGCCTACACACTGGATGAAAGAGCAACAGAGACACCTTTGGGCAGCAGGATTGTCAGTCTGGGAGGAGGGTAGTGTTAGATGTACTATCACATTTAGATACACTAACAAATTGAAGCTGCACTCTAGCTAATACGTTTTAAGCAGTTACAGCAACAAGTGCTACATTTTCAGGATAGCTTGTTCTGTTGAAAAACAACTGATCTACAAGCAGGATCAATAGAGGAAATTAAATGAAATAAAGCCTAAAAACAAAACAAATGCAGTCATCACATCTAAGAATTGGCAAGCTGCAATATAATAAATACCTAGCCCCCCCCCCCTCTGATGGAACTATAAAACTGAGTTATGGATTGGACAAATATTGTAGACATTGGTGGGAAATAAGGGCCCTTTCACACGGGACAGATCCGTGATGATCCGCCCCATGAACCTCCGCTTGCTCAGCGGGGATCACTCTGCTGAACCCCGCTGAGCTGGCGGATGACCGCCCTGTCAGATCTCTTCTCTCCCCTATGGGGGGGATCAGATGAACACGGACCGACTGTCCGTGTCCACCCGATCCGCAGACGGATGGAAAATAGGGTTTTCCTCCGTCTGCAGAATCGGAGGATGTTCATCCACTGACACCCGCAATCTCATAGGGATCAATGTATGTCCCTTTTTCATCTGTAAACGGATTGGATGAAAAAGCGGACATACGGTCCGCATGTGTGAAAGGGGCCTAATAAGAAGGAGTTGTTCCAATAAAGGAATACAGAAAAAAGTAGCAAAGTTGCAAGGATGAGGGCTTGGCATTGGCTTGCTGAAAAAAGAAAAGGTGTCCTATAAATATTAAAATTCCGAAATTTGAAGAAAAATTTAATTAAAAAAAAAAATACATATTCGGAAATTCAGAATATTTATTTTTTTCAAATATTCAATTTTTTTTTACATTTCTTCTTTTTTTTTTTTGGTTTCCAATTTTTTTCTAATTTCCGATATTTTATTTTTTTTTTTCAAATTTCCAAATTTAATTTTTTTTTTTTTTTTTACTTTTTTGATGTTTCCAATTTATTTTGAATTTCTGATTTTATTTAAATCTCCAAATTTCATATTTTTTCTCAAATTTTTTTTGAATTTCAGATTTTTTTTTTTTTTTATGTTTTGGAGTTTGCAATTTTTTTTCGAATTTCAGATTTTTTTCACATTTTTGAATTGCGATCATAACGAATGACCAGAAAAAAAAAAACAGAAAAAAATAACGAATGAAACTAAAACTAACACATTTTTCGGCAGTGCACATGTCCAATATTTACAATTCTCAATATATCTACTTAACCGCTTGCCGGCCGGCGGTGTGACTCTCGCTCTGGCCAGGCGTCATATGACGTCCTCGGCTTCTCGGTCCTCCAGGGGGAGCGCACCCGCCACGTCACTCGGGTACAGATGCGCGTGCCCGGTGGCCGCGATGTCTGTGGGGCATCCGTGATTGGCCGGTAACAGAGCTAAACACAGCTAAACAGAGGTTAACACACAGATCCATGTCCTGTCAGGTGAGAGGAGACCGATGGTGTGTTCCCAGTACAGAGAAACACAGATCCCTTGTCAGTCTCCGCCCCCTACAGTTAGAGTCACTCCTTAGGACACACATTTAACCCCTTGATTGCCCCCTAGTGTTAACCTATTCACTGTCAGTCACATTTATACAGTAACCAGTGCATTTTTATAGCTCTGATCGCTGTATAAATGTGAATGGTCCCAAAATAGTGTCAAAAGTGTCACGATAAAAATCGTAGTAAAATAATAAAAATGCCATAATTCTATACACTATTTTGTAGACGCTACAACTTTTGCGCAAACCAATCAATGGGGCAGATCCACAGAGAGAGTACGCCGGCGTATCTACTGATACACCGGTGTACTTTCAAATTTCCCGCATCGTATCTTTAGTTTGAATCCTCAAACCAAGATACGACGGCATCTGGGTTAGATCTGACAGGCGTACGGCTTCGTACGCCTTCGGATCTTAGATGCAATACTTCGGCGTCCGCTGGACGGAGTTCGCGTCGTTTTCCGCGTCGGGTATGCAAATTAGCTATTTCCGACGATCCACGAACGTACGCGTGGCCGTCACATTCTTTTATGTCGTCTCTAGTCGGCTTTTTCCGGCGTATAGTTAAAGCTGCTGTTTTGCGGCGTATAGTTAGACTTGCCATGTTAAGTATGGCCGTCGTTCCCACGTTTAATTTGAATTTTTTTTTTTTTTTTCGTAAGTCGTCCGTGAATCGGAATGAACGTAATTCACGTCTATGTTAAAAAAAATGACGTCCTAGCGACGTCATTTAGCGCAATGCACGGAGGGAAATTTAGGGACGGCGCATGCGCAGTTAATTCGGCGCAGGGACGCGCTTCATTTAAATGAAACACACCCCCTAATCGCCGATTTGAATTCCGCCACCAGAGATCGACTACGCCGCCGTAATTTACGGCGCAAAATCTTTAAGGATTCGGAGATAACACAAGTAATGTATGGCGGCATAGCGTATCTCTGATACGCTGCGCCGGGGCAGATCTTTGTGGATCTGCCCCAATATACGCTTATTGAGATTTTTTTTTTTTTACCAAAATATGTAGAAGAATACATAAACTGAGGAAGAAATTTGTTTTAAAAAATAAATAAAAATTGGATATTTATTATAGCAAAAATTAAAAAATATTGTGTGGTTTTTTTTTTTTTTTTTTTTTTTCAAACATGTCACTCTTCTTTTTTTTATCAAAATCTAATTTGGGTACAATGTTGCACAATTGTCATTTAAAGTGTGACAGCGCTGAAAGATGAAAAATGGCTTGGGCAGGAAGGGGGTTTAAGTGCCTGGTATTGAGGTGGTTAACTGTAAAGAATTGATCTCTTTATTTGACTAGTTGCTTTATTTTTGGTGTAGGGCATGGTTTGTTGAAGGACCAAGATGGACAAACGTTCTCAGGAGCTTTTCACAACAACAAAAAGTATGGAGAAGGACAGATGAGTTACCAGTGAGTATTTGTTTTCTTTAATCATAATGGTCCTTGTTACTAAGACTATTAAGCCTACAACCCCAATCGCGCTTTGCGATCCTCCAACCAAAATTTACTCCAAATCCCCAAAACCAGATACAAGTCCAAAGGAGAAAGAAGATTTGCTGTCCAAGGCCCTCGACTTTGGAACACTTTACCAACCTCCTTTCGGTTGGAGGAGAACCACTTGGCCTCTAGGATAAAGATCAAAACCCACGTCTTTTGAGCTCAAAGGAGAAAAGGTCAAACAAGCGCCCAGAGGCGATTCAGTTCGGATGTGTAGCGCTATATACGTTTTTCACTCACTCACTCATGAGAATTCCTCCATGGGGGTACAGGTTACAAAAATACCTAAAACATTATTTTTCAGAAAACAAGTGACGGAGTAGACCTCTGTCAGG
Source organism: Rana temporaria (assembly GCF_905171775.1). NCBI lineage: Eukaryota > Metazoa > Chordata > Amphibia > Anura > Ranidae > Rana > Rana temporaria. The sequence continues at coordinate 105,683,201 of NC_053498.1, read as the reverse complement.
TTATTCTCACTGCCCGTTACTTCCTGTTCCTGTGATAACCACTCCTCTTATTTCTTGTCTTGCTATCAAGACAGGAACAGGAAATGGGGTGAAATATCCACGGGTCAATATTTTGACAGAAATATTTACTTTTCCCTGGTGTATCCAACACTATAAAAGGTTTTTTTTTTGGTGGGAGTTGGGATTTAAATCTTGAACCCTGTTGAGTACTCCCCACAGTCCTGTGTGTCCCACCAGTGGTACCTGTCTTATACCTTGAGGAACACGGCCTTGTGGTACTTTCCTGAATAACACATGTATGAAGGCATACGTCATTACATTCCTCAGAGTTTACATTTCAGTGGTCACATTTTTCTTCAGTCCCAAGGAACATTAGTTCATTATTCCTGTGCAAAGCAGAAAACCTCATACTTGGAGAGACGACGGGGTATAATGCGATACTTGCTTCACGGAAGATCTGCACCTGTGTTCAGCAAGTGAGACTTTTCGTCTGTAAACACTCAGCTTGTGCTGTATGTCATCTAACGCTACATGTGTCTGCCAGCGGGATATCGTCACACTGTGCGCGCGCGGCCTGTAATCTGAAGAAACACATGTTTTGACGTCATGCATTCCAAATGTGTTTCTAAGGCTCCCTGTGTAATGCTAGCTGGCTCTCTGGCACAAACCTTTGTACACATGTTTACTTTGCCTGGCTACCCAACGACGTTGGACTGGCACCTCTTGGGCAGCAGGTGCACTCAGTTCTAGTAAAGGCAAGTGGCACCCATGTGACATTGTTATCTTAGAAAAGGGATATCCCACAGAAAACCACGCAGAGTGTCTCAGATACATAGGCTAGAATGTTGTATGAGTTTACTGGGCTCCCCTCCAAAGCAATCACAAAGGACTCCATAAGGCTAGTACATACTTGCGGAATTTGGCCTAAAGAGAGGATACGATGGGTGTGTTTTCTTTTGTAACCATCGCAATATTCTTGTGATGAGATTTTTTTTTCCACTCTTGTTTTGTCCCTGAAGATTTTGTGTTTGGTGTAATGTAAATAGAGGCAGCAAGGGTGTGCCTTACTATTTTGGTGCCTGAGGGTTTAGAGAGGAACTCCTGGCAAACAGCTAAAGACATAGATGAAAGGCATACGTGGCAGCTGTTTTACCTACCAAAGGTTTGCAATTCACTTCATCCAGTCCTTAGATTTATAAAGCCTCATCCGTGAGGTGACCTGACTTTTTTTTTTTCTGCTGCAGTTAGGCAATAAACCCTGGTCATCCTCCTGCACCCTGCCTGTACGTAGAAGCTGAAGGAGCAGAAGGATACTCGTAATGTAATGCCCCGTACACACCATCACTTTATGTGATGAAAAAAAACGACGTTTTTAAAAACGTCACTTTAATTGACCGTGTGTGGGGGAAAACGTCGTTTTATGTCTTGTAAAAAACGACCCAAAAAAATTGAAGCATGCTTCAATTTTATGTGTCGTTTTTCAAAACGTTGTTTTTTACTTCACAGAAATTGACCGTTTTTAGCAAAAAACGTTGTTTAAAAAGACGTTTTTACACCCGCGCATGCCCAGAAGCAAGCTTCAATGGAAAAAGTGGTGAGAACGTAACCTCGCTTTGCTAGAACATTGTGAGAAAAACGATGGTGTGTAGGCAACTTCGTCTTTGAAAATTGAAGTTTCAAAAACGTCGTTTTTTACTTCACAGAAAATTTCGTTTTTTTTCATCACATAAAGTGATGGTGTGTATGCGGCATAACAGGATGCTCATCCCTCTGCTCTCTCCTGATTGCAGCATGCTCCTTGTTGGCTCATAACCATGCAGGACACCTGACTGGCTCATAATGGCTGTTGTAAATCAAATTCAGGCACTTACACTAACCGCAAAATACAGTTCCTTGAATAAGTATTCATACCCCCTGAAATTTTCCACATTTTGTCATGTTAGGCTTCATTTCCACTGGCGTTTTTACAGCCACTTTTCTGAGCGTTTTTTACAGCTTAAAAACGCCTGTCCATGTTATTCTATGGCATCATGCCCACATAGGCGTTTTTTAGCTGCAAATGGCATAGGCGTTTTCGAGCTGTAAAAAAATGCGGGACCAGGGCGTTCTGTGGCTCCAGCAATAGAGCTGTAAAAACGCCAGACATTAAAAAACGCGCAGAAACGCTCAAAAACGCTACCGCGGCGTTTTTGAGCTCCAGCTCACAAAAAAAATATATATATATATTTTTTTTACAATATAAACATGGACAGGTGTTTTTTAAACTGTAAAAAAGGCTAAAAAAAAGTGTCTGTAAAAACGCCAGTGGAAATGAAGCCTTAAAACCAAAAACGTAAATGTGTTTTTATTGAGATTTTATGGCACATAATTTTGAAGTGGAAAGAAAAGGATACTTTGTAGAACCATCTTTCACTGTAATCACAGCTGCGAGTCTTTTTGGAGATGTCTCTCTACCAGCTTTGCACATCTAGAGAGTGAGGCCTCGTACACACGACCGTTTTCCTCGACAGAAACCATCAAGAAACTTGGTGGCAGAGCTTTTTTGCCGAGGAAAACGGTTGTGTGTATGGCCTCGTACACACGACCGAGGAACTCGTCGGAAAAGACACATCGTTTTCCTCGACGAGTTCCTTGTCAGACTTGTGGAGAAACTTGACAAACTTTCTTTGCTTACACACTGTCAAGACCAAATCTCGTCGTTCTCAAACGCGGTGACGTACAACGGCAGGGGAAGTTCGATTCCACTGGCACAACCCTTGGGGCTGCTTTTGCTAATCTCATGTTACTGCGTGTTAAGTAAAAGTTTGGTAGGAGACGATTTGCACTTTTCAGACTGTTACAGCGTGACAAATGTGCTAGCTCCATTACAAACGCTACTTTTACCGAAGGTGCGCTCCCATCTCATACTTTATTCTGAGCATGCGCGGGTTTCTTGGCATACACTAGAACGTGTTTCTCGTGGAAAAAACAGCCTGACGAGGAACACGACGAGGAAATTGAGACTCCCCTCGAGGAAAAAGAGAACTTGTTCTCTTTTTTTCTCATCGAGTTCCTCGACAGTTTTCTCGATGAAAAACATACACACGGCCGTTTTCCTCGGCAAAAAAGCTCTGCCAGCAAGTTTCTTGATGGATTCTGTCGAGGAAAACAGTTGTGTGTACGAGGCCTATGTTTTTCATCGAGAAAACTGTTGAGGAACTCGACGAGAAAAAAAGTGAACAAGTTCTCTTTTTCCTCGACGGGAGTCTAAATTTCCTCGTCGTGTTGGTTTTCGACGAGAAACACGTTCGTGTGTTGAGACGGGAGCGCACCTTCGGTAAAAGTAGCGTTTGTAATGGAGATAGCACATTTGTCACGCTGTAACAGTCTGAAAAGTGCAAATCGTCTCTTACCAAACTTTTACTTAACAGGCAGTAACATGAGATTAGCAAAAGCAGCCCCAAGGGTTGTGCCATTGGAATCGAGCTTCCCCTGCCGTTGTATGTGTTGTACGTCACCGCGTTTGAGAACGAGGAGATTTGGTCTTGACAGTGTGTACGCAAATAAAGCTTGTCAAGTTTCTCCACAAGCCTGACAAGGAACTCGTCGAGGAAAACGATGTTTCATTTACGACGAGTTCCTCGTTGGTGTGTACGAGGCCTGAGATTTTTGCCCATTCTTCTTTGCAAAATAGCTAAAGCTCTGTCAGATTGGACGGAGAGCGTCTGTGAACAGCAATTTTCAAGTCTTGCCACAGATTCTCAACTAGACTTATGCCTTGTAAACACGATCGGGTTTCTCGGCGGTCAAAATCCGAGGGGGAAAACCAAGAACCGGCTTGATCACTTTTCCCTGTGTACACACGTCCGATTTTCCTGACAGGAAAACTACCTGAGAGCTTTGGTTGGGAAAACCGTCCGTGTGTATGCTCCACAGCAGTGTTTCCCCATAGGAAAACTGCGGAGGGAAAAACGTCACGATTTGCGGCGAGAAAAAAGAGAACATTTTTTTTTAACCGCAGTTTTCCTGTCGGGAAAGCTGATGAGGAGCATACACATGGCCGGTTTTCCCAGCCAAAGGAAAACACAGCAGTTTTCCCCTATGGAGAACCGGTCGTGTGTACAAGGCATTTGACTGGGCCATTCTAACACATGAATATGCTTTGATCTAAAGCATTCCATTGTAGCTCTGGCTGTATGCTTTGGGTCATTGTCCTGCTGGAAGGTGAATCTCTGCCCCAGTCTCAAGTCTTTTGCAGACTCTAACAGGTTTTCTTATAAGATTGCCCTGTATTTGGCTCCATCCATCTTCCCATCAACTCTGACCAACTTCATTGTCCCTGCTGAAGAAAAGCATCCCCACAACATGATATTGCCACCACCATGTTTCACAGTGAGGATGGTGTGTTCAGGGTAATGTGCAGTGTTAGTTTTCTGCCACACATAGCATTTTGCTTTTGGGCCAAAAAGTAAAATTTTGGTCTCCTTTAACGAGCACCTTCTTCCACAGGTTTGCTGTGTCCCCAACATGTCTTCTCGCAAACGGCAAACTGGACTTTTTATGGCTTTCTTTCAACAGCCGCTTTCTTCTTGCCACTCTTCCATAAAAGCCAGATTTGTGGAGTGCACGTCTATTCGTTGTTCTGTGGACAGATTCTCCCACCTGAGCTGTGGATCTCTGCAGCTCCTCCAGAGCTACCATGGGCATCTTGGCTGCTTCTCTGATTAATGCTCTCCTTGCCCGGCCTGTCAGTTTAGGTGGACGGCCATGTCTTGGTAGGTTTGCAGTTGTGCCATATTCTTTCCATTTTTTCGGATGATGGATTGAACAGTGCTCTGTAAGATGTTAAAAGTTTTTTTTTTTTTTAATAATCTAACCCAGCTTTAAACTTCTCCACAACTTTACCCTTGACCTGTCTGGTGTGTTCCTTGGCCTTCGTGATTCTGTTTGTTCACTAAAGTTCTCTAACAAATCTCTGAGGGCTTCACAGAACAGCTGTATTTATACTAAGATTAAATTACACACAGGTCTACTCTATTTACTAATTTGGTGCTGTCTGAAGGCAATTGGTTCCACTAGATTTTAGTAAGGAGTAGTAGAGTAAAGGGGGCTGAATACAAATACATGCAACACTTTTCAGATATTTATTTGTAAAAAAATTGAAAATCATTTATCATTTTCCTTCCACTTCAAAATTATGTGCCACTTTGTGTTGGTCTATCACATAAAATCCCAATAAAATATATTTACGTTTTTGGTTGTAACATGACAAAATGTGGAAAATTTCAAGGGACATGAATACTTTTTCAAGACACTGTACATTTGATGATGTTTTAATGAATACATATGTGTGTTAATGGAGCCACTCCTTTCAGGGCACTTTGCAGGCGCTATTTTTAGTGTGAAGCGCCTCAGTGTGAAAGGGGTCTAAGCCCTGGTTCACATTGGTGCATTTTGACATGCGATTTGACAGTGTGACATGGGGCCAATTGCTGGAACCGATCCCCTTCTACACCTCCCCCCCTCCCCCAGCCTGCCTTCAGCTGTAGAGAGCCATACAACTGATCAGTTCCAGACACCCTCCCTGTGCATCATCTTCCCTCTGTTGCCCAGGCTCCCCTATGCTATCATCACAATTTTATCTTTTAGATTTTGCAGGAACTTGTAAGTTGTGATGTGTTTGTGTCAACTAATAATGATTTTAGTGTATCTTTAGCTAAAATAGCTTTCAGGAAGGCTGTCATTTCTAACAGCAGCTTTGGATGTAGACCCCTCACCACTGCAGAGATACAGAAAAACCTTGGAGGGCCCTGTACACACGATCAGTCCAAACTGATGAAAACGGACTGAAGTTCAGTTTCATCGGTCCAAACCGACCGTGTGTGGGCCCCATCAGTCTGTTATCCTTCGGTTCAGAAATTTAGAACTTGCTTTAAAATTGAACTGATGGACTGGTAACTGATAGGTCAAAACCGATGGTTAGTACGCAAAAGCATCGGTTCCAAACCTGGGCATGCTCAGAATCAAGTCGACGCATGCTTGGAAGCATTGAACTTCATTTTTCTCAGCACGTCGTTGTGTTTTACGCCACCGCGTTGGGCTTGATCGTTTTTTGAACTGATGGTGTGTAGGCACATCAGACCATCAGTCAGCTTCATCGGTTAACCTATGAAACTGAACTTCAGTCCGTTTTCATCCGTTTGGACTGATCGTGTGTACAGGGCCTAAGTGTAGCAATAAGTTGCTAAACGTTGTACCTTCATTAAATGTAACCATATTGCTACACTTAGAGGCTCCTCTCTTCTTTTTTTTTATACTCAGTTGTGACATGACACTACTCTTATATCAAGACATCGCTTGTATATCAAGGCAAAATGTATTAAAACATTTTTCTTGTCTTGCAAAATGCTCTCAAACCAAGTTACACTCAAACCAAGGTTTTACTGTATTACCACTGAACTTTGTTAGGAATCCCCACTGGTATCTCCGCAAAACTAAAATATCAATTTTGAATGGACTACCATTTAAAGCAAAAAAAATATATACCGTATTTATCGGCCTATTGTTCGCCCCGGCGTATAGCGCGCACCCCTGAACTTGGAGAAAAATTCCTGTAAAAAAAAATACTTACAGTTTGGATGCCCCTCGTCGGTGTCTTGCCCGTCGTCCATCGCGTCCAGTCCGGCGTCCTTCTGCGGCCATCGTGGTGTCCTCCCCGCTCGATCCCCGCTTCCCGCGCTGAGTTTGAACCACTGCGCCGGCATATACCGAGCGCAGTACACTCGGGTATAGTCGGGCAGGCTCAGCTCCTCTCGCGTAAAGGACGTACAGGACGCACAGGAGGTGACCGCGAGAGGAGCGTAAAGGACGTACAGGACGCACAGGAGGTGACCGCGAGAGGAGCAGAGCCTGCCCGACTATACCCGAGTGTACTGTGCTCGGTATATGCCGGCGCAGTGGTTCAAACACAGCGCGGGAAGCGGGTATCGGCGTACATGGCGCACCCAAGATTTTGCCCTGATTTTCAGGGCAAGAAAGTGCGCGGTATACGCCGAAAAATACGGCATGTAAAAAAAGGTAACAGACAATGTGAATGTGTTTTCCTATGTATATATCCAAAGGCTTCCTGGAACATACAGAGAAAATCTGTATAATTTAATGCATGCATTTATTGTCCTCTATTTTCACAACTGCAGGGTATACACAATAGGAAAATTATTTACTACATGACTTTTTACTCATTTAGATTTTGTTCCACTAAATATATTTTGAGGGTTACATTTCACTTCTAACTGAAATGGACATTATATTGTGAGGTGTTGCCCACAACCCTTCATTGCTTTTAACCACAAAGCATAAAAGTAAGCCGAAGGGGATACCAATAAAGTTTGGAATGTGGAAACCAGGTTGTAAATCACATAAACTTTCTCTCATGTGTGTTCTGTTAGGGTAATGTATAGAACATATGGATTGAGGCGGTCTTAGGTTAGGTTTTAATATTAATATATTGTACTATGTCATTTTTTTTTTTAAAGCAAAATCTACACAAAGTTATGAAAATAGCACAAGGGGCACACTTGAGAAAGTACATTTGTTGTACAGCATTAAATCAATACTGCATGATCTAAAAAACAAAATATATACATAAATATTTGGACATTTCTATGCAAGTGCTAATTTGTAGCTTTTGGATGTCTCGATAGTCTATCAGATTGATAAACTGTATCAGCCTTGTCAGTTTGTGGGCAATGATAACTTCCACTAATGGTTTGTTAGGTTTTTGCACTAATAAGGTAAGTACCTAGGCTCAATAAAAACCGACTGACATTCGACTCATGTGTAATCTATCAGACGTGCATGCTGGAAAATCGTCAGCAGACCAGCTCCTGATCAGCGCTCTCTGCTGGTGGCGGAGAGTGCTGATCAGAGTGTTCTGGCAGGGGGGCGTCCCCCTGTCAGAACACAGCAGCTCAGCGGGGGAGATCGCTCTACTAACCTTGGATCATTGGTACAGTGCAGTGTTAATTTAGTCGACTAAAACATTTTAGTTGACTAAATGAATACTATTTTAGTTGACTAAAATACGACTAAAACAATTGAGATGACTAAAATACGACTAAAACTAAAATGGCATTTTAGTCAAAAGACTTATGCGGCGTACACACGACCCTTTTTCGGGTTGTAAAAAATGACGTTTTTATTTTAATGTCATTAAAAACGATCGTGTGTGGGCTCCAGAGCATGATACACGATGTAAAAAATGGGCATTAAAAATTTAGAACATGCTCTAATTTTTCACGCTGTTTTCTTTATCGTACATCACGGGACACAGAGCGGCATATTCATTACTATATGGGTTATATGGAGTACCTTCAGGTGATGGACACTGGCAATCTCAAACAGGAAGTGCCCCTCCCTATATAACCCCCTCCCATAGGAGGAGTACCTCAGTTTTTACGCCAGTGTCTTAGGTGTTGGTCATGGTTTAGCTTGCCTCCACATCCTTGGGATTAAGGTGGGCTAACCGGTTCTGTCCAAAGGCCTCAGCGCTAAAGTGGTCAGTAACCGGACCCCAAACCAATGGGGTATAGCCCATAATGCTTTCCTTTTAGAGAGCTGGACCCTGGGCCCAGAACTTAGAAACCTTTGGGGGCCTAATGTTTCTGTTGCCAGAGTGCTATATGGGCCCAGGACAGTGGATCCTTCATAGGAACCCAGGGCCTGAAGGTCAATGCCCCACGGAGATGGGGGAAGATTGGGCCTCTTGCTTTGCAAAGTCCTGCGGCATGGAGCAGGTAAGTGAGGGGAAACTTGCGGAACTTGGTTCTTAGCAGGTTTTTCTGGGGGGTTCACAGGGGACATGCCTAAGGTTATGCGCTGCATCTGGCAAAGTAAGTCACATGTCTTATAGATAGGATGGCTTTATGTGTTATTTCCCCATAAAAGGTGACCTCCCTGGTAGTATTGAAAAGCATAGAGAGGCTGTGTGTGTGTTCAAGAGAGCTGTGCTTACCTGCAAGCCTCCAGGCGATTGCTGCATAGGTTCTTCCTCCTAGCCTGGATGACAGGCAAACGCTGGCCTCCTCGTGTGGCAAACTTTACCCCCACCACCCCCCCCCCCGTCGGCGGGCGCGCGCGCGTCCCCGTGTTAAGGGCGCAATTTCGCGCCGTTAGCTGAGGGGGGAAGGGCGGGCCAGTAGGTTTAAGGAAGGGGCGGCCCTTCCATTCGTTCCCAGCTCAGTGTATGCTGGAACTGAGAGAGGAAGAGACCAGAGCGGCAGCACGGGGCGCCGAGGACACACAGTGGCCAAAAAGGAATACTACAGCCTTAAAGACTGTCCTGAAGCCTAGAGCTAGGCTGTTCTCTTTTTCTCAGCAGTTTTTTCTTTGGCAATACTACTAAGGGGGACAGAATGTTTTTTCTCTCTTTGGTTTAAAAAAAAAAAAAAAAAAGAAAACTTAAAAGCAGAGAAGGCATTTTTTATCCTCCAAAAGGGTTTTTGGGTAATAATTTATTTATAAATTCCAAACACCGTTAAGTTAGCGGGCGTACCTCGGTATTGTACCATGGCATCTGGTTCTGAGGGTACAAGAGGTGGGGATTCCCCCAGAGAGTCTGAGGTCTCGGACAAAGTTATGCCGCTGCTTTCCCGAGAGGGAGCCTTGGTGGGACCATCGGGATCTGGGGCTGGTGCTGGCACGGGTCAGTCCAACCCTAGAGTGGTCACGGACGAGGTACTGTCCACCTCCTTAAAGGAGATGGAAAAGAGAATGGAAAAAATGATAGCCAAGGCTATGCGGGGCAGAAAACGGAATAGATCTCCGTCGCCCGAGCGTGGACCCTCAGAGGAGGAGGTCCTTTCCGCAGGGGAATTGGATGACCTCTTGGACAAGGACCAAGCAGGTTCGGGGATCGAGGACCCGGATACGGAGGAGTCTGGGGCAGCCTCCCAAGGGGAGAGCTGGTGGGTTCAAGCCTTAACGGACTTGGTCCATAGAGCATTTAACTTGCCAGTACCAGATCTCCAAGTATCAACGGTTTCAGCTTTGGGCTCACTAAGAGCGCCTCAAAACAACGCAGTTTTTCCGATCCATCCTCTACTAGAGGAAGTTATGTTCCAAGATTGGACCAAGCCAGATAGAATCTTTTTACCACCTAAAAGATTCTCTGCCTTATATCCTATGGAAAAGAAATTTTCCAAGAGATGGGCAACCCCGGCGGTGGATGCAGCCATCTCATGTGTTAACAAATCTTTAACATGCCCTGTAGAAAACATACAGGTGTTCAAGGATCCGGTTGATAAACGCTTGGAAACGCTACTAAAAAACTCCTTCACCACTGCAGGGGCAGTAGTGCATCCAGCTGTGGCTGCGATTGGGGTTGCACAAGCATTATCGGATCAAACTAAGCAGATGCTTAAACTTATTCCTGCCCAGCAGGCAGAAGAATTTTCGGATGTCCCTACGCTTTACGGTAGACGCAATTAAGGATTCTATCCAGCAAGCGTCACGTTTATCGTTATCCCTTATCCATATGAGAAGACTCTTATGGTTAAAGAGCTGGGAGGCAGAACCCCCATGCAAGAAGCTCCTGGTAGGGTTCCCCTTCCATGGAGAACGACTCTTCGGAGAAGACCTGGATAAATACATTCAGACCATTTCAAGCGGCAAAAGTACTCTTTTGCCAACCAAGAAAAAGTTTCGAGGACCTGCGTTTAAACGACAGTACTCCCCTGGGCAGGGGCCCTCTAATACCAAACAGTATCGACGGCCTCCTGCAAGATCAAACTTTAACTTTAACAACAAATCGCAGGGACAGGCCGCCGGAGGCAAGAAGCAGTGGTTTCGCAAACCAGCAAAACCAGCCCCCAAGCCGGCCTTATGAAGGGGCGCCCCCACCCCCGAGGGTGGGGGGAAGGCTGCGTCTCTTTTCAGAGGTTTGGGAGGCCAGCATTCCCGACAGATGGGTACGGTCTTCCGTGGCTACAGGCTAAACAAACTAGACTTCCTAAAGTTTCCTCCTCCTCATTTCCAGGAGTCAAGGGTACCAAACGATCCGGGGAAGGGAGCCGCATTAATGGCGGCATTGAATCTTCTACTCTCCCAGGAGGTAATAGTAGAGGTACCAGTCCAAGAACAAGGGCTGGGTTTCTACTCCAACCTATTTATCATCCCAAAGCCCAACGGCGATGTCAGGCCAATCTTGGACTTAAAAATGGTAAATGCATACCTAAAGGTCCGCTCATTTCGGATGGAATCCGTGCGGTCAGCAGCTGCCCCACTCCAGAAGGACGACTTCATGGCATCCATAGACATAAAGGATGCCTATCTTCATGTTCCAATATATCAGCCACATCAAAGATTTCTACGCTTTATGGTGGCTTCGCGTCATTACCAATTTGTGGCGCTTCCTTTTGGGTTGGCTACGGCCCCCCGGGTGTTCACAGGATCCAAGGGGTCACGATCCTAGCGTACCTGGACGACCTCCTAGTCATAGATCACTCGTCTCCTGGCCTGGAACGAGCAGTGGCCCTCACGGTTCAATACCTCGAGAGGTTCGGCTGGGTCCTAAATCGAGAAAAGTCAGTATTCCAGCCCACAAGGCAGTTGGAATATCTTGGCATGAGGTTAGACACAGAACAACAAAGGGTGTTTCTACCTCTGATAAAGGTCGAAGCCATCAAGGAGTTAATCCTATTGGTTCTAAGCAAGAGAGAACCAACTATTCGCCTATGTATGCGGTTACTAGGCAAGATGGTGGCCACATTCGAGGCGGTACCGTACGCCCAGAGCCACACTCGCATCCTGCAGGCAGCCATCCTGTCAGCATGGAGCAGGAGGCCACAGGCCTTGGATATCCCTTTGCCGCTCTCATCAAGAGTCCGACAAAGTCTGTGTTGGTGGTTAGACCCTCAGAATCTACTGAAGGGGAAGTCTTTCAGCCCAGTGGCTTGGAAGATAGTAACCACAGACGCCAGCCTGACAGGCTGGGGAGCAATTTTGGACGGTTGCACTCGCCAGGGTACTTGGGCAAAGCCAGAGAAGCAGTTGCCCATCAACATCTTGGAGCTCAGAGCTGCTCGACTAGCCCTCAGGGCTTGGACGTCCAAATTGCAGGGGTTCCCGGTGAGAATTCAATCAGACAATGCCACGGCCGTGGCATACATAAATCACCAAGGGGGAACCAAGAGTCAAGCCGCTCAGAGAGAGGTGAGCTTGATTCTCCTGTGGGCAGAGGCTCATGTGCCCTGCATATCGGCAATATTCATTCCAGGAGTGGACAACCTTCAGGCGGACTTCTTAAGTCGCCAGACTCTGTTGCCGGGGGAATGGTCTCTACATCCACAGGTCTTTCAGACACTCTGCCAAAGATGGGGAGTGCCGGACGTGGACGTCATGGCATCGAGACTCAACAAGAAGCTAGACAGGTTCATATCCCGCTCAAGGGATCCGATGGCCTGCGGAACCGATGCGCTGGTTTGCCCTTGGTATCAGTTCAAACTTCTTTATGCATTTCCCCCGCTCCAGTTACTACCCCGCCTGCTGCGCAGGATCAGGGTGGAGCACATACCGGTTATCCTGGTAGCTCCAGCATGGCCCAGAAGGGCATGGTATTCACTAATCCTGAAGATGGTAGTGGGAGACCCTTGGACTCTTCCTCTACGGCCAGACCTGCTATCGCAAGGTCCGATCCTCCACCCTGCCTTACGGCATCTAAATTAGACGGCCTGGAGGCTGAATCCCTGATTCTCAGGGGTAGAGGTCTGTCTCAGAAAGTAATCTCTACCCTAATCAGAGCCAGGAAACCGGTCTCTAGGGTGATTTACTACAGGGTCTGGAAGGCCTATGTAGGCTGGTGTGAGTCCAAGCGATGGCTTTCTCGCAAATTTACCATCGATAGAGTATTAAGTTTTCTCCAGCTAGGAGTGGATAAAGGACTGGCATTAAGCACAATCAAGGGACAGATTTCAGCTTTGTCAGTGTGGTTTCAGCGGCCGCTAGTTAAGACCTTCATTCAAGGGGTCTTACGTATTAATCCTCCAGTTAAATCCCCGCTTTGTCCGTGGGATTTAAATCTTGTTCTGTCAAGTTTAAAGAAACAACCTTTTGAGCCGTTGGCTGAAATTCCTTTGGTTTTACTGACAAGGAAGTTAGTATTTTTGGTTGCCATAGTTTCCGCCAGAAGAGTATCGGAACTGGCAGCCTTATCCTGTAAGGAACCATATCTTATTTTTCATAAGGACAAGGTCGTTCTCCGCCCTCATCCTTCCTTCCTACCAAAGGTTATATCCAGTTTTCATCTAAACCAGGATTTGGTATTACCATCCTTCTTTCCTAAACCTACTTCCAGAAAGGAAGGGTTGCTGCATACCTTGGATATTGTCAGGGCCATGAAGGCCTATCTTAAAGCTACAGAGAAGATCCGGAAAACAGATGTGTTGTTCATTTTACCGGATGGGCCCAAGAAGGGGCAGGCAGCTGCAAAATCCACCATCTCGAGGTGGATTAAACAGTTAATCACTCAGGCCTACGGCTTGAAGGGGTTGGCTCCTCCGTTATCATTAAAGGCTCATTCTACTAGGGCCATGGGCGCCTCCTGGGCAGCACACCACCAGATCTCTATGGCTCAAGTTTGCAAGGCGGCAACCTGGTCTTCTGTCCACACGTTTACAAAATTCTACCAGTTGGACGTAAGAAGGAATACTGATACAGCCTTTGGGCAGGCAGTGCTGCAGGCTGCAGTTTGAGACCCTCGGATTCCGGGGGCTCCCTTTTGAGTTAAATTTAAAATTATTTTCTCAACTAAGTTGGATTTAATATGATTTGAGTATATCTCTAAATTAAATCCTTTTGTCTTGGGAAGATGTTCTCCCTCCCCTCATTGTAAGCATTGCTTTGGGACATCCCATATAGTAATGAATATGCCGCTCTGTGTCCCGTGATGTACGATAAAGAAAAAGAGATTTTTAATACAGCTTACCTGTAAAATCTTTTTCTTGGAGTACATCACGGGACACAGAGCTCCCACCCCTCTTTTGGGGACCATTTTGGGAGGCATACTGCTTGCTACAAAACTGAGGTACTCCTCCTATGGGAGGGGGTTATATAGGGAGGGGCACTTCCTGTTTGAGATTGCCAGTGTCCATCACCTGAAGGTACTCCATATAACCCATATAGTAATGAATATGCCGCTCTGTGTCCCGTGATGTACTCCAAGAAAAAGATTTTACAGGTAAGCTGTATTAAAAATCTCTTTTTTAACGTTGTTGTTTTTTACGTCGTAAAAAATGGTCGTGTGTGGGCTTTAACGACGTGAAAAAAAAACGTGCATACTCAGAAACAAGTTATGGGACAGGAGCGCTCGTTCTGGTAAAAGTAGCGTTCGTAATGGAGTAAGCACATTCATCACGCTGTAACAGACTGAAAAGCGCGAATCGTGTTTTACTAACACTAAATCAGCAAAAGCAGCCCAAAGGGTGGCGTCATCCGCTTGGAACTTCCCCTTTATAGTGCCGTCATACGTGTTGTACGTCACCACGCTTTGCTAGAGCATTTTTTTTTCACGATCGTGTGTAGGCAAGGCCGTTTTAATGATCGGGTTGAAAAAAACTTTGTTTTTCTAGACCCTTAAAACGTCATTTTTTACAACCCGAAAAACAGTTGTGTGTCCGCGGCATAAGACTAAAACTAAATTGAAATATGATTTCAAATTCAAATTGGTCTGTAGTGCATGTTCATACCTCAATACCATAATTAATAACATTTGATTCTTCGATTCTTCCGGCAGTATATAATGAGTTTGGAAATTGTAGAGAACTGTTAACTAATGCATTACAATTTAATTACACCCATTATATTTTAGACAACTAAAATTAGTTTTAGGCTCCATGCACACTAGGAGCAGAAAAAACGTCAAAGTTTTTAGCTTGAAAAACGTGGCATAAAAGACGCAAAATGAAAGTTTAGGCGAGTTTAGGCGAGTCTATGAGAGTTAAATCTTATGTTTTAGGCGAAGCTGCTAAGCCCCACTCCATCTGGTTCCTATTGGTTCATTTCTATGATGGCCAACCATACTGGCCAATAGGAATGCATAATTGTCGCGAAAGCTTATCGGCGTTATCTTTTCTGTTGGGCCAACCTGAGGTTCAGCTCTGACAGGAAGGTTTGAAAGACCGCAGCAGGCACGTGAACCTCCAATTTCTTACACTCCATTCCTGTAGTAGCTTGCCCCCTTCTCCTCAGTTTCACAGTCTAAATCATAATGGCTCTCTCTGTATGAAAATCATTGTATTGTTGTAAAGAAATGGCATTTTCTACTATAATGCCGCGTACAGACGATCCGACATTCCGACAACAAAACCGTGGATTTTTTTCAGACGAATGTTGGCTCAAACTTGTCTTGCATACACACGGTCACACAAATGTTGTCGGAAATTCCGAACGCCAAGAACGCTGTGACGTACAAGACGTACGACGGCACTATTAAAGGGAAGTTCAATACCAGTCGTGTTGGTAGAAGTTTGGTGAGAGACGATTCGCACTTTTCAGCCTCGTGCTTTTCAGTCCATTACAGCGTGACGAATGTGCTATCTCCATTACGAACGCTAGTTTTACCAGCCCGAGCGCTTCTGTCTCGTACTTGATTCAGAGCATGCATGGAATTTTGTGCGTCGGAATTGTCCACACATTATCGGAATTTACGAAAACGGATTTTGTCGAAAAATTTGAGAACCAGCTCTTAAATTTTTGTTGTCGGAAATTCTAACAGCAAATGTCCGATATAGCCTACACATGGTTGGAATTTCCGACATAAAGCTCCCATCAAACATTTGTTGTCGGAAGTCCTGAACGTGTGTACGCGGCATTTGTCTACTTGGGCAATGCGAACTGTACACAGGCAAGTGTAAGCTAAAAAGCATGACATTTGTTTTATTACAGGAATGGAGATCATTATGAAGGAAACTGGGTGCTGGACCAACGTCAAGGACATGGAGTGCTGCACTGTTTAGATGGAACCATTTATGAGGTACAGTAATGCTATATTATATTTCGAGACTCGTTCTGTGAGATTCCATCCTTCTTCTAAAATGTCCTGGTGGCTCGTATTAGTAGTCCCATTCTTGATCTCATTACTCTGGATAATGCTTTTCAGTAATAGTTCAAAAATATCTTCTGGAAAATGTTACCGTGTGATTCACTATTAAAAGATTTGAAAAGAAAGGAGTTATGCAAATGTACTGTAGATTAATTTTTTCTTCTTTCAATGCCCTGCCTATATTTTATAGTGTTAAAGGGGGTCTGCACCAAGTGGGTCAATAAGTAAAGGGTTGGGTTGATTGTGTTAAGCCTTTGTGCCCATTGCTTCCAAGTCATTTCAATGACTTCCATTCATATTGGCACAACTTTTAAGTCGTGCCGACATCAAAGTAGTCCCTGCACTACTTTGGTCCAACTTCCATGCAAGTTGATGTCCATAGACCTCAATGGTAAACCCTCAAGTAGCATGCAAATCGTACCTAAATAATATAGACACGATTTCAGTACGACTGGATTTATAAGAATGGAAAAGGGCCAACTGCCCTGGGTCCCCTGACACAAGGGGCCCCTTCTATGCAAACATGGGCATCATTTGTAAACATGTATACTATCCCGTGACCACGTCCCCTTTGAGACGAAACGTTGGGCAGGCGACGTTCTGACGCCACCGCGTTACCAGCCGAACCCGGAAGACACAGGCAGGCAGATCGAGGAGCCAGCCAGCTCGATTTATTTATGCTTCTAACATTGGAAATCATTGTAAGTGCGCATTTTTAAGTTCTACAATAAATGTATCTTGGATTTTATACTATGCAAGTTCTTTTCTCTTATATGGCACATCTCAATACACACTGAATGAGATTACCTGCAATAAGGCTTTTCCTGGTGGAGATGCGTTTGGAAGTTATCAGCTTACATGCGATTTTGATCTCCTTAACAAGAGATCTTTTTAGCTGGTAAGAGGCAGTAATTGCCTAAGGTGGAGGTGCTTTTCTATTTTCACGTTTCCGGATGCTGTGGATTTTTTCACTTGACGATTGCAGTTTGAACATATTCATTTGGACTATATGTGCATGGATTGTTCATTATTTGGACTTTGGATGATTTCACTTGTCACTGGGTTATTTCATTTTATATTTCACATATGTTCATATAGTCACTCTCTTTTTATATGGAGAGTGTCTCATTATAAGTTCAGCACTTGTTATTCAATTTATCTTGTATTTATATATAGGTTATCTTTATATTATTTTCCACTTTATCAGCACAGCTTTTTTTTTTTTTCCTATATGTCTTTTGGTGTAGTATAACACTTTTAGTTGCTTGCTTAATACTTACTGAATAAGCACAATATTTTTTTCACCAATGAATACTAGACTGTTATATTGCATTGATTTTAAAAACAAATGCACTATGATTGCTTGCTTGTGTGTGTGTGTGTGTGTGTGTGCGTGTGTACACAAATAAGCACAGAATGACGTGTCATGCATTTTAAAAATGTGTGACTGTCCTTGGGAATGTAAACCAACTCTTTGTATGGATCTGCCCCTATTTACAGCTCGGAAGTTGATACTGAGTGCCCACAGACATAAGACAACTGCAGCTTTACTAAACAGTATGTGTGCCATTCCTTTGAAACCCCACAGAGTATCACAATGTGAATATTTTAGCAGTTTTTATATAAAATCCATTGTAATTTGAGTTTACTAATCCAGTAAGTGATTCAATAACGGCAACATAACTTAGTAAATGAACACCATTATTTTACACTTAAGCTCACTTCAGACTCCCAACTTATTTTGTAGCTCTCCAGATCCATTAAGTGTCTTCTTCTTTAATCCATTTTATGCTAATTGTATTCGTGATCCTTATGAATTAAACATTCATTATTTCCAAACTAGGAATCTATCACTAAAACTATGCTAATGTGTAATGTACTAATATTGGTTGTAATTATCCTCCATTATATCTCAATTAGCACACAGCTCTGTGGCTGTCGATAGAGACAATGGTGGAGTGTAAATCCATGATCTTCCAGGCAGCGGATGATTCGTTTACTTTGTCTGTTTGCTGCCTTGTTAGGGAGAATGTTTTACAGACTGGCCTGCAGCATTTGTAGAGGAGAGGGCACATTTTTTACCAGCTGGGTAAAGGTGGTAAAGAGACAGTGTGGCCTTGACCATGATCGGAAAGGTGACAGCGTCTCTAAAAAAGGGCATGCCCTAAAGCCCCTGTTTAATTACCTTACTTGCCCTCCCTCACAGCTCCTTGCTTCGCTGCAGCTGGCACTGAGATCATCTGTCTTGGAAACGCAGAAGAGCAATACTGTCATTTTCCAGGTCATGTGGCAGTGTTCAGGCCTAGCAATTGGCTGCTCGGAGGTGCAAATCACATACTGGGGTAGATTCAGGTACTGCTGCGCACTCTTACGGAGGCGCAGCGTTACGTTTTTACGCTACGCCTCCGTAAATTACTTGCGCTACGCTTGATTCAGGAAGCAGTAGCACCGTAATTTGCGGAGGCATTCCGTAAAAGTGGCCGGCGTAAGCGCGCGTAATTTAAATGATCCTGTAGGGGTCGTGGATCATTTAAATTAGGCGCGTTCCCGCGCCGAACGTAGTGCGCATGCTCCGTCGGGAAAGTTTCCCGACGTGCATTGCGGCAAATGATGTCGCAAGGACGTCATTTGATTTAACGTCAACGTAAATGGCATCCAGCGCCATTCACGATTCACTTACGCAAACAACGTAGATTTTAAAAATCGCGACGCGGGAACGACGGGTATACGTAGCATTGGCTGCCCCTGCTAATAGCATGGGCAGCCTTCCGCAGAAACCGACGAACGCAAACGACGTAAAATGCGTACGCAGGGCGCGCGTAGGGTTGTGAATCGGCGTGAGTATGCAATTTGCATACTCTACGCTGACCACTACCGGAACGCCATCTAGCGGCCATCATAAGAATGCAGCCTACGATACGACGGCATAAGAGCCTTATGCCAGTCATATCTTAGGCTGCAGTCGGCGTAACGAGCTTTCTGAATACAGAAAAGTCGTTACGCCGGTGCAACTAAGCAATTGCGCTGCGTAACTATGGATACACAGAAGCAATTGCTTACTGAATCCACCCCACTGTATATACTCAAGTATAAGCCGACCCGAATATAACCGAGGCACCTAATTTTACCACAAAAAAATGGGAAAACTTATTGACTTGAGTATAAGCCTAGGGTGTCCATCTGCATGCCTCACTGTTCCTCACTTTGCCTCGCTGTGTCCATATGCATGCCTCGCTGTGCCCATGCCTCACTGTGTCCATGACTAGACTGATGTTTAACATGAGAGTCTATGGAAGGGGTGCACAGCTTTGAAAAATCTGCTCTCTCTAGCCATAGGTCCCCCAGACAACAAACTTTGCATACTTGTAGATGAGAAATGGGGCTACATGTGTTCCAAATTCCGGGTCCAGGGTACCTATGACTGATCGGTACCAGGTCCCCAAAGTCACTGGAGAAATTACCGTTTAACATGGCAGTCTATGGAAGGGGTGCCCGGCTTTGAAAAATCGGTGCTCCCCGACCGTGGATCCCCCGGACAACAAACTTTACACACTTGTAGAGGAAGAGTGGGGTCCAGGGGCCCTATGACCAGCCAGTACTGGGTCCCCAAAGTCCAGGAGATCAGGCTCAAAAAGCTGACTCGAGTATATAAACCGAGGGGGGAATTTTCAGCACAAAAAAATGTGCTGAAAAACTTGGCTTATACTCGAGTATATACGGTATTTCTCCATAGTTGGAAATACTGGGTAGTGTCCCCAGCTGTGGAGAAGCAAGGGGCTGATAGAGAGTACAGGTATGGTCAGGGTTGGGGGATGTTCTTTCTTGAAGGGCGAGGTGGCAGTGACTCTTTACAGAGCAGTTGGGTACATATTTGCCTGCTGAAATCTCTTTTGAAAAAAATGTCCTTACAACAGAATCATAAACTACAATAACTTTTCATCTTATATAATAAACAGTTTGTCATGGTCTGGAGTCAGGCTTGGAGGCCAGTAGCTATAGCAGTAGAGAAGCACCTACCGACCAGCTGGATGAATACAGAAGTGGGTCACCATGGAGGATGACATGGGCACCTGAGGTGCAGAGTCTAAGTGCTAACCGGTGTTTACCAGAGCTCCTAATGGTGGATTTGGGTTTTACTGCATGTTAGAACCAAGTCTTGGCCCTCAGGATCTCCCCACCAGGAGTCGAGCAAGCCGGGGGCCAGTAGCAGATATAGCAAGTAGGGATCAAGCAAAGGCATCACCAGTAAACAAGTCAATGGTCAGTAATGGGTGGTTGCTGTCTGGGATCAAGCAAAAGCATAGCTGAGAAACAAGTCAAATGTCAGTAAAGAGTGGTAGCGAAGATACAGGTAAGTGGCAAGAGCAAGATATTGGCTGGAAAGGGCACAATAATATGGTAAACAGGAAGTGCAAAGATATGGTCGAAATCAGGATGCTCATGGGAAGAGTGAAAAATTAAAGTGATACTAAAGTCTTGTTTTTTATTTTTTAATTAAAAATAACAAACATGTTCTACTTACCTGCTCTGTGCAGTGGTTTTGCACAGAGCAGCCCAGATCCTTCTATTCTCGGGTCCCTCTATGGTGCTTTTGGCCCCTCCCTCCTGTTGAGTGCCCCCATAGCAAGCAGCTGGGGGCTCCCTGTGTCCATTCAGACTCAGCCCCCTTTCTGTCCTCATTGGCTGACTGAGTTTGATTGACAGCAGCGGGAGCCAATGGCGCTGGGCTGCAGTCTCAGCCAATGAGGAGGGGTCCTGGGCAGCCCAGACACTCCTGCAACATCGCTGGATCTAGATGGAGCTCAGGTCAGTATTAGGGGGGCTGAGGAAGGCTGCAGCACACAGAATGATGTATGAAAATGAATATTCTAGCCACTAGCTGGATATAAAGTTGCTGCTGTAGCTTACTACAATGCGTATCTATGCAGCTACAAAGCGGCGGAGATGATCCGGTCCTTTCTCCTGAGAGGAAGGAAGTCCAGTGAATTAAAGCGGAGTTCCAGACTGTTTATGTTTATTAACCTCTTCCCCACCAGTGTATAGTCATGTGACGTCTGCAGGAACCCTTCATCCCTCCAAGCGGACATCATATGATGTCCTGGGATTCCCTGCAGTGTGGAGAGTGTGTGCGCACTCGCCGTATCACTGGGGACCCGATGCGCGTGCCCGGCGGCCGCGATGTCCGCTGGGCACCCGTGATTGGTCGTCACAGAGCAGGGACGTGGATCTGTCAGGGCCCCATAGGAGACACATAGGGACACTGATCGGCCACCTCCCCCAGTCAGTCTCCTCCCACCACAGTTAGAGTCACTCCCTAGGAAACACATTTAACCCCTTGATCGCCCCCTAGTGTTAACCCCTTATATACTGTATTTATTGGCGTATAACACTCACTTTTTCACCCTGCAAATCCAGTGCGTGTTATACACCTATACTGCAATTTGGGCTGCCTCGGAGAGAACAGGGAGGGGGGCGGGACAAGCGTCGTCATACAGCGAGAATCTCCTGTTTACTCAGCGGCCTCTGTAATAGGAAGTCCCGTCTCCTGGGCCGGCATTGGACCAGTGTTCTGTCTATCATAGAAACTGGTCCAGGAGGCGGGACTTTGTATTTGTAGAGGCCGCCGAGTAAACAGGAGACTCTCGCTGTGTGTAATCTGACGGCGCTCATCCCGCTCATCCCTCCCTGAGATAGGCAATGATCAGGTTGCATTCATGGCATAGGTGAGGCTGCAGATGGGCATTGATCAAGCTGCATTGATGGGCAATTTTGAGGCTGCAGATGGGCATTGATCTGGCTGCATTGATGGGCACTGACCCTTATTTTGCTTCAAAGTTCTTTATTTAAAATGTACGTTTTTTTCCTGAAATTTCCCTCTTAAAATGAAGGTGCGTGTTATACGCCTCACATGCATGGTTTGTACAGCGTTTTCATAAGCGGGTGGGACTTACGTCAGATAACATGAGTAGTTACTGAAGTTAGTGATTCTGTTGCAAGGAAGATGTTGTCATAGTTAGTGTCTAATTCAATCCACAGAAAGCTAAACTGGCCGTACATAAACGCACAGGGGTTGGTTTACTAAAACTGAAAAGCGCAAAATCTGTCGCAGCTCTGCATAGAAACCAATCGGCTTCCAGTTGTTTTTGTGAAACAAGCTAAAGCTGGAAGCTGATTGGCTACAGTGCAGAGCTGCACCAGATTTTGCACTCTCCAGTTTTAGTAAATCAACCCCAAAGTGTGAATGGCCCCCAAGAAAAATCATTAAATGCATTTAGAAATGTCTTCTATACATATAAATGCGGCTTTGACACTGCCAGTGTGAATGGGGCCCAGAATGTATGTAGAGCAGCTTTTCTACTCAACATATACCAGGTGATTAGTGATGAAAGGAATGAATTCCGTTCCCACAATACCTTGGGAGCTGCATTATTACTGGTACTTTAGTAGTCGACAATGAAAACAGATTACGGAATCAAGTCTGCTATTGCAGATGAGCTGTTTATATGGTGAGTCCTATACACGTTTCTTCAATAGCCTGCTATCAATCAAGGTTCCTGCAAGAAAGGGGCATTTTACAACACTGTCATGTGTCAGAAGATTTGTTCTGCCTCTATTGCATATTATTGGGTGGAGTTGTAGAAAAACATACATAGCTAGATTCACAAAGACTTACGACGGCGTATCAGTAGATACGCCGTCGTAAGTCCGAATCCGTGCCGTCGTATCTTTAAGCGGTATGCTCAAATTGAGATACGCTTCTCTGTTGCCAAGATACGACTGGCGTAAGTCTCCTACGCCGTCGTATCTTAGCTGCATATTTACGCTGGCCGCTAGGGGCATGTACAGCGGTTTACGCAGAGAATATGCAAATGAGCAAGATACGCCTATTCACGAACGTACGCACGCCCGTCGCAGTAAGATACGCCGTTTATGTAAGGCGTTTTCAGGCATAAAGATAAACCACCAAAAAGATGGCGCAGCCAATGTTAAGTGTGGACGTCGGGACAGCCGTCGAATTTCACGTTGTTTACGTAGTTTGCGTAAGCCGATTCAGAATGGGGCTGGGCGTAGGTTACGTTCACGTCGAAAGCAAGGAGTATTTGCGACGTGATACTGAGCATGCGCACGCATGCGCTGTACGATCGGCGCTTCATTTACATGTATGTAATGAATCGTGAATTCATTACCATACAACACGCCCCCTACCTGCCTATTTTGAATTAGGCGGGGTTACGCCGGGCCATTTGCGCTACGCCGACGTAACTTAGGAGGCAAGTGCTTTGTGAATACAGTACTTGCCTCACTATCTTACATCGGCGTAGTGCAAATGGGATGCGCTACGCCGACCTGAAGATAGGCGGCTCTACCTGAATCTGGCTAACAGATGTGTATAGTCTTTGGACTGCTAATGCGTTTTTTCAGCACCTTGGCCTGCAGTTCTCATTATAGGTACCTCTCCTCTTCTCATACTTCTTCTCATCATTTCCTATTGGAATAATTGGTATCATCTCATTTCATATCATGTCCTATAAAGTGTAAAACTAAGCAACTCCGCTTTATTAGTAATCAGTGGTGCGAATTTCCTTATACAGGTGTCCAGCAAATTGTTATTGGAAGGGATCATGACTAGGGTCACCATATATACCACAATCTGACCATATATTAGCTGTACAATCAACTTTGGATATACCAAATCATTGTCATATGAGGACCTAATGGTGACCACCAGGGCTTTCTTTCTCAAACAAAAGGTGCTGGAACTCACCACAACACCCCCAAAACCCCTCCCCACACACCCTATAAATCCCATCAAATAGTGGGTGTGGTCAGATTTCACAAACAGTAGGAGGGTCTTAAAGGGGCATTAAATACCAGGATTGCATTACATAGAGAGTACAGAGTTCAGGGGGGGGGGGGGGTTACACACAGAGTGTAGAGCTGTCACTTGTAAACACAGAAACCGGACTTCTTTGTTTACAAGTGATTGTGGTCAGTGCCGACCCTGACCTCCCTGGGGTCTTAAGCAAAATGAAATGTCACATTAAAGTTGAGAAGCTGTCATATTAAAGATTAAAGTGTGTGTGGGGGGGGGGGAAATGACTTCTTACCAGGCGGGGCCTCTAGTAATTTAGGGGGCCCTCCGCAGCTTTGCGGGCCCTAAGCGGCTTGCATAGTGAGCCTATAGGGCGGATCGGCCCTGATTGTGGTCAGCAGGCACCAAAGGATCTGAGCCAGAGGTGGTGGAACTGAGGACCACCCGAAAAAAAAAAGCCCTGGTGACCATACCTCCCAACTTTCTGAGATGGAAAAGAGGGACACCTATGAGAAAAAGTATGTAGGCAAAGGACACACCTTTTGCCACACCCCCTTAATGGAGAATTGTACAAAAAAATGAGATTGGTTAAACCCACAACTGCTTATTTTACCACTACTATTCCTTTATATTGGCTTTTGGAATTTACAAATGCAGCAATTTAGATAGATAAAAAGTGCATTTTATATACACATTAATATATCAGACCAAAATGAGGGACACACAAGGAGGAATGAAGGACAGAGGGACATTGTTCCAAATCAGGGACAGTCCCTCAAAATCAGGGACAGTTGGGAGGTATGCTGGTGACCACAACATATGCTTTCATTTAAAGTGTTACTAAAAGTGTTACTAAACACATAACACTAAAATCAGTCTGTATATGCAGCATAGCATGCTTGGTATACTCACTGTGGAACTTAAGGGGTTAATCTTCTGCATTGTGTAAAAAGGCTCTTTGACACTATATGGACAGATCCTTCCCTCCTGCACTGTCTATCTTGGCAAGGCCATATAGTACAGTGAGGGGAGCCGTCCTGCACATGCTCAATTTAGTCTCTATTACATTTCCTGTTTCAGTTAAACTGTTCAGGTCACATGATATTGAGATCACACATGTGGGTGTGTATACAGGCTGTAGTGGAAATCTCCTCCTACCTGAAAACTCCGCACTGGACAAACTCTGCACTTTATCATGTGACTGTGGTATACAGATGAGCAAAAAAGGTATATAGTGACAGTATTCTAATGTAAAAAGAAGATTTATAAGCTGTGGGCACTGTGGACTGTGGGGGGGGGGGGGGGAACTATTTACATATTTCTGGGTTTAGTAACACTTTAATTGTCCGATCAATGTGTGATTTTATCAAACATTCGAATAGGCATAGCTTTCCTTCTAATTGATTTAGATTAAAGTGGTTATAAACTCTTTCATATACCCAGTGAAGTGAATTGCCTCAGGTGATACACAGAGATGAAATAAATCCTCCTTCATAAGTTGTACCTGTTTATCTGAAGTATTTTCTTCTCTATATCCAGCCAAAGTGCAGAATTTATTAAGGTTGTCTGAGCTGTCTGAAAAAAAGGGGCGGAGAGCTTAAAGTGGTTGTAAAGTCTCAAGGTTTTTCACCTTGTTTGACACTGGAGCAGAGGGTGGTGCCGAGTCCTTTTGTCTGTGTCAATCGACGCAGCAACGGGGCTCGGGAGCGAGCCTAAACATGTGCCCGCATGGAAAGCGGCTTTCTGTGAGGGCACCTGATGAAGCGGAGGAGCCTGGAGCACTGACGGGGGACCCCAGAACAAGAGGATCAGGGCTGCTCTGTGCAAAACTATTGCACAGAGCGGGTAAGTATAGACATGTTTGTTATTTTTTATTTAAAAAAATTAGTGCTGTCAGTTAAACGCGTTATTAACGGCGTTAACACAAACCCATTTTAATGCCGTCAATTTTTTTATCGCGCGATTAACGAGGTTCACCCTTTAAAACATTTTTTTTTTGTCAGCACGTACCTCTTAAAAACCCTTTCACGCCGACGGGACGCATATATGCGTCCTCGGCGTTCGGGGGTTATACCGGGATGATGCCTGCAGCCGCAGGCATCATCCCGGTACCGTTGTTTAGAGCGGGCGATCGCCTATCCAAACATAACAACCGATGCGGCTAAAAGCCGCTCGGTTGTTATGCCGGAGGAGCGGGAGGGGACATCCCCCCTCCCGCCGCCTTTCGCCGCTCTGACCGGGCCTCCCGTCCCACCGGGAGACCCGATCCTCCATCCGCCGCGTTCTGTGTTCAGGCGGAGACTGACACTAAGCCGTAAACGGCTTTGATTCAGTCTCCGCATTGAAACCACGGAAGCGGCGTCATGACGTCACGTCCGGGTTTCTCGGCTGACAATGGCGCCGGATTTAAAAAAGTACACAGTATTCAGAATCGCCGTTTTCGGCGATCTGAATACTTTAAAGTGCAAAAGAGTACCTGTCACCACCTATTGCTGTCACAAGGGATGTTTACATTCCTTGTGACAGCAATAAAAGTGATCAAAATGTAAAAAAATAAAAAAACACAATTTAATATTATAAAAAAAAAAAAAAATAAATAAGAAAACACCAAAAAATTTTTTTAAAAGGTGAACCTCCTTAATCGCGCGATTAATCGTGAGTTAACTATGACATTAATGCGATTAATCGCGATTAGAAATTGTAATCGCTTGACAGCACTAAAAAAAATCAAAGGTTCATAAGTTACATTCTGCAGTACTCAGTGAGGAGAGCTCTGAGGGCTGATTGGAGGGAAGGGACACACCCCCTTCACACAGCACACAGGAACACAGCTGAGGCTGTCAATCAGCTGGAGGTCCCTTCTCTGTCACTATTTTTCTCTTGGTGTCAGGAGAACTTGTCAGAAGCAACTCATGCTAAAAGCAGAGGAACGAGGCAGCAGACAGAAATGACACTTAGTGCTTTTAATTGACACAAGAACACACTATAGAGGAATATTCTTTGTTCATATTTCATGTTTGAGGTGTACAACCACTTTAAATTCGATCAGACTGTGTTGACCAGCTAGGGCAGAAAATGATTGATTATGTTGCACTGATTGGCAGTAGGGATGAGCCCAATGTTCGAGTCAAACGTAAGTTTTCGCCTGTTTGCCGCATAGCGAACAATTTGGGGTTTTCACGGTAAATTCGAATACCGCAGAACACTCTTTAAAAGTCTATGGGAGAAATCAAAAGTGCTAATTTTAACCATTTTACAACCGCAGGCCGTCTTTTAACGTCCTCGGCTTTGTGCAGTGATATCTGAATGATGCCTGCAGCTACAGGCATCATTCAGATATCACCGTCCTCAGCCGCCGATTCTGTGCACTATAAGAATGATCAAAGCGGCAGTTCCACCGCTTGATCGTTCTTATAGGCGGCGGGAGGGGACGCCCCCTCCCGCCGCCATCCGGTGCTTCCCCGGGCTCTCCCTTGGTTCCCCGCTGACAGCTGAATGTAAAAAAAAAAAGAATTGCCGGCAGTAAAACAAAAGTGGAAAAAAAAAATGTGTGCGCCCCCTCCCCCAATCCATATTGATCCCTTCAGGTCTGGTATGTAGATCCATCGTCAATCATAAATTCCACCGCTGATCCAGGCGTCATGATTGATGATGGATCTACACCAGGGGGGTCAGGGTAGAGGTCCTACTCCTTCAGGGGGTGGACTAAAGCACACCCTTATGCCACTTTTTAGTGTGTGTTTCACATGCACATTTTTTGTTCACTTACAGGTTTTTTGTTCTAAGTTTCACACCACAGCGGACACAAAAAAAAACAGGTTTGCGATTTTAGATGTGTTGCGAATTTGCGTTGCATATAGTGTTAACCGAGCCTAAGGCCCCGTACACACGAGAGGATCCATCCGCTGGAATTGATCCGCGGACCGGCTCCAGCGGATAGATCCCCTGGTGTGTACAATCCAGCGGATCTGTTTCCGCGGATTTTTATCCCCTGGGATCGATTTCAAGCGGATAAAAATTTGAAGACATGCTTTAAAATCTATCCGCTTGAATCCATCCCAACGGATTGATCCGCTGGTCTGTACAGACTCACCGAATCAATCCGTCCGAATGGATCCCCCGCATGCGTCGTAATGATTCGACGCATGCGTGGAATTCCTTATATGACAGCGTCGCGCACGTCGCCGCGGCGACGGCGCGACACGTCATTGCGATGGGATTTCGGCGCGGATTTCGATCCTATGGTGAGTATACTCCATCGGATCCAAATCCGCGGAAATCCTCGAGAGGATTTATCCGCGGAAACGGTCCGTTGGACCGTATCCGCGGATAAATCCTCTCGTGTGTACTAGGCCTAAGGGCCCTTTCACACGGGGCGAATCAGTAATGATCCACCTCCGTGTGTCCGTACACTCAGCGGGGATCCTCCGTAAATCCCCGCTGATCTGGCAGCTGACAGGGCGGTCCCCGCACACTGTGCAGGGACCGCCCTGTCTTTCCTCCGCTCTCCCCTATGGGGAATCGGATGAACACGGACCGTATGTCCGTGTTCATCCGATCCGGCAGACGGAAGAAAAATAGGGTTTTCTTCCGTCCGAAAATGCGGATCTTTGCGGAGGCGGACAAATTACGGGTGTCAGCGGATGGTTTTTGCTTCTGAGCAATCAGAAGCAAAAAGCTGATTGGCTACCATGCACAGCTGCACCAGATGTTGCACTCTTCAGTGTGACTGCCCAGTAACTAGCATTTAAATAGAAGGGCTGGAAATGGCATCAGATACTCAATTGTAGCAGAGGGTCCCAGCAGTGCACTTATACTGAGAAGAGAGGGGTGGCAGGAGGGCAATTTGTTTTTTCCCCTTATTAATATGTATTCTTCATAATCCTACTGATACAATGTACAAATAAATCCAATCTTTAAAATATTTATTTTGCTGCTGTTTTTCTATTTCCTATAAATCCAGAGGGGTGGAATCCCACTGGCAGGTTTGCGGCAGCAGCGCTCTGAGTCAGTACAAAGGGGCTTTGCAGCTCAAAAGGCAAATTAATGGCAAATATCCCACCGCTTCCATAATGATTCCCTTTGTATCCACGAGGATCACATCTGATCTGTACTATTTCCAGCCTCCTTTAAAAAAAACATTAGATGCATCTCAAGTTAAATCTTCAGCCCTCATTACTTTAGAGAGTTCCTGATGCACTGCAGGTATGCAGCCATAGAGAACCCTCAATGGGACAGAATAGAAGCAAGACAGCCGAGCAACTAGGAATTTCAAAATGAGAGTGACAGCAACAAATATTTCCCTTTAATTAAGCTGTAATCAGACAGTCCATTTAATGCACCTTACTATAACATTTTCTTTTTGGTCCGCAATCCTGAGTTTCTATGCAATAAGCCTGGTACACACGATCGGACTTTCTGCGGACAAAGCCTTGGACTTTTGACGGAAGGGCATTGGCTGTGAACTTGTATTGCATACAACCTGCAAAGACTAGTCGGCCAACAAACATGTGATTTTTAAGCTCTTTAGCGCCACCCTTTGGGCAACTTCTGCTAATGCTGTGTTATGGTTAGCATTGCTTCTGAACGTGCGTGTTTGTACTTTGGAGTTTTGTCCGATCAGATAATCCGACAACACATATTTGTTGGCAGACAATTTTAAAGCATGCTATCCCACATTTGTTGTCGGAAAATCAGACAACAATTGTCCGATGGAGCATACAAACGGTCGGGTTATCTGACAACAGCCTGCCATCACACAATTCCCGTCGGATTATCCGATCGTGTGTACGGGCCTTTACACTGATGACGCCCAACAAGCCAGAACAAGCTGTAATCTCTTTGGAATACACGGCTTTAGATTATTAGGCCGTACCTGTGATGTATAAAGGATATTCTGGATGCACGGGGCAAAACGGAATGATTTGCGGTAAACTGCCACTAGTTTTAGCGGCGCTGTACCGCTGTGAAAACCACCTTCAATGTGAAAAGGGTCTCTAAGACACAAATGAATGCAGATCTTTGTCATCAAGGCCTCTTTGTCTTTCATAGACTCCATCCCACTGCCCATCCTAAAGTCCACAATTCAACCGGAGAGGGCTGTTCACATATCATGGCCGAAATGCTTTACGTTGCATCAAATTTAATGCAAGCATGTCGAGTTGGCAGACGGCACCCCCTGGTAAGTTTGGCCTTACAGTCAATGGGGCCGTGCTGCAGCCACAAGCCAAATCTACGGCTTACGGTTTCCGTACATTAGTCCCATTTTAAGTTGTTGTTTAACATAAAAAAAAAAAAAACAAGCATTCAGGAGGTGGTAGGATTGCCTCCTGAACTCCTGACAGGTGCTGCTTAGTCGCACTCTGAAAAACTATCCCTTTTCAGGGAATGGGCTAGTGCAGTAGCGGCTGGTGCTCCAAATTTTTGTGGGGGGCGCAAAATTCAGAAAAATACTGAAAAAAAACCATCAAATGCAGCCACTGTGCCCTCCAAATGCCGCCACTGTGCCATCAAATGCCGCCACTGTGCCCGTCAAATGTTGCCACTGTGCCCCATCAAATTCCGCCACTGTGCCCGTCAAATGCTGCCACTGTGCCCGTCAAATGCCGCCACTGTGCCCGTCAAATGCAGTCACTGTGCCCTCCAAATGCCGCCACTGTGCCATCAAATGCCGCCACTGTGCCCGTCAAATGTCACCACTGTGCCCCATCAAATTCCGCCACTGTGCCCCATCAAATGCTGCCACTGTGCCCGTCAAATGCCGCCACTGTGCCCGTCAAATGCCGCCACTGTGCCCGTCAAATGCAGCCACTGTGCCCATCAAATGCAGCCACTGTGCCCATCAAAGGCAGCCACTACGCCCTTAAAATGCCGCCACTGTGCCCCCCGCTTGCCCGTTCGCAGCGGGTCAGGCAGCGAGCTGTGGGATGAGCAGTGGATGACGGCGGCGGCGGCGGCTCTGGTGTCCTCCATTTGTCTCGCCTTCTGCAAGGCATCCAATCACAGCAACGATGCCTTCAGCCAATCTGGTGAGGGGTATTAGATCCGCACCTCCTCCTGATATTCATTCGCCTTTCTAACACACCTGGGTGGGCTCACAGCGCAATGCTCTGTGCCACGAGTCCACCTTTTTTGGAAGCCTATTCGAGCCTATGGCTCTAATCAGGTGCTTCAAACCAATACCCTGCTGCTGGAATTCGGGCGCCCGACATCCGAAAAGGGGCCGGATGCCTGAATAGAGGGTGATGGTGGCGATAGATAGATTCATGCAATGCATTAATCTAGCCATACTACACAGAGGGGGGTGGCATGACTTGTACTCGGTCCTAAAAAAGTGGTATCGGGACAACCCTAGTATGCAGGCATCTGGGGTAAGCTGCCTGCAATCGTGACCGGGAAGACTACCCTGCAGTAGAGCGATCTGAAAGCGAGGCTTGAACCGCTCATGGAGCGCAGCATGGAAAGGACGACGTCAATGCGGTGAAAAGGATGGTCTATGTGGACATCTTTACTCTTCTCTTTTATACTTAGTTGTGACGCTACTTGTATATCAAGTCAAAACGTATTAAAGTTTTGCTTGTCTTTCACAACGCTCTCAAACCAAGTTACTCTCAAACCAAGGTTTTACTGTTCTTATGCATTGTTTTGAATTAATATGGCATTTTCTATGTGATCCTTATTTTATGCTAATAAAAAAATCTTAAAAAAATAAATAAAAACACTGCAGTAGGGAAACATCATATCTTCTGTTCTGCCAGACAGGGCTGTGCTGTGTGTCGGAGAGCTGTGAAAATCTCAGGACTGGATGGACACTACAAACAGTACCTGGGTATTTAGGGCCAGATTCACATAGGAGAGCGGCGGCGTAACGTATCGTAGATACGTTACACCGCCGCAATTTTTCATCGCAAGTGACTGATTCACCAAGCACTTGCGATGAAAACCTACGCCGGCGGCCTCCGGCGCAAGGCGGGCCAATTTAAATGGGCGTGTGCCATTTAAATTAGGCGCGCTCCCGCGCCGGACCTACCGCGCATGCTCCGTTTCCGAACTACCGTCGTGCATTGTGCGCCGTGACATCATTTTTTCGAACGGCGACGCGCGTAGCGTAATTCTGTATACCCGGACGGCTTACGCAAACGACGTTGATTTTTAAATTTCGACGCGGGAACGACGGCCATACTTTAGACAGCAATACACTTGCTGACTAAAGTTAGTGCAGCTGGGTCTAAGTTATCCGTCCTGATAGATAATTGCAGTAGGAGCACTAAAAGTTGAGTTAATGATCTTTTTTTGACCTGTAAAAATTTGTATCTATGCTAGTCCTCTGAATAGAGGCTATGATCGTTTTTCCCCCTCCCCCTCTCCTTTTTTATTTCTGTACACCCTATTTTTTTTTTTGTCTTGAAAATGTAATAAAAACTATTGGAAGCGAAAGTTAGTGCAGCTAAAACGACGACTAACTTTGCGACGGGAAACTAGACTAGCGGCGACGTAGCGAACGCGAAAATCTGTTGTGAATCGCCGTAACTCCTAATTTGCATACCCGACGCTGGTTTACGACGCAAACTCCCCCCAGCGGCGGCCGCGGTACTGCATCCTAAGATCCGACAATGTAAAACAATTGCACCTGTCGGATCTTATGGATATCTATGCGTAACTGATTCTATGAATCAGTCGCATAGATAGAAACAGAGATACGCCGTCGTATCTCCACTGTGAATCTGGCCCTTAGTTGTTTGCCTGGAATTCAGCTTTAAATAAAAATACATCCCTTGATTTTGAACGAATGATTTTGTTTTAGGACGGGTCTACTCTGCTCTTTATTTGTAGTGGAAATTGTAGCTTTACACACTACAGACACGAGAAAGTGTCCAAAAGCCGGGAACAGATCCACTGAACAATCCTTCTCAGGAACAATCATTGTATTATGTGCACTGTGACCATGAGTGGTCCGACCCGGCAGGCCCTCTCCTATGTCTCTAGGTATTTTTTGTAGTCAGGTTTAAATAATGCAGACTATTTGATTCTAGGACCACTAGGTGGCACTCTATGATTTCTCTATAGCTTCCTATAAAGCAGTGTGAGAGGTTAGACGCTAGCACAGCTCCCCGCTGGGTTGTAAATGTTTACCACTACAGTTACATTTTCAATAGAAATATGCTTAAAGGTGGAACAATTTCTCGCTGGGAACAATATCCAACAACACCACCAACCAACAATGCTAAGTACTCAAGCAGATCCGTAGAATGGTAGAGCACGCACTGGCTCTTTTTTTCCCCGAAATCCAGCAATAAATGCAGAAATAACAGCGTACAATAGAAAGCACCGCGCTCAATGTGAAGAACAGCGCACGTCTTATGATTAGCAATTTTTTTTTTTTTTACTTTTTCTTTTTTTTTTCTTTCTTTCTTCCCCTCGTTCCCTGTAGACACTCGTGTGCTTTAACCGTACATTTGTAAAATTTATTTTCGCATTATCTACAAGTTGGTTTCGTGGGACTCGGAATGACGTCCGACTATGTTTTATAAACTCCTGAAGGTGGAAGGGGCGAGCAATAAAGTGTAAAGATTATGTTTTCTGGCTCAGTATGTCGATGGGAATGGCTCCCTTTAGGGTGGAATAATACTGAGCTTGGCTGCATAAAATAGGGAAAACTAGAGACGTGTGAGTTCATCGTTTGTAAGAAGACATAGAGAGCCACTGAATAGACTTCCATAGGAGCGTAACAATGGAGTACGGGCGGGTTCTCGTGGGACGGCCCAAACACTGGTTCCTTATATCCCACCGGGACTCCACCAGACCAATCTTACCAATGAAGTCTCTTCCTCTGTACTGTATTCATGGTAAAGGAAAATATATGAAAGACATGGGGCTTGTAAGGTTGGAGGGGGGGGGGGCGGGTTAAAAGGGTTGACACCCCCCCCCCCAAATCCCATCACTATCAGCCAGCAGCCGTAGAAGCCACCAAACATGACCCAATAAGGGATCCGGGGCTGCTCTACAAGTGCGTTGCAACCCCATGCAATGCAAGTGGTTGTGATGCGCTAGTGCGGGATTTAAGGGGTTAAAGCTGGCAGTGAGGAAGAGATATAACTGAGATTGAAGGGGTTAAAAGATATAACACTTCCTCGCTGTCTATGAAAAGCATTTAAAATAATGATCATTCTTCAGAGAGTAAAACACGCAACCCATTCAACTACATGGGAATGCTCTGCACATTTGGCATGTAATTTTTTTTGGGCGGGGGGGAGTGGGGGCTTCAGTAGGAGTGGGACTTCCTGTCCCACTTCCTTCTTCCGCCTAGGGACCGCTTAGGGGACTCGTCGTCATATCGCCTTTTGGCGGCCCCTCCCTGTAGGCGATCGCCTGGGACACGTGACAGGTCCCAGGCGATCGCCTGTCCACTCAAGGAGCGCCGCTCGCGCATGCGCAGTGAGTACCTGGCCGTGAAGCCGAAAGCTGTCACAGCCAGGTGCCCACAGTTAGAATGGATGCGCCGGCGAAGAGGGGGGGAGAGGAGTGAAGCTGCGGGCGGCCGCGTCGATGGACAGTGGAACAGTGGAACTTCGTCGCTACGGAGTCCCCCTGCTCCCGTCGGCTCAGCGGAGATCAGTCCACAGATCTCCCCTGAGCCGACGGATGACAAGCTCCTCTCTGCTCACTGAGCGGGGAGGGGCTTGTCGGGCACTGCTGTGTCCTATGGAGCGATCTGATGAAAACGGGCAGCATGTCCGTTTTCATCAGATCTTACCCGATCCGATCCGCATGGACGGATGGGGACGTGGCCCCCATACGTCTGTTTTTAGCGGGTCGGATGTCAGCGGACATGTCTCCGCTGACATCCGACGCTCTATAGCAATGCATGGAGCAGCCGTTCAGGTCCGTGACAGACGGACCCGAACGGCCCAGTGTGAATGAGGCCTAAGTCTCTGTTTATTAAAAGCCAGCAGCTACACTTTTTGTAGCTGCTGGCTTTTAATAAACATAAAAAAAAAGGCTGGAACTCCCCTTTTAAGCCAGTAGTTTCCCTATGGGGAAAACCTGCGATGGAGCACACACACAGCCGGGTTTCCCGACCAAAGCTCTCATGGCAGTTTTCCTGACGGGAAACCCGGCTGTGTGTAGGGGGAAAAAGCTACCGAGCAGGTTTTCCCGGCAAATTTTTTACCGCTGGATAAACCGATTGTGTGTACAAGGCATTAGGCTTCATTCATGCATGTGGCTGAGGTGCAGTAAAACCAAGTGGTTGAGCCATGGTTTTATTGCACCTGACCGGCCGCCTGAACACTGAAATTCACTGTATACATGCTGACGCTGAATGTGTCTAATGCAGGTCTAAGGGGCTGTGCTGCAACCACCTCGCAAACCAAGTGCTGCATTTATAGGGTTAAATCAGACAGTGAGGAGGCAACATACTGTATCACCTCCTCGCCGCCTGTCGTATTCCTCTGAAAAGCAGATCACTCTTCAGAGGGTAACACTCATGCGATTATACACTAAGACAGAGCCTTAACACTCCGGTTCCAAAAGATCCAACCTAGTTTCGCCATTTGGTTACTTGATCTGCAGTAGCTCTGTGTTGTGGATTCCCCTTCTTAATGTCTTCTTTCGCTTTGACTGTAGACTGCTGACGTCTGTGCCGAGGCATTTGTCACCTGATCTCTGCTTAGGGGGTGATCACCGTTCAGTTCAGGAGTGAACAAAGTATAAAATATATACATTTATATATAGCATTGTGTGTATGTATATGTATGTGTATATATATATATATATATATATATATATACTTATAGTATATAGTAAACTAATAGAATATCTAACCCTTACCTTATCAATGGAGCACTAAATCTTATACAATATGATTAATATACACCAGCAAACTAACCATTTGTGCAGACTGTGCAACTACACTAGGGCCCTGTGATATCCAGGGGGCCCTATATACTAGATGTGGGACAGATGGGATCCTTTTCTCATGCCATGTAGATCAAAACATTGCTCACTTCTAGAGCAGGTGATTGTCGGAAGGTATTCTTCATGCTGCCTGAACCCCCCTACAGGTTGGTATTTGTTATCTGTCTATGCACAGTAAGTACCTTGTTTATTGGCGTATAACGCACACTTTTTTCCCCTGAAAATAGGGGGAAAATCACGGGTGCGCACTATACGCCGATAGCATACCTCGGAGGGGAAGGAGGGAAACGAGCGCCCACGGAAATCACCAAGCCGTCATCTCCTCTTGGCTGTCACGTCACACACGCACAGTCCCGCCTCCGCCACCAGCATTGGACCAGTGTTTTGTCTGTCACAGGAGATGGTCCAATGCAGATGGTGGAGGTGGGACTGTGCGTTTGTGACGTGACAGCCGAGTGGAGATGATGGCTCGGTGATTTCCGGCGGTGATTTCTGGCGGGCGCTTGTTCCCCTCCTTCCCCTCCGAGGTATGCCATAGGTACCGCTACAGTCTCGGCCAGCGCTGCCGCGCTGCCCGCGTTTAAGGGTAGGTTCAATCCTTTTACCTTTACTTAACTAAGCTGTACCCAAACAACTTGTAACATGAGACAGATGTAGGTTCCTCCACAACCTACTCTGCCTGTATATCGGCCTCAATTGACTCACAAACAAAGTCATCCTTTGCTCTGCCATGCATTTTGGACTGCCTTGCATGGAACCTATTCTCATACTCTTAGGGGGTAATCCACAAAGATCTGGCGTAACGTAAATTTTCCCATTTAAGTTACACAGCCTTAAAATTTCTACCTAAGTGCCCGATCCACAAAGCACTTACCTAGAAATTTTTGGCTGTGTAACTTAAATTCCGCCGGCGCAAGGCGTTCCTCTTTAATGGGGTCGATTCCCATTTAAATTAGGCGCGCTCCCGCGCCGGCCGTACTGCGCATGCTCGTGACGTCATTTTCCCGACGTGCATAGTGCAAAATTACGTTACGCCAAGCTGTGTGGATCGCGACGGGTCAATAAAGTTGCGTCGGGAAAAAAAAAAGATACGGCAAAAAAAAAAAAATTGCGTCGCTGGACAGAA
Organism: Rana temporaria; assembly: GCF_905171775.1. Taxonomy (NCBI): domain Eukaryota; kingdom Metazoa; phylum Chordata; class Amphibia; order Anura; family Ranidae; genus Rana; species Rana temporaria. Next base: position 105,646,271 of record NC_053498.1, on the reverse strand, counting down.
GGGTCTGCTTTTACATGGTGTAAACAGTTTACACTTTGTAAAAGCAGCCCTAATTTTGCGTTTGCAAACTAAAACTTACGGAGAAAAAACGAAGCTGAAAAGCTTTGTGGATCTCCGTAAGTGCTAATTTGCATACCCGAGGCGGCATTTACGCCGGCGTATCCCTTTTGAGGATCAGGCCCTATATCTCTTACTCATTCTCTTGTATTCTGCTAGACCAGGCTTGATTGTAAAATAAATGATAGTATTCGTTTTTCCAGAAAATTCCCTCTTAAAATTGGGGTGCGCGTTATACCCCGGCGCGTGTTATACGCCGATAAATATGGTATTTGTTTTTGGCCAGTAGTTAAATTAGAGGCCCTAAAACTGTACTTTTCTTCTGTGACTTTAAATGCCGAGTCCTACAAAATATGCCAGTCCTGCGTAATACTGCAGCAGAGACCACAAGACCCAGCACTGGTCTGATTCTTGAACCAGCTCTTTCTTTATAGAGAACTTGTCAGCCATTTACATTAGTTGCATGGTAATTTAGGTACAGATGCCTCTTATGAATGGGTGGTAAGATATTGATATTGATATTGACTTTCAAAACGTTGGAAAGAATAGTCTTTTTTTATTTTTTTAAGCTTTTAATATTGTTTTGCTATATGGGATTTCAATTTTCTAGATTATGTTTTGTATGTAATTTACCAAAAATCTGTAGAAGAATACATATTGGCCTAAACTGATTTTTTTTTTTTTTATAATTTGTTTTGAATATGTATTATAGCAAAAAGTAAAAAATATTGTTTTTTTTCCCCAAATTGTCGCTCTTTTTTTGTTTTATAGCGCAAAAAAGAAAAAACGCAGAGGTGATCAAATACCACCAAAAGAATTCTCTGTTTGTGGGGGGGAAAAAGGACGTCAATTTTGTTTGGGTACAGCGTCGCACGGCCGCACAATTGTCAGTTAAAGCGACGCAGTGTCGTATCACAAAAAATGGCCTAGTCATTAAGGGGACAAATCCTTCCGGTCCTTAAGTGGTTAAAGTCTTACTGTGATCCTACCGCATGCGAGGACACGCACAATATAATACAGTTGCAATTATCTAGTCATATCTTCTGAAAAACAATCAAATAAGCTGGAAAACGTTTCACTGGATACGGTATGGAACACAAATAAATATAAATATGCAAATAGCACATCAAATAATAATTTTCAGGTAATCTTTGGAAAAATAACGACGTATTTTACTAAAACGCCCTGATAGCTTTCTAGTAAAGTGCTCTGATTTTATAGCTTTGCAGTAAAAACATAATTGAGGGACAGCCTGTATACACAAAAGACGTATTTAGTCATTTGCGGTAAATGCAAAAATCTGTTGGAACCCATAGCAACCAATTTGCATTCATTAATTTAACTTGCTGTTGATTAATCTAAACGAATGTATGACTAGCTGTGGGTTATGGAACATCTGTGCAGCTTCTACCTTGTTATTTCATCGGCTTTACAGTTCAGAACCTCTGCAGGGGTAATAAAAGCGTTATTTCTTGACATATGGGCTATAATCAACCAAAGAGCAGCTAATGCGGTGGTAATATGGCAACATTACTGAGAGGTCATTTTTTATTTATTTTTTATTTCCTTGCTAAAAGATAAACTATAAAATGACTAATTACATTTTATGAATTTGTAAAAAAAAAAAAAAAAAAATGAAGGAAAAAAAATTTATTTATACGTATTTTTTTTTTAACTTTGATAGATGAGGTTTAATGCAAATCTGTGCTTTCCCCCTGACGGGTCCACTTTGTCAATGTCCGAGAAAAAAGTGTAAAACATCTGTGCAATACATGCACATTTCCCCATGTTTTATCCCCCGGTCTCATGCATATGGGGGGCCAGATCCAGAGAGAGAGTACGCCGGCGTATCTACTGATATGCCGGCGTTTTTGGAAAGGATCAAGGACTTTTTTTTAAAGCAAACTGCTAGAGCTGCATGATTAATCGTCAAGAATCGTTATCGCGATTTTTTTCCCGTTGCAATTCTTGACACAGGGTTTTGCGATCTTTGACATGAAAATAATTCTCTCTCTGCACTTTGGTATGCAAAGAATTTCCTCTCTGCTCTCAGCTGCCAAAAGTCAGTCTGGGCAGCCTGCCAAGTTTTAAAAACATTCTTTATCAGTGTAAAGTTAAGTCTAAACATTGTATCACTTCAAAGGAATAAACTTCTGTATGTAAATTAGGGAACGTTTAACCACTTAAAGCGGAGGTTCACCCATGGAGAACACTTTTTCCCCTTAGATTCCTGCTCGTTTTGTCTAGGGGAATCGGCTATTTGTTTTAAAATATGATCCGTACTTACCGTTTACGAGATGCATCTCCTCCGTCGCTTCCGGGTATGGGCTGCGGGAGCGGGCGTTCCTTCTTGATTGACAGTCTTCCGAGAGGCTTCCGACGGTCGCATCCATCGCGTCACGATTTTCCGAAAGAAGCCGAACGTCGGTGTGCAGGCGCAGTACAGAGCCGCACCGACGTTCGGCTTCTTTCGGCTACTAGTGACGCGATGGATGCGACCGTCGGAAGCCTCTCGGAAGACTGTCAATCAAGAAGGAACGCCCGCTCCCGAAGACCCATACCCGGAAGCGACGGAGAGGATGCATCTCGAAAACGGGTAAGTACAGGTCATATTTTAAAACAAATAGCCGATTCCCCTAGACAAAACGAGCATCCAGCTATGGGGAAAAGAGGAAAAAAAACAGAAATGGAACTCCCGCTTTAAACACCAAACCTTTTTCTGACAGCTCTTTTCAAGTTAAAATCATTATTTTTTTGCTAGAAAATTACTTAGAACCCCCAAACATTATATATTTTTTTAGTAGAGACCCTAGAGAATTAAATGGCGGTTGTTGCAATATTTTATGTTGCACTGTATTTGCGCAGCAGTCTTTTTAAATGCAAGTTAGCCCATTTTTTTTTTGTATAAATGTAAAATATTTTACGCCGTGAGAATAGTGAGAGAATCGTGATCTTCATCCTAAGCAAAAAAATCGTGATTCTCATTTTGGCCAGAATCGTGCAGTTCTACAAACTGCTATTTTTTTGGTTTAATAGACTTCAATGGAGAAGCTGCAGAAAAGCATGTAGTGCATTTTTGCCACAATTTGCATTTTTATATCCACCCAGGAACAAATTGGCCGTAAAAACCCCCAAAAAAATAAAAATGCAAAACACGTCAAACGAGCACAAAATGCATCCAAAACGCATGTGCAAAAATGCAAAATGCAGTGTAATAAGCAAACGGCATTCTGTAGGTGTAAAATGTATTTATTCTGACCATTGGAATGCATGTTGTAATGAAACCTGGTTAATGCACCTGGGATTCCATTCAAATAGCAGGTCTGGATGAAATTTTAATAGCTAAGTTCACTTTTTGATTTTCTTTTTAAATAAATGCACATATTTTTGCAGATAATAAAAAAATGTGCATTTATTATATTTTTTCTTAGGAGCCTGCAGATCATTGCACCCGTAATCAGTGGATCGCTGGTACAGTGTGAATGAAGTAGCTGATTAGCACACCCGCAGAGGACACTACTGTGACACACTATGCTCTTTATGCTGTCTTCTTCATTGGGGGGCTTATGCCGCGTACACACGATCATTTTTCAGCATGTAAAAAACGACGTATTTAAAATGATCGTGTGTGGGCTTCACATTATTTTTCAGTTCTGAAAAACGGCAAAAAAAAAATCCGAACATGCTGCATTTTTTAACGACGTTTTAAACAATGTCGTTTTTCGGGTTGTAAAAAATGGCCGTGTGTGGGCTAAAACGACGTTAAAAACCTGCGCATGCTCAGAAGCAAGATATGAGGCAAGAGCGCTCGTTCTGGTAAAACTACCGTTCGTAATGGAGTAAGCACATTCATCACGCTGTAACAGACAGAAAAGCGCAAATCGTCTTTTACTAACACAAAATCAGCTAAAGCAGCCCAAAGGGTGGCGTCATCCGAATGGAACTTCCACTTTATAGTGCCGTCGTACGTGTTGTACGTCACCGCGCTTTGCTAGAGCATTTTTTTTTACGATCGTATGTTTCTGTATGTTGTGGTCATTAAGGTGCCTATTTAATTATATTTTTTTAATTATTGATGCTCCCTGCTGATACCACCGCTTGTGGAAGAGAATTCCACATCCTTACCGCTCTGACACTAAAGAACCCTCTACGCAGTTTAAGGTTAAACAACTTCTCTTCTAATTTTTGTGAATGGCCGCTTGTCTTTTTAAATTCCCTTTCACTGAATTTTTTTTTTCCCCTATGCTAGGGTCACCAGTATGGTATTTGTACATTGATATCATATTCCCTCTCAAGTGTCTCCTCTCTAGAGAGAATAAGTTCAAGGCTTGTAGCCTTTCACCATAGCTGAGGTCCTCCAGTTGTTTTATTAGCTTTTTTGGTCTTCTCTGGACTCTCTCCAGCTCCTGAGGACTGGTGCCCAGAACTTGGCGGCATACTCCAGCTGCGGCCGGACCAGAGTCTTGTAAAGTGGGAGACTTATGCCGCAAACACCATCACTTTATGTGATGAAAAAAAACGAAATTTTCTGTGAAGTAAAAAATGACCTTTTTGAAACTTCAATTTTCAAAGATGAAGTTGCCTACACACCATCGTTTTTCTCACAATGTTCTAGCAAAGCGAGGTTACGTTCCACCACGTTTTTCCATTGAAGCTCGCTTCATAACTAGCTTCTGGGCATGCGCGGGTGTAAAAACGTCTTTTTAAACAACGTTTTTTGCTACACACGGTCAATTTCTGTGAAGTAAAAAACAACGTTTTGAAAAACGACACATAAAATTGAAGCATGCTTCAATTTTTTTTGGTTGTTTTTTACAAGACATAAAACGACGTTTTCCCCCACACATGGTCAATTAAAGTGACGTTTTTAAAAATGTCATTTTTTTTCATCACATAAAGTGATGGTGTGTATGCGGCATTAGACTTATCGTTTTATCTCTGGAGTGAATCCCCCTTTTAATGCATGCCAATATTCTGTTGGCTTTGCATTGCATGCCATTGCTGAGCCAGTCATCTCCTAGGACCCCCAGGTCCTTTTCCATCCTAGATTGGGGGAATCTCCCTCTAGCGAGTAAGTTGCATTCACATTTTTGGCACCCTAATGCATTACCTTACATTTTTCAGCATTAAACCTCATTTAGTTAAATGCCATGTAGTCGCCCACCCCATTAATTTGTTTAGCTCTTCTTGGAAGGTTTCCACACGCTGCATAGATGTTATTACCCTGCTTGGCTATGTATCATCCGAAAATACTGAGATTGAGCTGTTTTTCCCATCCTCCAGATTGTTGATGAATAAATTAAACAGGAATAGTCCCAGGGCAGATCCTTGGGGGACCCCACTTTCCACACCAGACCTTTCCAAGTACTCGCCATTTATCCCCACCCTTTGGACTCACCCCTGTAGCCAGTTTTTAATCCATGTACTCACCCTATGGTCCATGCCAACAGAAAAGACAACAAACTCCTGCGCACGAGTGGATTGTCCAACAATAAATCAGTGTTCCGCATGGAAATTTCCACAAATGTCAGAAATGGTAACAGTGGCCTTGCTGCCCTTCATGGATGGGGAATATCCTAGCAGAGAACAAAAAAGAAGAAAAAGAAAGGCGCACCAGCCTAGTGTGTTACCGTTGACAATTTACTAATTAAATAAGGTGATAAAAAACTACTAGAGAAATGGTAAAATAGGCTTGTCAACAACCATATGATGGTCACTGCTGGGCACTGATGAAGAGGTCCTTGTCACCTCGAAACGCGTCAGCCGGCAGTGACACACCTCTATCCCCCCTATTCTGGAGTGTAGTTCGAGGGGTATTCATCATATCGTTGTTGACAAGCCTATTTTACCATTTCTCTTGTGAGTAGTTTTTTATTACCTTTTTTAATTAATAAATTGTCAACGGTAACACACTAGGCTGGTGCGCCTTTCTTTTTCTTCTTTTTTGTTCCATGCCAACAGACCTCAGTTTGTAAAGTAAACATTTATGGGGAAGTGAATCGAATGCCTTTGCAAAATCCAGATACACCACATTCACAGGCCTTTCTTCATCAAGGTTAATAGATTGGTTTGGCAAGAACGATTATTCATGAATCCATGCTGATTACTGCTGATACCGTTTTCATAAATTAACCACTTGCCGACCGCCGCCTGTACTTATACGTCAGCAGAATGGCACGGCTGCGCAAAGCAAAGTACTCGTACGTTGCTTTGAATTTGCCGCCGTTCGAGCGAGCGCGCGGGACCCTGCCTGCAGGTCCCGTGAACTCGATGTCCGCCGGGTGCCCGCGATCGTCTCACAAAGAGGCAGAAAGGGGAAATGCCTATGTAAACAAGGCATTTCCCTGTTCTGCCTACTTTCTTCATCACTCACAAAATAAAGTAACTGGTAACTGGGTGGAATTTTTGATATAAATTGATTTCAGAGTAACATTTCATAACAGGGAAATATTTCATGGGCCTCTAATTCTAAAGCCTCGTACACACGGTCGGACCTTTGTCTGTCTGACCAAAATCACATTGGAATTCCGACGGAATTTCATCGGAGTAAAAGAGGACATGTTCTCTATCTAAACCGATGGAAATAATCCAATGGGGCATACACACGGTTGGAATTTCCGATGGAAAAAGTCTGTCAAACTGTTTCCATCAGAAATTCCGATCGTGTGTACGTGGCATGAGAAATACATTTAGGCCAATACAGGGTGCACTGTCACTATTGGAAAACTATTTTGTTGTGTTGGCAAACAGTTTCAAATCTATGGTCAGCATGAGTCTACCATTGTATAATGCTACATATTACACCTTTTGCACTTTTACTTTTTATGCTATAACGGTATTTTTATTCTATTCTTTTATTTTTTCATTTAACAATAATGCATTTAGTAGAAAACAAGACATTTTAATAGGACACTCTAGGGTGTTCTTACTGGGACCAGTAAAGACATGAATGATTAAGACCAGTCAATAGTTGAGTCTTTTATTGTAAGGACTTGAGTGCCTGTATTAAGAAAAGCACTGTAAAAGGATTCCACAGTCAGGGTGCATTACCAGTAAAAGCTAATAAAGACAATTTCTGAAAATAGCAGGAACCATACAGCACCTGCACAGAAGATAAGCAATAATGCATTTTCACCGACATACCAGGGCGAGACTCCATCAAAGGACATCGCAAGGTTACTACAAGAGTTCAGCAGCTGTGTCATCAACCCCAGGCTCAACACTGAGAACCTAACAAAAAAAAGCATCTTCTGCAGAGCCGTTCCCATTACATGTGTCTACAGTAAAAATAAATTACATTTCTAGATGTAATTACACCTGACCATGGGCCAGACAGTGAACACTAACTAATGGATATGATCACTAAATAAAGAAAATATATTATGTTTTATATATATACTGTGCATAGCTAAACATTGTCCTGTGTCTGCCTGTCAATTTTACCATAAATCTTAAAATATGGATCTATTTTTTATATAGATATGATCAGATGATGGCAAACACCCTTAGCCCCCAAACCTTAGGCCTCGTACACACGACCAGACATGTCCGATGAAAACGGTCCGCGGACCGTTTTCATCGGACATGTCTGCTGGCTGAATTTGGTCTGATGTGTGTACACACCATCAGACCAAATTCCCCGCGGACAGAATACGCGGTGACGTGACGGCGACGATGACGCCGCGACGAGCGCGCACCAGGAAGTTCAAAGCTTCCCAGCATGCGTCGAATCACTTCGACGCATGCGTGGGATTTCGGGCCAGCGGACATGTCCGATGAGTCGTACTGACCATCGGATATGTCCGACGGACAGGCTTCCAGCGGACAAGTTTCTTAGCATGCTAAGAAACTTTTGTCCGCTGGAAACCTGTCCGCTAGGCAGGGAAACTGTCCGGTCGGCCCTACACACGACCGAACATGTCCGCGGAAACTGGTCCGACGGACCAGTTTCAGCGGACATGTTCGGTCGTGTGTACAAGGCCTAAGTTCTAGTCTTTTTGGCCTGCCAAGCAATCTCACTTCATTGCTGCTGTAAAACATTTAGAATAATGCAGCGTACAGACGATCGGAAATTCCCACAACAAAACCGTGTTTTTTTTTCCGACGCATGTTGGCTCAAACTTGTCTTGCACACACACGGTCACACAAATGTCGGAAATTCCGAACGCCTATGAAAGGGAAGTTCAATACCAGTCGTGTTAGTAAAAGTTTGGTGAGAGACGATTCGCGATTTTCGGCCTCGTGCTTTTTAGTCCGTTACAGCATGACGAATGTGCTATCATTACGAACGCTAGTTTTACCAGACTTGATTCAGAGCATGCGTGGAATTTTGTGCATTGGAATTGTCCACACACGATCTGAATTTACGAGAATGGATTTTGTTGTCGGAAAGTTTGAGAACCAGCGCTCAAATTTTTGTTGTCGGAAATTCCAACAGCAAATGACCGATGGAGCCTACACACGGTCGGTTTGGGGAGCATGGCCCTGCCAGGTAGGCAGTATGGGGCCCGTGATTTTTAACAGAAGCCCTATATAGGTCACAATGCTAATGCCCATTGTTCAGGAATATTCCACCATTTTAACATCAGAAAGCCAGCCCTGAGCAATTATATGCAGCTGTTGCTGTAATACATGCATGTATGTAGACAGTGAGAAGCTGCACAGAGACGGTAAGAAATCAGAAGCACTGGGATGCAAAGGATTAAAAAAAGTCAAAACAGTATTTTCTAAATATAAAACATGTCATTAGTTTATCATACACAGTTCTTTACCACACTATGCCATCTGGGTTTATATCTATTTTTAGGTTTTGTCAGTGGCGGCTGGTGAAGTTTTCGGATGGGGGGTGCCAGACCACGCCCCTTCACGTTTGGTCCCTCCCACTTCTCATAAGCCACACCTCTAAGGCCCCATACACACGAGAGGATTTATCCGCGTATACGGTCCACCGGACCGTTTCCGCGGATAAATCCTCTCGAGGATTTTCGAGGATTTTGATCCGATGGAGTGTACTCACCATCGGATCGAAATCCGCGACGAAATCCCATCGCGATTACGTGTCACGCCGACGCGGCGACGTGCGCGATGCTGTCATATAAGGAATTCCACGCATGCGTCGAATCATTACGACGCATGCGGGGGATTGATTCGGACGGATTGATCCGGTGAGTCTGTACAGACCAGCGGATCAATCCGTTGGGATGGATTCAAGCGGATAGATTTGAAAGCATGTCTTCAAATTTTTATCCGCTGGAAATCCATCCCAGGGGATAAAAATCAGCAGAAACGGATCCACTGGATTGTACACACCAGGGGATCTATCCACTGGAGCCGGTCCGCGGATCAATTCCAGCGGATGGATCCTCTCGTGTGTATGGGGCCTTATAGAACCTACCCACTCCAGCCCCAGCATCACAAATCATAGTATATAGCGCAGCCTTACAGATCAGCACAAACAAACTAAAAAATTACACTGTTAGTAACGACATACTGCACGAGATTACCAGAGACTGTGGACATACTGCACGAGATTACCAGAGACTGCGAACATACTGCACGAGATTACCAGAGACTGCGGACATACTGCACGAGATTACCAGAGACTGCGGACATACTGCACAAGATTACCAGAGACTGCGGACATACTGCACGAGATTACCAGAGACTGTGGACATACTGCACAAGATTACCAGAGACTGTGGACATACTGCACAAGATTAACAGAAGCTGCGGTCATACTGCACGAGATTACCAGAGACTGCGGACATACTGCACAAGATTACCAGAGACTGTGTACATACAGACTGCGGACATACTGCACGAGATTACCAGAGACTGCGGACATACTGCACGAGATTAACAGAGATTAACAGAGGCTGCGGTCATACTGCATTGGGGAGGTGATACGGGCGCTATTGGCGCCGAACATAAAAAAATCTTAATAAGTGGCTGGGGGGAGGGGGCTTGCAATTGGTTACCTTTCACTATTTTCATGAAATAAAAAAAAAAACTGTTAATAATCGGGGGGGGGGAGGGGTTTGTGGTGCCGTTTTGGTTGGTGTGCCGCCGAGGGGCCGCTATTTTCGCACAACTTTTCAATAATAAAAAAAAGTTAATAAGCTGGGGGCGTGGGGGATTGCCGTTGGTGACGAACATAATTATTTTTTTAAATAAAAGTAAATAAGCGAGGGGGGGGGGGGTTTGTGCTGCTATTTTGCCGACCATATAAAAAATAAAGTGTATTAAGCGGGGGGGGGGGGGGGGGCGGCTTCTTTACCTGTAGATTAATGGCTGATGGCTTCAGAGTGCCAATGTCACTTCCTGATGTCGGCACTATGTATGCACAGCGCGATGGGCTCCACCACAAAGGCATTTTTTGACTGCCAATGTAGCGCCTGGACGGGGGCCGCCACTGGGTTTTGTTCACACAGGGCTTGCTACAATGTATGCCCATGTGGAGGCTATGTTTCCTCGCATAGGTACTCTGTGCATCCCCGTGCAAGGAGTCTCCTTGATGTCAATAGCAAAGCAGCAGCTGCACAGGCACAGCAGCTGCTCCCAATCGGACAACTGTGTGGGTGTGGGTACAGGTGCATGTCGCTGAACACCTGGTTGCATTTGCAGCCGTGCATCCACACTGATGTCAAATTGGAAGCAATGACATAATTGGGACTGCCTGCATGGGATGCACAGAAGAGCTATACATTAAGGTGACCAGATTTTTTAAATGAAATCCGGGGACATATTTTTTTTTTTTTTTACTAGTAATAGTGGCAATCGGCGACTCTCTGCCCGTCGCCGCCCTCCTCACACAGCCTGTCAAGTCTTATTCCCCGGGCTTGGCTACTATTGGGTTGGGAGCAGAAGAAAATCACTCCACCAGGGAAGACAAGGAGATAAACAGGCGGCGGCGGCTGGCCAGGACTTGAGCCAAAGCAGAAGAAAATGCGAGTGGAGCTGAATGGGCATGCACTCGAAACTGAAGAAATATTGAACTTTTTAACCAAAAATCAAAACGCTATGTGTGGCAGAAAACAAACACTGCGCAACCCCCATAATACACCATCCCCACCGTGAAACATGGTGGTGGCAGCATCATGTTGTGAGGATGCTTTTCTTCGGCAGGTAAGGGGAATCTGGCCAGTGTTGATGGGAAAATGGATGGAGTCAAATGCAGGGCAATCTTAGAAGAAAATCTGTTAGAGCCTGCAAATTACTTGAGACTGGGGTGGAGGTTAGACCTGCACAATTAATCGTTAAAAAATCGTGATCTCGATTCAACCCCCCTGACCATCTCCAATGCAGAGTTTGCCGATTCTTTCATATAACAAGTGGAGAGACTTATCCAGCTGTTAAAAGAAAATATCCGGGCAGTCTGCCAAGTTTTTAACAGGAAACATTGTAACTAATGCTTCCTTCTTAGATCAAAGGGATAAACTTCTGTGTGTAAAGAAAAAGTCCAGGCAGTCTGCCAAGTTTGTAACAACATGAAACATTGTAACAAACGCTTCCTTCTAACTTCTGCATGTAAATGCAGGAAGTTTAACCACTGAGGCCCCTTTCACACCATATGTCCGCTTTTTCATCCATCCGTTTGCGGATAAAAAAGGGACATACATTGGTCCCTATGAGATTGCGGGTGTCAGCGGATGAACATCCGCTGACACCCGATCTCGTCCGTAATGGTCTGATTCTGCAGACGAAAGAAAACCCTATTTTTCTTTTCTTTTCTCCCCCATAGGGGAGAGCGGAGAAAAGACAGGGTGGTCCCTGCACAGTGTACGGAGACCGCCCTGTCATCCACCAGCTCAGCGGGGATCGACGGAGCGATCCCCGCTGAGCATACGGCGGCGGTGGATCATTACTGATCCGCCCTGTGTGAAAGGGGCCTTAAAGTCTAAATCTTTTTCTGACACTTGTTTCTTAAGTTAAAACCAATATTTATTTATTTTGCTAGAAAATTACGTGGAACCCCCAAAGATTATATATATTTTAGCAGAGACCCTAGGGAATAAAATGGCAATTGCTGCAATATTTTATGTCACACTGTATTTGCCCAGTTGCCTTTCAAATGCAATTTTTTGGGAAAAAATACACTTCAATGAATAAAAAAAAAAAAACGAAACAGTAAAGTTAGTCCAATTTTTTTTTTGTTTTAATGTGAAAGATGATGTTACGCCGCGAGAATCGTGATCTATCTTCTAAGCAAAAAAATCATGATTCTCATTTTAGCCAAAATCGTGTAGCTCTAGTGGAGGTTCACCTTCTAGCCGGGCAACGACCCTAAACATACAGCCAGAGTTACAATGGAATGGTTTAGATAAAAGTATATTCATGTGTTAGAATGGTCCAGTCAAAGTCCAGACCTAAATTAAATTGAAAATCTGTGGCAGAACTTGAAAATTGCTGTTTACAGAACTCCCCATCCAGTCTGACAGAGCTTGGGCTATTTTGCAAACAAGAATGGGCAAAAATGTCACTCTCTCTAGATGTGTAAAGCTGGTAGAGACATCCCCAAAAAGACTTGCAGATGTAATTGCAGTGAAAGGAGGTTCTACAAAGTATTGACTCAGGGTACAAATACAAATACATGCCACACTTTTCAGATATTTATTTGTGAATTTTTTTTAAAACCATTACAATTATGTGCCACTTTGTTTTGGTCTATCACATAAAATCCCAATAAAATACATTTACATTTTTGGTTATAACATGACAAAATGTGGAAAATTGCAAGGGGTATGAATACTTTTTTTAAGGAACTGTAGTTAGTTCCACCATTCACAGTGCGCCTCTTTATTACACTCCTCTCGGGGGGGAGTCCTTGTACCTATCCTCTGACAAAAAAGCCTTAGGCCCAGATTCTCAAAGGGCTTACGACAGCGCAACGCAATGTGCGCCGTCGTAAGTCCTAATCTGGGCCGTCGTATCTATTCTAAGAATCAGTTACTCATAGATAACCATTAGATCCGACAGGCATAAAGCTCTTACGCTGTCGGATCTTAAATGCAATTTTTTTTTTCGCCGCTAGGTGTCGCCTCCGCTGTTTTCCCGATCGAGTATGCAAATGAGCAAAATACGCGAATTCCCGAACGTACGCGCGGTCGACGCAGTGAACATACGACGTTTACGTTAGATTTGCGACACGTAAAGTTGCCCCTGCTATATGAGGGGCAACCAATGTTAAGTATGGCCGTCGTTCCCGCGTCGAAATTTAAAAATTTACGTCGTTTGCGTAAGTCGTCCGTGAATGGGGCTGGATGCCATTTACGTTCACGTAAAGTTGCCCCTGCTATATGAGGGGCAACCAATGTTAAGTATGGCCGTCGTTCCCGCGTCGAAATTTAAAAATTTACGTCGTTTGCGTAAGTCGGGAAATTTTAGGGACGGCGCATGCGCAGTACGTTCGGAGCGGGAACGCGCCTAATTTAAATGATCCACGCCCCCTACCCGGATCATTTGAATTAGGCGGGCTTGCGCCGGGGGATTTACGCTACGCCGCCGCAACTTTACAGGCAAGTTCTTTGAGAATAAAGCACTTGCCTGTAAACTTTCGGCGGCGTAACGTAAATGACATACGTTACGCAGCCGCAGTTTTACGCCATTCTACCAGAATCTGGGCCTCAATTTTTTGTACCAATGACAAAGTTTTTTAGATTTTCTCCACACTCCCATGTGTTTTTTACTTTTTGTATAAAATCCTATACTTTCAGCCTCTTCACCCTATGTTGCACAGCATAGCGTCTTCTTTCTGTTATCAGATGTATATTGTGTTCTGTAGGACCAGAGGTTAGGTCTCTTAGGAATATATTGAGTGGACTGGGCTTTCTGTCCTCCCAAGATGAAAGCAAGAGAGCTTTTGTGTAGTGTAGTATAGTGTAGTCTAGTACGGGTCACTGTTCTCAGTAGACATTGATTATCTTTTCACAAGGAGCCAGAATTGTACTTTCTCTGATGACCTACACATCCTAAGGGTCTCATGGTAAATGCTACCTTGAACCTTTTTTTTTTTTTAATGTGGCATATAATTTTGCAATACAATACAGAAAATTGTATCTGAGTAAAGCTAGTGACTTTTTACTGTTGATGATTGGCTGCTGCATAAGCAATGCATACACATTAAAGTGGATGTAAACCCACTCTCATCCTTTCTAAACTACTGCCATAGCGCTGATCTATAAGGATATAGACGCCTCCTGCATGTATCTTTACCTGGCAAATGTCTCCCCTCTGTCTGTTATAAGAACTGAAAAACTGCAGATTCTGTGGGTGGGCCTGTTGCCTGGAGCTTGGTGGGTGGAGTTGTGATGTCAGTATACTTCCCACCCTCCTCTACACTCCCCTTGTCCGCATGCATTTTCCCCTGTGTATTTCTTACACTAAAATCTGCTATGATCACTAAGGCCCCTTACACACGACAGAATCCATCCGCTGAAAAATCCCAGCAAATGGGTTTCAGCGGATAGATCATATGGTGTGTACACGCCAGCGGATCTGTTCCCGCGGATATTTATCCCCTGGGATGGATTCCAGCAGATCGAATATTTGCTGACATGCCAAGCAAATCCATCTGCTGGAATCCATCCCAACGGATGGATCCGCTGGTCTGTATAGACTCACCGGATCCATCCGTCCGAAGGGATCCCCCGCATGCATCGTAATGATTCGACGCATGCGTGGAATTCCTTATATGACAGCGTCGCGCACGTCGCCGCGTCATAATCGCGGCGACGGCGCGACACGTCATCGCCAGAGGATTTCGGCACGGATTTCAATGCGATGGTGAGTACACTCCATCGCATTAAAATCTGCTGAAATCCTCGAGAGGATTTATCCGCGGAAGCGGTCCGCTGGACCGTATCCGCGGATAAATCCTCCCGTGTGTATGGGGCCTTACATCCAGTCAAATCCCAGAAAACTAACCACATGACTTCAGAAAAGGAGTGGGGGTGGGAGTTAAAAAATAATGCCTGTCTCAGCAGCGCAGCCATTTGCTTCCGCTGCTGTCAATCAAATCCAATGACGCGGCCGCCGGGGGGCGGGACTGGGTCATACACTCCATGTCTATGGATGCAGAGTGTATGACACGGGAGAGCGCCCACAAGGTAACCCCCTCGGGAGAGAGCTTCCCAGAGGGGGTTAGCTATTGCGGGGATTAGCCGAGACAGCCACCGAGGGACCCCAGAACAGGAGGATCGAGGCCACTCTGTGCAAAACAAACTGCACAGTGGAGATGTGTATGACATGTTTGTTATTTAAAAAAAAAATGAACCTTTACAACTTTAAGTAGTGAATGTGTATAGTTTGTTTTTGAAGAATAAGGATAGTGTTTAGCGTCACTTTAAAATACAGTTGGCCGTATAAGACAAGATAGGCAAGCTAGGTTTGAGAGGGTCTTGAAGCCCTGGATTGCTTATCTCCAAGCTCCCTGAAAACTGGGTTGTTTGTGCTGAGGGGCCGGGACCCGGGGGACCCACCCCACTCTGTTCTACTCTAATGCCGCGTACACACCATCACTTTATGTGATGAAAAAAAATGAAGTTTTTAAAAATGTCACTTTAATTGACTGTGTGTGGGGGAAAACGTCGTTTTATGTCTTGTAAAAAACGACCAAAAAAAATTGAAGCATGCTTCAATTTTATGTGTCGTTTTTCAAAAGTGCACTTTTTACTTCACAGAAATTGACCGTGTGTAGCAAAAACGTCGTTTTCTAAGACGTTTTTTCATCCACGCATGCCCAGAAGCTACTTATGAAGCAAGCTTCAATGGTAAAACGTGGTGAACGTAACCTCACTTTGCAAGAACATTGTGAGAAAAACGATGGTGTGTAGGCAACTTCGTCTTTGAAAATTGAAGTTTCAAAAACGTCATTTTTTACTTCACAGAAAATGTCGTTTTTTTTTCATCACATAAAGTGATGGTGTGTATGCGGCATAAGGCTGCATTCACACCTAGGCGACAAAACGCCTGAAGCGCGACGCTACAATACGCTGGAGGGGAGAAATAACATGATTCTCTATGGAGATGGTTCACATCTCCACGCCGAACGCCGAAACGCCGAACGCCTGAAGCTCAAACAAGTCCCTGACCCTTTTTTGTTGCGGCATATTCCGGGCGGCTTCGGCGTTCTCCATATCCGACAATGACCTATACAAATCCGCGGTTAAAAACGCTGCGTTTTGTCACGGCAAATCGCGGTAAAAAACGCTGCAATTTGTCGCGGCAAATCGCGGTAAAAAATGCCGCAAATCGCCTACGCCTAGGTGTGAATGCAGCCTAATTCCTCACTCCCCCCCCCCTTTTTGTTTTATTCATTTATTTATTTATTTTTTTCTCTTGGTTTTATTTTGTGTTTTGGTATTGTTTATGTTTTTGGTCTCTCCACTCCCTCGACTTTTAGATGATGGTTCGGCTACACCATAATGATGGAGAGAAGGTTTTGTTATTAAGTATGTGATAAGAGCCATGGAGCACGATGTATTTTGCATCCCTGTTTCAACAATCTTATGATGAATGTTTGCGTATAATCTACTGTATGCTATTTTGGAAAATAATAAAAACTATTGGAACAAAAATACAGTTGGCCAAAAACCACAATAGTTTTTCCTTTAAGACATTCTCTTATGCAGCTATGAGAAGGTAACTATAATCGAAAATGTTGTTTTTTTCCCTATTTTAATCATTCTGTCCCTTTAACAATCTATATGGTAAACAATGAAAGCTAGAAGGTAAAAGTAATGGGGTTCCTTTTAATTTCTGTGTCGGTCGTTGTGATCTAGCCCGGTCAAAAGGTCTCAGTGACCAAAGAAGTGTTTGATATAATTGAATTAGAGATGGCAATAAAAATCAAAGAAAAAGATTACCCCTGTGGAGCAATACCAATGCTGGCTATCCGTTCCTCCTGACAGTGCAGCACATGAGACAGCCGGACAGATGGGAGTGCAGATAACTCCAGGTTATATTTTGTCTGTCGTATTTCATGGATTTATAGTAATCACCTAGCTATAAACTATAGAAAGCAATAAATGCTGGAATTCTAATCCAGTCTGTGTATTAGGACACAGAGGAGTATTCCTAGAGGAAAGCTGTGTTTTATTATACAGGGGTTTGCTTTTAAAGAACTGCAAAACAAATTTAATGTAAATCAAAAATGTGATCCATACTGTATGTTTATTTGCTGAGCAATTGATAAAATAATCTTTTAATCCACCATCTTCACTCCATGTTAATTTATCCTTATCTGTACACCGGCTGAATCTACAAATTAGGCTGGTAGTGAATATGACTGAAGTAGCTGCTGGAATGGGGAAGCAATGGTAGATCTGAGGTGTTTGATTAAAAAAAAAGTAAACCTGTATCAGCTGCAACTAATATGCAGCAAGGTTGCAGATGTGTAATCTTTTGAATGAATGAATGAATGAAAACTTATATAGCGCAGCACATGCGAACTTAATCGCCTCTGGGCGCTTGTTGTTCCTGTCTCCTTTGGTATCAAAAGAGATGAGTCTTGATCTTTCTCCTGAACGTCAAGTGGTTCTCCTCCAACCGAATGCTGGTTGGTAAAGCGTTCCATAGTCTAGGCCCTTGGACCGCGAATCTCCTTTCTCCTTTGGACTTGTATCTGGCTTTGGGTATCTGGAGGAGATTTTGATTGGTGGATCGCAGAACGCGATTGGGATTATGAGCTTTTATTTTTTCGCATAGATAATGGGGAGCATTCCCATAGATACATCTATGCGTTAGACAGAGTGCTTTAAAAGTGATTCTGTCTTTTACTGGTAACCAGTGAAGGGTTCTCAGTGAAGGTGAGATTGATTCCCAAGGTTTTTTCCCAGTCACAAGTCTAGTGGCCGTATTTTGAACGACTTGTAGACGAGCGATTTGGTACTTGGGGAGTCCGAGGTAAAGGGCATTTGCATAGTCCAATCTTGAGTTTACAATAGCTCCCACCACGACCGCTATGTCTTCCTTGGGTATAAAAGGAGTAAGTCTGCGTAGTAGGCGCAGCATATGGTGAGATCTGCTGACTACTGACCCTATTTGTGCGTCCAATGTCATGTGAGAGTTAAAGATGACCCCGAGACTTTTGACTTTGGCGCTAGGGGTGATGATTTTGCCCAGAATGGGCGGGGGGGTCCAAGTTGTTGTAGGTTGATTCATACGCTTGGCGTGAAACAGGAGAAGTTCTGTTTTCTCTCCGTTAAGTTTAAGATAACTCTTTGTCATCCAGTCCTCTATCAAAGAGAGGCATGTCTCTAGATTGAGGTGATGATCCTTTTTATTGCAAATGCGGAAATATAGTTGCGTGTCGTCTGCATATGAGTGGTAGAGCAGTTTTTGACAGTATACCAGAGGTGGTGGTGGCTGGTGCTCCATTTTTTGGGTGGGGGCGGCAAAAAAGCCACCCCCAATGTTGCTAGCCTGAGATAGGGCCTATGGTGAGGTATAATCCCAGTCCCCCCCAGCCCGGTATAGAAGGTAGAAGGTACAGTGGCTCAGGGTAGTCTGCAGGGTCGTCATTCTCCTGTTCCCCTGGGCAGTCTCAGCTCAGTGTCCATCCGGTGACTAGGGAATAGGGAAGTTGCCGGGCTCTGTTCCCCAGAGGAAGGGGCAGATAGGAAGTGCCCAGATAGAAGAAGTTAGCTCGGACCAGGTGATGGGGGGACACTGAGCCCAACCAGTCACCAGGAGCAGAGGGCATTCTGGAGACCGGACAGTCATGTCTCCTTCCGGCCAATCGGGTCTTAAGACCCGCTTCCTGGTTGCCTGGGAGAAGAAACAGGAAGACAATAGCGAATATTAATTAATTCATGTCACACAAGTGGGTGGGCTCCGGGCGCAGTGCTCTGTGCCCCAAGCCCACCCTTTTTGAAGCCAGTTGGAACCTCTAGCTCGAATCATGTGCTTCTAAAAACAAAAACAAAAACCCATTGAAATCCATGTCTCCGGTGCCCCTAATGGAGTGGCTGCCACTGACCAGAGGTCTCCAAATTAAAGCCTGTGGGCCACATCCAGCCTGCTAGCAGATTTTATCTGGCCTGCAGCTAGGGTAAATTGTGTATCTTATAGTCCGCCATGGAAGGTTAGAATCGCAGTCAGTTTAGCATGGAACACCTGCGACTCAAACCATGTATGGGCAGCCTATTATATTCTTTACTTTTTTTCCAGCAGCTTTAGCCGGGAGAACACTATGGCTCTGCTGGGGGGATTCCCCCCATCAACACCAATCTATGTCTGGCTTTAATGTCCAAGGATTGAGGATTAGGTCTGCAGAGGCTGCCTATGGTCTGTGCCTCAGCCCCTGCCCCCTATGTAACAGTGGACTCTGATGTAAGGTGTTCACTAAGATCCCTTCATTGGTTGCCAGTAAAAGACAGAGGGCCAGATTCAGAAAGCTTTTACGCCGGCGTATCTATTGATACGCCGCGTAAGTTAAAAGATGCACCGTCGTATCTATGCATGGTATTCTGGAACCTAGATACGCATATCAAAACCTACGCCAGATACAAGTCCAAAGGAGATCGAAGATTTGCAGTCCAGGGACCTCGGCTGTGGAACGCGCTTCCAACCACCATCCGATTGGAGTTGGACCACTTGGCCTTCAGGAGAAAGATTAAAACCCATCTCTTCTAAGGTCAAAGGGTTTTACCGGAAATGGATACAGCGCCCAGAGGTGATTCATTTCGCATGTGTTGCGCTATATATGTTTTTCACTCACTCACTCACTCACTCACTCACTCACTCACTCACTCACTCACTCACTCACTAAGGTGTACTTTGATAGAGAAACTAATATAGAGAGGACACTGATGGGGACCCTGATGGGATGTAAGGGGAGACTGTGATTGAGACCCTAATGTAAGAGAGACTCTGATGGGGACCCTGATGTAAGGGGGAACTATAATGTGGATATATTTTATTGGGGTCTGAAAATATTTGTAAAATATATGCTGAGGTCCTTGTACTGAAAAGTTTGGAGACCCCTGTCATATACACTAAGGCCAGCCATACACAAAGCAAATTTCTTTCCAGCAACCATGAGTTGCAGGAAAGAAATTAGCTTGATCCCCCCATCAACACAGACAGTGTTGATGCGGAAATCCCTCCTGCCTGGCCATTGTCTTCTCTCGGTGGGGGAAGCCACCCCTGCTGGAAGAAGACAGGAATCATTGCTAGCGACTATAACAGACACTAGCAATAATCGCAAGAGAATCTGGCAGGCTGGTTTTACCTAAGTTGATCAATCAATCAACTTTGTATATTCATCCTGCCCATTAACGGTTCGTACAGGAAAAGGCTTGAAGATTTGAATTGTGTATGGCCTGCCTGAAGCTCAATTTATACAGCAGGCACTAAAAGGTACCACATAATACTTTTATCTGGCAGACCACCCGCAGAACGTTTGTGGAGTTTCTGAAGCTTTGATGCAAATATTGACTTTCTTAAAGATGCTATTTGCATATGCAACCACCCTAGTCTCCCATGTGTCATTGCTTGGACCTAGCGATGGGTCATTAAGATATGGAGCACTACAATATAGGATAGGGGGGTACTTATTCTACCTAAATGAAAGAGTTTAGCATTTCCTTATTTTTAAAGAGGCAACAAATTTACTCTAATTGTTTTGGAAATACATGACAATGCATATGGTGTCGGTGAACCCTTTTTTTATATGGAGAGCTATACATCAAGCCAAAAATAGGTTCAGTGATGGGAGGAAGAGGGACAGGGGGATTTGGATCTAAAAGAAGGACAGTTGTAGTTGTTGTTTTATTGCATTCAGACTTCTTCCGTTTGTTTAACTGTTTGTCTGTAGATATGTTTGCTAAGAATGTTTTCTCCATAATCCCTAGCTATATGGTTTGCAGTGCAATTTTGTTCCCATGTAATCGTATGTGAAATGAATCCCCAACTTGCTATAGGCTTCTGGCTTTTGTACAAGTTCAGCTTAGTCCCATCTCCGTTACTGTACTTCCTTCCTGTGTGTTTAGGGAGGATGTTCTGCTCTTTAGGCAAACTGCTAATCATGCTCAACAGGTGTGATGCTGAATGGCATTCCTTCTGTGCACATTTCTACCGTCATCTCTAGTTTATTGTTGTATTGTCCAAAAATAGTGGCTTACAAAATAACACAGATTTTGTACAATTGCCAAATTCTTATCCAACAGCATTCATTACTCCATATCCCGATTAGGCAACTTATGGCTCTCCAGCTGTTGAGAAACTACAAGTTGAGAAGAACAATTTTGAAATAAGCTCACTTTTTGTTAGCAGCAACACATTATTCTATATATTGGGAATTGGTTAGATATTTATTGTTTGTATAAAAGTCTAAATCTTCACATTGAACCCCAGAAATTGAAAATGAAAGGGAATACAGCCTTGCATATAGCATGCATCTACTTCTAATGCTTCGTACACACAACTGGTTTTCCCATTGAAAAAAAAAAATGTTGGTTTTCCCGACTGAATTCCTCTCAAACCTGCCTTGCATACGCACGGTCACATAAAAGTCCGGTGAACTTTTGACTGCCAAGAACGCAGTGACGTAAAAGACTACGATGAGCCGACAAAATTAAGTTCTATGCTTCCGAGCATGTGTCGAATTGTTTTTGAGCATGTGTCTTTTTTTTCCAGTCGGAAAAGCATACAGACGATTGGTTTTCCTGCTAGGATTTTGCCTGACAGGAAAAAAAAGATCCTGCTGTTTTTTTTTCCGGCAGTTTTTCTGTCGGAAAAACTGCAATGGAGCATACACACGGTCGGAATTCCCGTTCAAAAGCTCTCATCGCAGTTTTTCCGACAGGAAAACTGGTCACGTGCACAGGGCATTACAACAAGAAAGCAATTAGTTGGCATTAGTTGGAAAGTCCTTATGTGCTTTCCCTTAGGCCTCGTACACACGACCGAAAAACTTGTCGTAAAAGAAACATAGTTTTCCTCGACGAGTTCCTTGTCAGGCTTGTCGAGAATCTTGTCAAGCTTTCTTTGCGTACACACTGTCGAGACAAAATCTCATCGTTCTTAAACGTGGTGACGTACAACACGTACAACGGCACTATAAAGGGGAAGTTCGATTCCACTGGCACAACCCTGGGGGCTGCTTTTGCTAATTTCAAGTAAAAGTTTGGTATGAGACGATTCGCGCTTTTCAGTCTGTTACAGAGTGACGAATGTGCTATCTTCATTACAAACGATACTTTTACCGAAGGTGCGCTCCCGTCTCATACTTTATTCTAAGCATGCGCGGGTTTCTAAGCATACACACGAACGTGTTTCTCGTTGTAAACCAGCCCGACGACAAACACGACAAGGAAATTGAGACTCCAGATGAGAAAAAAGAGAACTTGTTCTCTTTTTTTTCTCGTTGAGAACCACAACAGTTTTCTCGACGAAAAACATACACACGGCTGTTTTCCTCGGCAAAAAAGCTCTGCCACCATATTTCTTGATGGATTTTGTCGAGGAAAACGGTTGTGTGTACGAGGCCAACTTGTTCTCTTTTTTTCTCGTCGAGAACCACGACAGTTTTCTCGACGAAAAACATACACACGACCGTTTTCCTCGGCAAAAAAAGCTCTGCCACCAAGTTTCTTGATGGATTTTGTTGTCAAACGGTTGTGTGTACGAGGCCTCATTTCCAAACCTGGCCAAAATCCCTGCTGGTGAGAGGATAGCCAAGGACTTTTTCCATTTGGCCAACTCTCATTAACAAAATTAGGAACTGCAATTAGAATGCCAGACAAAATACCCAGTAGTGTATAACAATAGTTTATAATGGATAGGAGGAATAACAAAAGATATAACAATTAGATTGTTAATGTGATGAGTGCTCTGCATGCCTATGTGACCAGAAAGTCACAATGGATATCCTTATAGGCAGCAGACTATCCTTATTTGATTTGTAGCTGCAAGTCCTTGTCAAGCTTAGCAACGAGATAGGCATGGAAGTGGGGATGTGCAGAAGTTCATGTCAGAGTAGGTCTCGGCATACTGGATCTGTCAGATTCATGCCCGTTCCCAAACATACAATTTTCGAACTCCTGGGGGATATGCAATGGGACTGACTGGGCAGAAACTCCTCTGTTCATCACAATGAGGTTGGAGGAGCCCTTAACTGGGAATGGTGCACTGCAGCACTTTCCTATTAACCTGGCCAGCTAACAAGAGAGAAACCAATGGAAAGTCCAACATTTTATTGATCAGGAGTTGATGGGAGATTTTCCAGTGGGAGCATCGGTTCCATTAACAACCATCTAAGACAGGGGTGTCAAACTGGCGGCCCTCCAGCTGTTGCAAAACTACAAGTCCCATGAGGCATTGCAAGGCTAACAGTTACAAGCATGCCTCTCACAGGCAGAGGCATGATGGGACTTGTAGTTTCAGAACAGCTGTAGGGCCGCCAGTTTGACACCCCTGATCTAAGAGGAGAAATTCCCTCATTTTCCAAAGATTCCCTTTTCACTTGCTGTTGTATCGGTAGAACAGGAAGTAAAGTGATATCTCCAATGACTAATCATGCAAATAGCAAAAAACAAGCTAACATGGGGTTATAACCAGTCCCTAGTACTCTATTTAAATATAATATATATATATATATATATATATATATATATATATATATATATTGGCTATATATACACTTTAATACTCAGTGCAAAGTCCTTTTCCACCATATCATTTTTTATCTCTCCATTATAAAAGATGAATTATTATTACCATTATACAGGATTTATATAGCGCCAACAGTTTGCACAGCACTTTACAGCATTGGGGCAAACGGTACAGTTACAATACAATTCAATACAGGAGGAATCAGAGGGCCCTGCTTGTTAGAGCTTACAATCTAAAAGGGAGGGTCAAGTGATACAAAAGGTAATAACTGTGGCGGATGAGCTGATGAAGGAAATTAAGGTACAGTTAGGTGGAGGCAGGATAGGCTTCTCTGAAGAGAAAAGTTTTTAGGAATCGCCTAGAAATGGATAGAGTTTGAGACAGATGGACAGATTAGGAATGCCAAAGGATAGAAGAGGCGAGCATGGGAGCAGGTGACAAGAGGAGGTAGAGAGCCGGAGGTCTTGGGGGGAACGAAGAGAAAGATTTGATGATATTTTGAGACTAGGTTAGTCATGTAGCTGGGGACCAAGTTGTGGATGGCTTTTTAAGTGAGAGCCGGTTCACACTGGGGCGACTCGTCAGGTGACTCAGCCGCCTGACAAGTCGCGCCCCATTCTATTCACCAGAACCGTTCTAATAGGAGCGACGCAAGTCGCTCCGACTTAGAAAAAGGTTCTTGTACGACTTTGGGGGCTACTCGGGGCGACTTGCATTGACTTCTATACAAAAGTCATTTTGCAAGTCGCCTCTGAAGTCGGCTTCAGGACGACTTGCAGAGTCGCCCCCAAAGTCGTGCCGCCCCAGTGTGAACCGGCTCTTATTGTTAGTATTTTGAATTTAATTTAATTGGGTGAGTGGCAGCCAATGGAGGGATTGACAGAGAGGGGTAGCAGTCACAGAGCGGTTTGTAAGGTGGATAAGTCTGGCAGTGGCATTCATGATGTACTGAATAGGGGATACTCTATGTAAGAGTAAGCCAATGAGGAAGGAGTTGCAGTAGTTGAGGCGGGAGATAACCAGGAAGTGAATTAGGAACTTTGTGGTTTTATTGGTTAGAAAGGTGTGTCTTTTGGAGATAACATCTCCAAACTAAAATTAGATAAAAATGAATAAAATCAAAGAATTTTATTTCCCAAAATATCGTTTTGCCTGGCTTTATATCTTTGTCTGAAATTTACAAACACCATAGGGGTAGGGTTGCCACCTCATCCCTTTAAACCCGAACACATAGTAATTACACAGGTTCTGGGGCTAATTTAATGTCAATAAGGCACCAAGTGATTTTAATTAGCAGCACCTTAATCAGCCAGAGAACCTGTGTAATTAATATGTTTTCCCTTTTAAAGGGATGAGGTGGCAACCCTACATAGGGGTGAGCCAAAGGAACCAATGATGTCCCCAGGCTAGTAGGGCACCGCTGGTCAAATGTCTGTGGTCAGCTTATAAATGTCAATTAAAATAATTAAGGATTTCACCTGCTTCTCTATTTAATTAGTGGAAGACTCCCCTGCCCTTTGTATTGCGGATAAAGGAAACTAGACTTGGCAACATCCTTATTTTCTGCAGACGTCTGCACATTATATACAAGATCGTGTCCCCAAATTTTGCAGGTGTTTTTTTTTTTTTTATCTTTTTTACAGAATATGTTTCACACTTGACAGGCGTATGAATACTTATTGTTGCGAGATTCAAATTGCAAAGCAATTCTTGGTGTAAAATTCAACAGCAGCTGCTCTGCAACAAAACAGGCAAGAAAAGGCAACCAATTACGGTGATTGCTTTGAGGCAAGATATTTGCTTATAAGGTGAAACATTTGTCTTGCCAGGAAACCTGTTTTTTTTTCTTCTATCCTAATTCTTTTTTAAGGGGTGCCCGTTGCATAATCTTTGAATATTGTGTGGTCCGCCATTCAGGATCTCCGAGTATTTCTATCAAGTTGTTCATTTTCTAGGCCCACCCAGTTTGCTATTGAGAAGTCACAGAAGTAATCCCCTCTTTATGAAACAGCAGGCCCAGCAATCCTAATGCAGAAACATTTTTTTTTTTTTCAGGGACAGTGGAGAAATGACGTCTTCAGTGGACAAGGAACTATGATTCATTGCTCGGGAGTAATTTATGACGGCCCATGGATCAATGGCCATCCTGCTGGTACGCACTTTATTATGCTATCCAATTATGACTAAGAAAACACAGCAAACTTACTACATTGGCACCATTCCATTGATTATTAGGGGGGCTGTCTTTGGTGTGTGCCACCATTTCTTCAATAGAACCAAGACCAGTAATATGACAGCAACTCGAGCTTCAGCCTCTTAAGAAAAAGAAAAAAAAAAAAACAGAAAACCAAAAAACGAAAATAGAGCAAAATTAGACTCGCCAAGAAAGAAAAGAGAGAGTGACAAGCAACGCTTTTTAGTTTTATTTCAAAGGCATTTGTGCTTTTGTTGCATCCAGTTTCAAATCCCAAGCATCTGTTGTGGGTGTACAGGATTAGAGCAGACTAAGAGAAATTGATTGTTCCATAATAATATATATTATTTCTCTTCTGTTATTTGTGTGTAAATGCCAGGTGTGTAAAAAATAAGATTAAAACCAACCATACAGTTTTTTTTTTTCCTTTCAAATAATTTAGATAATAGAAAACTAGTATGAAGTGGAAGCACATAAAGATATATGGATGCATTTCTAGACTTAATTTGTTATGTTAAAAGAAAACTGTAGTCTATTTTCAGTAAGTGCATATTTTGAGCTTTTATTATAAGGCTTGCTTTTAATTTTTTTTTAAATGGGGCTCACATCATTCTTGCTTGCTGTTTCATATTTTTGATTATTGTAATTTTGCATACAGATTTATAACTGCTCCCTCTTGTGGTCATCTGTGACCAGCATTTCCTGAATAATGTCTAGGCTTCTGCAGTCTGAATAATTAAGTTCTAAGGACAGCTTCCAGTGTTAGAAGCACACTACTGTGCACACAGCTAAGGCAGGCCATAGATTATGCGATTTTTCTCTCCTGCAACCAACAGTTGCCGAAAATAATACTGTACAATTCCCCTATCGACACACTCAGTGGTTATAGGGGAATCCCACCTGCAGAGCTATTGTATTTTCCCAGCAGGGGGGGGGGGGGGGGGAAGCAGGGTGCTGTCTATCCGTAGAGAACATAGTCTCATGCCTAAAATCGGACATGCTGGATGGATCGACTTGGGTTGAATCATTCTGCCCATAGATGAATCAAATTATGTCCAGTCCCTGCTGAACCAGCTGAGATTCGAACCATCTATGGCCGGCTTAAGGCCTTGTACACACGACCAAGGAACTCGTCGGAAAAGACACATCGTTTTCCTTGACGAGTTCCTTGTTAGGCTTGTCGAGGAACTCGACAAGCTTGCTTTGCGTACACACGGTCAAGACAAAATCTCCTCGTTCTCAAACGCTGTGACGTACAACACATACAATGGCAGGGGAAGTTCGATTCCACTGGCACAACCCTTGGGGCTGCTTTTGTTAATCTCATGTTACTGCGTGTTAAGTAAAAGTTTGATAAGAGACGATTTGCACTTTTCAGTCTGTTACAGCGTGAAAAATGTGTTATCTCCATTACAAACTATACTTTTACCGAAGGTGCGCTCCCGTCTCATACTTTATTCTGAGCATGCGCGGGTTTCTTATCATACACACGATCGTGTTTCTCGTCGAAAATCAGCCCGACGAGGAACACGACGAGGAAATTGGGACTTCCGTCAAGGAAAAAGAGAACTTGTTCTCTTTTTTCCTCGTCGAGTTTCTCAACAGTTTTCTCGATGAAAAACGTACACACGACCGGTTTCCTCGGCAAAAAAGCTCTCCCACCAAGTTTCTTGATGGATTCTATCGAGGAAAACGGTCGTGTGTACGAGGCCTAAGTCTGTGACCAAGCTTTTTCTGGCAGCAGCATATCTAAAAGAGACGCACTTGTTTATAGACCATACACCACAAAGGTAAGTATCAAAACCTATGCATATTTTTGAGTCCCTGTGGTGAGGATAATTAGCAGAAAAGTATTTAGTGAAATAGTTTTAATAGTATTAGCTATACAAAATAAACTATATGGCTAAATGTTTGTAGACACCTAGCCACCACAGCTGCCTATATGGTCAAAACTACGTGGACCACTCCCAATTAATGGGTGCAGGGTCCTCCAATGAAGAATGCAATTATTGCTACAGCACACAAAGCCTTTTTGGACAATTGTACACTTCCAATCTTGTAACAACCATTTAGGAAATGTCCTGCAGGGAACCCTGAACAAAAAGGTTCTTTCTTGATTTCTCACCAGATACTACTGCCCAGTATCTCTTGATCCAGCAATTCACTTCCCTGCAAGATTCACACAGGCAAGCTCTATTTAAGGCCCACTGATTCCATTCAATGGTTCTTATTTTAACTGAAGCCCTGATGAAGGGGGAATTTTCCGATAACCTGCTGGGGTACCCACTGGAGGGTAGCCTTGTCTCTTGTAAACAGCCTAACCTGAGACAGTGAGCTCTTCCAATATGTTTGCCTTCTTACTACTTTGTATGAACTGGCATCAAAATCCCATCACCTCTTGGATGCTTTTTCTTCATAGGAGTCTGCAGAGAGCCCTGATCTCAACCCTACTGAACACCCTTTGGATAAATTGTAATACTGATTGCTAAACAGATCTTCTTATCCTGCATAAGTACATGAGCTCACAAATGCTCTTTTAGCTGAATGGAGACACTCTAAAATGAAAAGCCTTACCGGAAGAGTGGAAGCTGTTATGGCAGCAAACCAAAGTGAGACTCCATCCTTATGTCCATTGTTTTGGAATGGGATGCCCAACAGGACATTCAGAACAAAGTGTCCAAATCTTTTGAAAACTCACCCCCTGACCGACTTATACTGTCCGTCCCGCCACACTCCCCTACCAGTCAGTTGCTTCATTAGAGCCCACACAAAATGTTTGGTATTTCAGGGTATGGAGGATCATGTGATTGTCTCCGAGGATATAGTGTTGTGGTCTGTTTAGCCAACCACCAGGCCGGAGCACTGTTAGATGAGGAGAATGAGAAAGTTGTCAGCCCTGTGTAAGCTCTGACAACATTTGACAGTTCTTCCATAGGGCTTGACTTCCAGCTCTGATGGGGGAACAAAGCAGCATTGGAGCAAGGTGAAGGTGGCAGGGGTTGGCTTTCAAGAGACTTTGTCAGTTCGCCATTTATTGGCAATGGGACCAAGTCTCATTAAAGCAGATTTTCACCCATTTTTAAATGTACTATAATACACATGTCCATCTGCATTGCAATTGGTAATGGCTATTTTTTCTAAATACCTTTATTGCAATGGCCCGGATTCAGAAAGAATCGCGTAAGGTTGGGCAGGCGTAGCGTATCTCATATACACTACGCCGCCGTAACTTAAAGAGGCATGTCCCGTATTCAGAAACAACTTGCGTCCCAAGTTACGGCGGCGTAGCGTATATGGGCCGGCGTAAGTCCGCGTAATTCAAAGTAGGTTGTCAGTGGGCGTGTTTTATTAAAATGAACCGTGACCCCATGCAAATGAGGGGCCAAACGAACTGCGAATGCGCCGTCCGTGGACGTATCCCAGTGCGCATGTGCAGAATCACGTCACAAATACTCAATGCTTTTGACGTGAGCGTAAACTACGCCCAGCCCCATTCACGCACGAATTACGCAAACAACGTAAACCACGTAAAATTTGACGCTGTTCCGACGTCCATACTTAACATTGGCTGTGCCTCATATAGCAGGGGTAACTTTACGCCGGTCATACGCCTTATGTAAACGACGTATATTGATACCCCGGGCGCAAGTACTTTCGTAAATCGGCGTATCTCACTCATTTGCATATTTTTAATGGGAACGCCAAATGCGTCCAGCGTAACTGTGCGCCCACGATACGCCGGCGTAGGCAAGTTACGTCGGACGGCTGAAGCCATGTTTTCAGGTGTATCTCTCTTTGTGAATCGGCGTAAAGATGCGACGGCGCACATTTGAAATTCCGGCGGAGTATCTGGAGATACGCCGCCGTAAATCGTTTCTGAATCCGGGCCAATGAGTTTATGCGTCACTTCCAGTCTCCTAGGCGATAATGTCATAAGGCGATTACCTTGGTCCATGGGAATTGCCTAATACTGAAATCCTGCGTGATTTCCAGACTGAAAATGACAATCAGGAGGAATTAGGCGCCATCTTTCAAGAAGAGTATCTGCCGGGAAAAAAGTGGAGCCTCTCTGCTCAGGACCATGCCAGTACGCAGTGGCACTACTGCGCAGGCACGAGATCGGGAGGTGCATACTAGGTAGTCTGCTGCACCGAATACCAGAAATAAAGACAAGCAGGCTTCAGTTGCCCACAGCCACAATGGACCTTGCCTGCTTTCAAGATCAGGTTATTTTAAAATGATTTCAAACAAACAAAAAGGAACACATTAGTGACATTATCCAAATGGTAAAGTAGAAGTCTTAACAATGCCGGGGAAGCATTTAAAAAAATAAATTTGGGGACTGGAACTCCACTTTAAAAAGCCAGGTCTCCTTAAAAAATAGCAGTGGTAGTTTCCATATTTCTATCTTGAGATAAAAAGTCTATGCTTCATGTAAATTCTGATTATCTTTTGTAAGAGGCTGATGTCAGAGACCGTATCAGCCTAAAATCCCTAAAAAGCCAAAGGAAGGCCCTTGTAAATACAGCTTTATCAAATTATTTGGTAGGATTTTTTCAGTCCACATACGTATTAACTATAGTAGAAGTCAGATGTGTAATAACACTGGCACGTCACTGTACATAATTGAATGTTTTGCGGGCACAGCAGCAAGCTTTCTGAAAAGTGGTTGTATAAAACATGTCAAATGCAAACAGATTAAATAAACAGTGCAAACGGACCATGGGAAAATGGAAAACAATACAAGGATTAATGCCCAAGCTTTGGTGAGCTTATCATAAATGGAAAGAAAAGTTTTCTCTAATTTGGCAGTAAAACCTTACGATATGTTGGCAGGAGTAAGATCTTTCCTTTCCCTCTTTAATTCTTGACAGGGGGGGCTGGGAATATGAAAACCAGTTGTTAACCACATATAGTCCCTGGTACACGCTAAGGTACAGGCTTGTATTGCAATTTATTCATAAGTCACAGAAATCTGATGGATTATGTACCGTTATGCCTAATTGCAAACAGTCAAGGAAACTATATATCGCTTTGGTTATGACAAACCTAATCCTTCAGTGGTCTTGTTCAATCTGCTATTTTAAATATAATGATCCAAAAAGAAAAAGTCTGTAAGCGGAATTGTAATTTCCCTAAAGACTATCTACAGAGCTGCCACCATTTAGAAATTGGCAGTTCAGAAAGTGTTATAAATCTCAGGCCTCGTACACACGACCGAGAAACTCAACAGGCGAAACACATAGTTTTCCTCGTCGAGTTCCTTGTTAGGCTTGTAGAGGAACTCGTCAAGCTTGCTTTGCGTACACACAGTCAAGCCAAAATCTCCTCGCTCTCAAACGCGGTGACATACAACACATACAACGGCAGGGGAAGTTCGATTCCACTGGCTAAACTCTTGGGGCTGCTTTTGCTAATCTCATGTGTTTGCGTGTTAAATAAAAGTTTGGTAAAAGACGATTTGCACTTTTCAGTCTGTTACAGCTTTAAAAATGTGTTATCTCCATTACAAATGCTACTTTTACTCCCGTCTCATACTTTAATCTGAGCAAGCGCGGGTTTCTTAGCATACAGACGTCCGAGTTTCTCGTCGAAAATCAGCCTGTCGAGGATCTCCTTCTCCTTCACCGCTCCTTCCTATTTAAAACAATGGGAAACCGCGGTAATACCGTCCGCAATGCGCCTCTGCGGTATTAACCCTTTATCGGCCGCCAGCAGGGGTTAATACCGTTATCGGCCGAATCCCGCGGCAAATCCGACGTTATAGCGCCGCTATTTTTAGCGGCGCTAGACCGCCACCACGCCTCCCGCCCCAGTGTGAAAGGGGCCTAAGGGAAAAACATCCCTTTGGCAGTTAGTTGCATGTTCTACTTTCCAACCAGCACAGGAATATAAAAAAATTGAAGTATAACTAAAGCCAAAACATTTTGTTTTACATTTTGGAGAAAGATTAGAACACCTGTTGGGTTTTTAGTGCTGTCTGTGCCCCCATTTGGGAGATTCATCCTCTCTATTTGCCATGTTTACCGTTATCCCCAAAAATGGGACACAGATAGAATTTTTTTACAGGGTTTGAAACCCTCCTTTACTCTATTCAAAATGCCCCTTAGTTCTAATTTAGATCTAATTGGTTGTTCCAAACAAACAGGGGTGTATTTACTAAAACGAGAGAGTCCAAAATCTGGTGCAGCTGTGCATGGTAACCAATCCGCTTCTAACTTCCTTTTGTGTGTGTGTGTATGTGTATATGTATGTATGTGTGTGTGTATATATATATATATATATATATATATATATATATATATATATTTATATACATTTTTATTATAAAAAAAAAAAAAATCATAATTTTTTGGAATAATAAAAATTCAAACAAACATGGTGCAGATTTTTGAAGTAACAATAACATCAAGGTGGAATTATAAAACATTGATAAACAATCTTAATCTTCACACATATTTTTAAATAAAACATTTTTTTGTTACTTATAATCTGTTTTTACCTTTAAAGTGGTTGTAAAGTCAGAGGGTTTTTTATCTTAATGCATATACATAAAGATAAAAACCTTCTGTGTGCTGCAGCCCCTCTCAGCCCCACTAATACTTACCTGAGTCCATCTCGATCCAGCGATGTTGCACGAGAGTCTCGGTCGCCCCGGACTCCCCCTGCTCATTGGCTAAGACAGCAGCGGGACGCCATTGGCTCCCGATTCTTTCAATTAAAGCCAGTAAGCCAATGAGGCTTGGGTGCCCCCACAGCAAGCTTGCTTGCTGTGGGGGCACTTGGCATGAGGGAGGGGCCAGGAGCGCCAGTGAAGGACCAGAGAAGAGGAGGATCTAGGCTGCTTTGTGCAAAACCACTGTACAGAGCAGGTAAGTATAACTTGTTATTTTTAAAGGGGTTATAAAGGTTTGTTTTTTAGTTTCTAAATAGGTTCCTTTAAGCTAGTGCATTGTTGGTTCACTTACCCTTTCCTTCGAAACACTACCCATTGCAGCTAGACCCAGTCCATCTAAAGTCCAAAGAGAGTAGGGTTGCCTGCTCCTTGGTGGGATATTTACTATTAAAACACAATTGCAGCAATTTTTTTCTTTATTTTCTAAACAGCGAAGAAGAGTTAGAATTTTAATTTTTTTTATTGCTGTTTGGCTATATTCCTCACTTTTATTTCCTGTGACACCAGAGCAAGAAATTAGTGGAATTGGGTTTAACAAATTAGGAGGTTACAGACAGAAATAAAATCCTGAGAGAGGTTTTTCCTTATTGTATTAAAGTGTTTTTGTTTCTGTCAATGTCCTATTAGGAAGATTTCCTGGTCCTTTGTGTCTCTGTGACATCCTGTCATTGGAAAAAGACCTGATGGAATTTCTCCCAAATGGAGACACACAAAAAATAAAATATGAGAGATTATCTGCTCAATTATTTCCAAAGCTTTAACAAATACTGTAAATAGAAAAAAAGGTTTGGCTGTAGTTTTAGTTTTTTTTCAGACTTCTGCATTGCAGTGTACATTTTACAGTCAATAATTATATTGCATGGCAGTTTGTGTGGTGCATTGCAGTGCCGTGTATTTAAAATGGTACCTCAGTGTAAAAGTGAAGTAGGAGCCAACTGGCCCATGCTGCAAGGCAGATGGAGTGTGTTATGGTGCATTTCTTAACCATTTGCTGACTGCCCTATAGCAGTTTTACTGCTACAGGCAGCAGCTGTGCGCAGAATCAGATACATTTACATGATCCCGCACTTCCACCTGCAGGGGGCGCGAGCCAGCGCGCCACTTCTGCTGTAATAATTCACAGCAGAAGCCAATCTTTGGGTGCCGGGTACTCAATGTCCACTGACACCTTCAGAGACTCAAAATGAAGCTATGCTTATGTAAACAAGGCAGAGTTCCATTCTGACAGGGGGAAGGGGTGAATTTTGTGTTCCAGGGACTCAAATCCATCTCTTCCCCTAGTTAAAGCAGCATACATATTAAACACAAAGGCTGGCTAGGCACAAATGTTACCCTTTAAACCCCCTAGATGTTTAACACCTTCCCAGCCAGTGTCATTAGTACAGTGGCAGTGCATATTTTTAGCACTGATCACTGTATTAGTCTGGGTTCACACTTATGCAAATTGTATGTGGGTTTCCTCGCATCCAATTCACATGACAGGAGATTGTTCTCGGCTCTCAATGGAGTCAGTTCACACATCCCTGGGGTGGCCGCGGAGCGCACAGCAGAAGGGTCCTGTGCGCCTTTGCCTTTGTTTCAGGTCCTAATTTTTACCATAATTTAGACCTCCTTTCTGTATTCAGAAAGCTCGTTACGCCGACTGCAGCCTAAGATATGACTGGCATAAGGCTCTTATGCCGTCGTATCGTAGGCTGCATTCTTACGATGGCCGCTACGTGGCGTTCCCGTAGTGGTCAGCGTAGAGTATGCAAATTGCATACTCACGCCGATTCACAACCCTACGTGCGCCCTGCGTACGCATTTTACGTCGTTTGCGTTCGTCGGGTTCCGCGTAAGGCTGCTCTTGCTATTAGCAGGGGCAGCCAATGCTAAGTATACCTGTCGTTCCCGCGTTGCGATGTTTGAAAATTACGTCGTTTGCGTAAGTGAATGGCGCTGGACGCCATTTACGTTCACGTTGAAGCAAATGACGTCCTTGCGACGTCAGTTGCCGCAAAACACGTCGGGAAAGTTTCCCGACGGAGCATGCGCACTACGTTCGGCTCGGGAACGTGCCTAATTTAAATGATCCACGCCCCCTACGGGATCATTTAAATTACGCGCCCTTATGCCGGGCAGTTATAGGGAGCGCACACGCAAATTACGGAGCTACTGCTTCGTGAATGAAGCGTAGCGCACGTAATTTACGGAGGCGCAGCGTAAAAACGGTACGCTGCGCCTCCGTAAGAGGGCGCAAGTCGTACCTGAATCCAGCTCAGTGGTGATAAAATGCCACCAAAAGAAAGCACTATTTTTGGGGATAAAATTACATACTTTTTTTTTAGTAAAGCATTGCATGACTGCACAATTGTCAGTCATTAAGGGGGGTAAATCGTCGGCAGATAAAGTGGTTAAAAAGTCCAACCATTCAGAATAAATGGGTTGCTTTATCAATGATGTATGGAAAGTGCGAAATGCCACAGGTTATCACCCATGTGGTTATGCATCCTAATGATCCTCAAAGTAGCCCTAAGCCCCCTTTTACACTGGGGCAGTTTTCAGGCGTTTTAGCGTTAGAAATAGCGACTTTAAATCGCCTGAAAACTGCCTCCAGTGCTTTTTGCTGGGGCGGTGTGCTTACAGGACATTACAAAAAGTCCTGAAAGTATACACTGCTCCCAGACCATCCCTGCCCATTGGAATGAATGGACAACGCTTCTGAAGTGACTGAAAATCGCTTCGGAAACACCGGCATTTTTAAGCCCTTCTTCGGGGTTAAATTGACCCGCTAACGCCCGGCCTAAAACGAGTGGCGCTTTTTCGCTAACGCTCGGGCAGCTGCAGTGTGAAAGCAGCCTAACTGTTTTAAATAGCTGTCATTTTAAATTTTTCTTGATATGCTAAATATATTTTTATTTTTTAAGGTTAAGAGATGTCTTTAGCAACATATGCAAAAAATATGTTCTAGACAAATACATGATCTTCAATCTGGCAACGAGATGAAACGGCATAAGTTTAGTAGCTAGGTGACAGTGCTGTAAGCGAATGACATAATGGCAAGGGTGAATGACATATGACATATCTGAATGATATAATGGTACTGATAAGTGATGTAATGGCACAATAATTTCTATAATGGTGAAAGTGTCAGAGTGTTGGAACAGCTCTATGTGACATCTGTGAGTTAGTCATTGTCTTTCCATAGGGCAAGCTAAAGTTAAAGTAAGCTTGGAGAAAAGCCCATTACGTGTTAGTGGAGGGCAGCTGAAAGCAGGCTATAAATTAACTATTAATAACACAGGTAATGGTAATATAGGTGTATGCTTGCCACCAGGTGCTTCACGTGTTTTATAAACATCCCTAGGTGTCTGGGTTATGGACATTGCTTGCACTGTACTTACTTGGAATGACCTTTTCCTGCATGCATAATAACCTTTTCTGCAGCACTTACCCCACCAAAGCTTTCTCATCATTTCCTTTCCTAAGGGATGTCACAACCTGATGATCACAGACCTCAGGCACTCCAGTATAGCGATAAAGAAGTTCATCTATGTATGGTATGTGGGCAGAAACAGGAGAAGGAAACCCAACAAACAAGAAGAACATACAAACTGCTTGTAGATAGGGTTTATTTGCTAAAAAGCAAATAGACTGTGCACTTTGCAAAGTGCATTTGCCCTCTACAAGTGCAGTTGCTCCCTTTAGTAAATCAATCCTAATGTTTCAGGTGTAACTGAGCCCAATAAACATTTTAATGGTGATAGTAAATGCTAACATTCTACCTGTTTGGTATCATTATATAATTATTTACTGTAAAGTTATTTACAATTGTTGGATTTTTTTTCTGGTACAATATTTTTTATTTAAATACTGTATGAGAAAAAAATATAGCTGTAATCCCAGGCATGGGATATGAGCAGTAAGCATAAGGCCTCGTACACACGACCGAGAAACTCGACGGGCGAAACACATCGTTTTGCTTGTCGAGTTCCTTGTTAGCAAAAATGAACAAAAAAGGGGAGTGTAGCCTCATATAGAAATAAACAGTATAAATAAAAATGTACCATCATCCCAGTTACAGTAGAAAAAAGGGGGTGAGAGGGAAAGCAAGGGAATAGTAGCTGAAGCTAAACCCATCGTTACCCACTCAGTAGGTTTGAGGGGACTATCTCGGTACTGATAAAATACAATAAACATGAATATAAAAAATGTATTGAAATATAAAATTGCAAAACAGAACAACTGTACAAATCCATGATTGGTCGAGGTCGACTAGTTTTGCGGGGATGCCGCTTCGTCAGGACAGCCAATCTATATAGTAAATAGTACAATAAAAAACATGTAATATACATCAGCAAACAAAATATAATTCAACATAATTCATAATATAGGCTTACCCGATGGGTCAATTGTTAATGCACGGAACCAAGCGGCCCAGGGGGGTTCCCCCCGCCGTAAACAGGGGGATAATAGATCGTGGAAATCTAGATGTAAACAAGAATATATGTGTATAGTCATACCCATATGTGTGTATGTGTATGCCCCCAAAGAACCATATCCTGGCAGGTTCTGAGTGGGTAACGATGGGTTTAGCTTCAGCTACTATTCCCTTGAGTTCCTTGTTAGGCTGTCGAGGATCTCGGCGAGCCAAATTTTTCCATTCCCGTAGAGAAAAAAGAAGACATGCTCTCTTTTTGGCTCGACGGGATCCTCAACGGTTTCCTCGGCAAAAAAAAACAAAACAGCAAGTTTCTTGCTGGTTTTTGCCGAGAAACTCGGTCATGTGTACGAGGCCTAACACATAATGCAACATGAAAATACACATTTAGAACACAGGTCAACACAGGGTGTCTGAGCTAAATTGCTCAAGGGGCTTGGGTGTGGAGCGACCCACAAAATTAAAAACATTTTTTACTCGAACTCATAAGAACAAAAAGGAGGGGGAAAAAGGAGGTCAGTTAGAGAGACCCAGGCTGGTGAGATGCAGAGTTGGAGGAGCGTTATGCCACATACTCACGATCGGTCCATCCAATGAAAACAGTCTGATGGATTTTTCCATCGGTTAACCGATGAAGCTGACTGATGGTCAGTCGTGCCTACACACCATCGGTTAAAAAAACGATCGTGTCAGAACGCGGTGACGTAAAACACAACGACATGCTGAAAAAAACGAAGTTCAATGCTTCCAAGCATGCATCGACTTGATTCTGAGCATGCATGGATTTTTAACGGATGGATGTGCCTACAAACGATTCGTTTTTTTTCTATCGGTTAGGTATCCATCGGTTGAATTTAAAACAAGATTGAATTTTTTTAACCGATGGATAAATAACCGATGGGGCCCATGAAAACGGTCCATCAGACCGTTCTCATCGGTTTGACTGATCATGTGTTTATGCGGCATAAGACCACCATGGACCCCACACCTTGAGGAATTTAGCGGGGGAGTCGTGGAGAATACTAGTCATCTTCTCATTAATCATGAGAGTCATTAAGATGCTCTTCACCTCTGTAAACGAGACAGCCAGCTTTTTCCAGGCCCTCGCTATTGCATGCTTGGCGGTGATAAATAAATAGGTGGCCAATTTCTGCTGATAGAAGAGGCCTGGGATCGGACAGTGAAGTAAGGCCAACTTGGCATCCTTAAAGGTAGACACGTGGAAGAGAGTGAACAGAAGACCAAATACCCTTGACCAAAATCCCACAAGGTGGGGTCAGGACCACCAGATATGATGTTCATCTCCACGCTGACCAGTTGTTGGAATTTCTTTTTAATGCAACACTACAAAAAAATTATGAAAGAAAACACAGAAATGGAAAAGAAAATTTTAAATAATGTTTTTTAAAAGAAAGTCAGCTTAAATAATTTATTTTAATTAAAGGTTTAAATATGGAAAAACTTTTCTAAAAAAATACATTTATTTTGCACTTGCAGTTTTTCTGGAACTAACCTTAAGGGCAGAAGTACAGAAAATGGAAGAACCCCTCTTTATTTTTGGACTTTATAGGCAAACTAGAAAATGCATTTCCTGCAGAAAATGTGTGGGAATGCCGAATAGCTAATTGCTAAAGCTAACTGGATGAATAGCTTAAATCCGTAAGAAAAAGTTGAAGTGAGAATAGTTGGAAAAGTAGGAATGGTTTTAAAATAAACATAAATTTCATTAAAAAAGTTTAACACCACCACTAATGTATGAAAGATGTGGAATATTTAAAGTTTTTTTAAAAAACTTTTTGATCATTAATCCCCACACCTAATGAGTGAGAGACAGTATGAAAGAACCCTTCAAACAAGCCTTCAATAAATCCACAACAGTACATGCTATCGAAACAGCGACTTCACCTTTAGAGACACACAGCCTTTGTGAACGTATCGGTATAAAATTTATGTTGATAAACTTAAAAATGTGGGCATGTCAGCGATTTAAAAAAATAAGTTTGCTGTGCGTTTTGCTGGGAAATGTGAAGAATTTTATACAGGACAGTCAATGGAAGAAAGTGTAGAACTCTTGTCATTTGGAAGCTCAACCAGCCAAAAGTAAAAGGCGTATCACAAAACCGAAACATTGCCTGAAACTAGACAAAAATACCTACGTTTTGATGTATAAATTGTGTATGGCAAGTAGATCTTGTGGGTGTGAGAGCAATTTATAGAGAAGGAACTAAGATAATTTTTTTTAAGGCTCTGTGCTCTAGCTATGACACCATCCACTTTAAGCAGCCCAATACACACTCTGTTTAATCAATAACATTTCCTGAAATGATCACTAAACTTAAACAGCTTTTTAACCAAAACTGTAAAAGATATCAAACTGAAAATATATAGCCAGATAGCTGAATATTTTGTGAACATTTTAACCACTTGAGACCCGCGCTATTGACAAAAGACGTCAACAGCGCGGCTCTTAGGTGCCAACTGGACGTCTTTGGACGTCATTTGAAAGCATTACCCGCGCGCGCCACTGGAGGGGGCTCGCAGCGGGTAAACACTGTCCCGGCGCATAGCTGGGGACCCGATGCGTGTACCTGGCAGCCGCGATGTCCGCCAGGTACACGCGATCGTCGGTAAGACAGCAGGGACGTGGAGCTCTGTGTGTAAACACAGAGCTCCACGTGCTGTCAGAGGAGAGGAGACCAATCTGTGTCTCTTGAACATAGAGACACAGCATCGGTCACCTCCCCCAGTCACCCCCCTCCCCCCACACAGTTAGAACACACCCAGGCTACACATTTAACCCCTTCCTCACCCCCTAGTGTTAACCCCTTCACTGCCAGTCACATTTATACAGTAATTAGTGCATTTTTATAGCACTGATCGCTGTATAAATGTGAATGGCACCAAATTTGTGTCAAAAGTGTCCGATACGTCCGTCGCAATATCGCAGTCCCAATAAAAATCGTAGATCGCCGCCATTACTAGTAAAAAAAAAAAAATAAAAAAAAATCATAATTCTGTCCCCTATTTTGTAGGCGCTATAACTTTTGCGCAAACCAGTCGCTTATTGCGTTTTTTTTTCTTTTACAAAAATACGTCGAAAAATGCGTATCGGCCTTAACTGACAAAAAAATTGGGATATTTATTATAGCAACAAGTAAAAAATATATATATTTTTTTAAAACTGTCGCTCTTTTTTTGTTTATAGCGCAAAAAATAAAAACCGCAGAGGTGATCAAATACCACCAAAATAAAGCTCTATTTGTGGGGAAAAAAGGACGTCAATTTTGTTTGGGAGCCATGTCGCACGACCGCGCAAATGTCAGTTAAAGCGACGCAGTGCCGTAAGCTGAAATTTCGCCTGGGAACGAAGGGGGTTTATGTGCCCAGTAAGCAAGTGGTTAAAGTTTGGTTTCTGTAGGTGAAAGTATGAAGGAGCTGAAACTTTTGGGAGCGGAAGAAGATTTTAAGGATATGAAGCATGCTCTCATTCACTTCAATGTTAAAAAAAAGTGTTAAAAAGCTTAATATTTTAAAAAGTATAAATAGTAGAAAAAAAAGTTGAGGTCGCATCATTAGCTGAGAGAGCTTAACATTTTAAAAGTTGAATGGTTTTTATAGCTGAAAGTATGCAGAAGTTACGCTGAGCCAAAAAACTTACGGAATAAGAAGAATAACTAAAAAAAAACAAATAACAATAGTGGGAATGCTACTGAGCATTCCCACTAATAATGCAACTGTGCTATCAAATAAACATGTTAATCTTTGTTGATATAAAAAAAAGTATTAAGATATGTTTAAAAAGATTGAATTGCGGCTGTTATTGTGCAAAAAAAAGCAGCATGAGCTAAAAAGTCCCAAAACAAAGAGGGGTTTTTCCTTTTTCTGTATTTGATAGTAGGGATGTTGGCAAGCGTCAGAG
Source organism: Rana temporaria (assembly GCF_905171775.1). Classification (NCBI taxonomy): domain Eukaryota; kingdom Metazoa; phylum Chordata; class Amphibia; order Anura; family Ranidae; genus Rana; species Rana temporaria. Next base: position 105,605,392 of record NC_053498.1, on the reverse strand, counting down.
CACTCTATTTATTCTGATATCGGCAGAAGTAAGGAGACACCTTTTGATATACAGTTAAAAAAAGCTAATCAAAATATTGTTACAATGTATTTCTGAAAGAAACCTGAACACACTGTGCACGATTTGTTCATATGGGACCTGTTGTCAGCACTACAAAGACACAGCCCGGGGCTCAACTGAGAAACTGATTTCACGTAGAGGATCTGTGGTGAAAAAGGAAAGCCTTAAGGCCCGTACACACGATAAGCATATCTGACGAAAAAAAAAACGCATTTGAAATGATCATCCAATAATCATTTTGCTCGTACAGCTCTTTCAAGAGCGATAGTTCATGCGAAAATATCCAAAGGGACAAGCATGAACATGTTTTTCACATATGGTAACAGAATTACCGTATTTATCGGCGTATAACACGCATCCTAAAGCCGCGTACACACGACCGTTTTTCATGACGTGAAAAATGCAATTTTTTTAATTAGTCGTTAAAAACGGTCGTGTGTAGGTTCCAGGCTTTCTCGTCGAGAAAAATGGGCACTACAAATTTCGAACATGCTCTATTTTTTCTCGTCGTTTTTCTCAACGTGAAAAACGGTCGTGTGTACGCTTTAACGATGGGGAAAAACGCGCATGCTCAGAAGCAAGTTAGTGTTTTAGTGTTTTTAGAGCTTTTTGTCAAATGTTATTATGGTAATCTGAAGTATAATTACAAGCATTTCATAAGTGTCAAAGGCTTTTATTGAAAATTACATTAAATTTATGCAAAGAGTCAATGTTTGCTGTGTTGACCCTTCTTTTTCAAGACCTCTGCAATTCACCCTGGCATGCTGTCAATCAACTTCAGGGCAGCATCCTGACTGATGGCAGAATTTGTGTATTTTTTTTTTGTTTTGTTTGACCCGCCTCTTGAGGATTGACCCTAAATTCTCAATGGTATTGGGGTCTGGGGAGTTTCCTGACAAAATTATGATGTTTTGTTCCCCAAACCACGTAGTTATCACTTTTGTCTTATGGGAAAGGTGATTCATCATGCTGGAAAAGGCAGGATGTTTTTGTACCATTCTTTATTCATGGCTGTGTTCTTTAATATTATTTTTTTAGGTACTTATATACTTAAATGTATGCAGCGCTTTACCTATACAATGTACATTCACATCTGTCCCTACTCTCAAGGAGCTTACAATCTAAGGTCCTTCAACATAAAATGGTGGATATATTTCTTTCTTCAGTATTTATACTCTCTCTCTCTCTCTCTCTCTCTCTCTGTGTAAGTTATCAAAGCATTTTCAGATTTCTCTGAAAGGTATAACTGTGGTTTGCAACTTGGTTTGCAGGGTTGCTTTAGTTCGGTTAGCTTGTTAAAGTGGATGGATGGATGTGACTTAGTTCGGTGGAACTACAGTTAGGGCAGTTAGATGACTTTGTTTGGTGGAACTACAAGTTAACACACAACTAGATCAGTATACAGTTCTGATCACACTATTTACAATAATAACATATATATAACTTGTGTAACGTACCTATTTAGGCCCTTGCTTCCATAAAACTGAACTCTGTATGTCTGCTCTGCTCTCTGTCTTCATGTGGAATGAATTTACAGCACATGTACAGTATTAGGAACCTCCCAGACAGAATGGATGCAAAGGTAGCTGTGATAGGTCAAGACTCTGCTCAATGTGAGATTAGCTGTGATTGGCCAAGGCTCCTGATGAGTCACAAAAGCTTAACTCTATGCTTTCTGGCATGAATTCTACTGTGTTATTTGAGCTTACCTTCTACTGTCATATAAATAAATGACTCTTAAAGGCATATTTTTCTTTTGCTTCTGTGAACACAACATACAACTGTTATATGACATTCAAGCATAAAATCACAGTGAATAACTTTGCTTTTGTCTCTCACATATAAACATGTGCATTACATTTAGGTTCTTAGCAGGTTTAGCTGTATATACATGTAGGTTATATTATCTACCTAGGACAGGTTCTAGCTGGCCAGCTACAGTTATTGTAAGTTCTTAGCATTTAAAGGGGTTGTAAAGGTACAATATTTGTTTCCTAAATAGCTTCCTTTACCTTAGTGCAGTCCTCCTTCACTTACCTCATCCTTCGATTTTGTTTTTAAATGTCCTTTATTTCTTCTGAGAAATGCTCACTTCCTGTTCTTCTGTCTGTAACTCCAAGGCTTTCTCCCTGGTGTGGATTGTCGTGCTTGCCCCCTCCCTTGGACTACAGGAGAGTCAGGACGCTCTCTTTGTTGCAGATAGAGAAACGAGCTGTGTGTTAGTGGGCATCCTGACTCTCCTGTAGTCCAAGGGAGGGGGCGAGCACGACACTCCACACCAGGGAGAAAGCCTTGTATTACTGTGTGGTGTTACAGACAGAAGAACAGGAAGTGAGGATTTCTCAGAAGAAATAAGGACATTTAAAATCAAAATGGAAGGATGAGGTAAGTGAAGGAGGACTGCACTAAGGTAAAGGATGCTATTTAGGAAAAAAAATTGTACCTTTACAACCCCTTTAAGCATCCTCCGCACATCTGCAGAGGAGAGGTAAAAAAAAAAAACAATAACAGCAGACTTCAGTTTTCGTAATGGGTGCATTTTATGTCCACTAATAAAGTTCTGTGCATAGCAGCAAAACCAGGCAAACTGAAGCATGGGGAAAAGCACTCTCGTAAACCCTTAGTAAATGACCCTACCTTAACTAAAACCTTACAAAATGTAGCAGTTTCTGTTTTTTATAAACAGACAGCAATGAAGAATATAAATCATTCCCTTTTCTTGACATCATTCTTTCCCTGCCCGAGGTCTGTAAATCACGTCACGGCTATAGAAGTCCAACTTGCACAATGTATTTTTGTTGAACTGTAGGCAGCAATTTGGTGATGCTTCCTCTAAATGTGACTTATGCTCATCACCAGATGTGGAATATTTCCTGGTGCTAGACAGTACTAGTCCCTCAGAGACTGTAATTATTATGTACCATGTGCACATTGTCAATGTGCCAAAGAAGACCGTACTCGGAATCTAAATTTGGGAGCCATTTTTTGACTGACTGGAAGAGCACAAGATGTACTGTGGCTGGGAATGTCAGTTATCTGCAGTCTATCTGAGAGGCTGTGCGGGAAGTACGCTGGGGATGACATTCTACATACTTCTGGTTATGACAGCTATGAAGTTCAATAATATGTTTAACATCCTCTGTGGGAAACTCATGAAAGGTTATGATTGCTGGCCCCCAGAAACTCAACCCTGCTGGAGTATGGTTATATTGTAAAGAAGGACTTTGGTCTAATAAAATGCAGGATACTTCTTTCAAATGAAAAGCTGTTGAAACTACCAGATACATTTACCGTATATACTCGAGCATAAGCCGACCCGAATATAAGCCGAGGCACCTAATTTTACCACAAAAAAATGGGAAATCTTATTGACTCGAGTATAAGCCTAGGGTGTCCATCTGCATGCCTCACTGTGCCTCACTTTGCCTCACTGTGTTTATGTGCATGCCTCACTGTGTTCATGTCTCACTGTGCCCATGTCTCACTGTGCCCATGTCTCACTGTGCCCATGTCTCACTGTGCCCATGCCTCACTGTGCCCATGACTAGACTGATGTTTAACATTGGAGTCTATAGAAAGGGTGCCTGGCTTTGAAAAATTGGTGCTCCCCAGCTGTAGGTCCCCCAGACAACAAACTTTGCACACTTGTAGGGGAGAAATGGGGCTACATATGTGTCAAGTTCTGGGTCCAGAGGACCTTTGACTGGCTGATACCAGTTCCCCAATTTCATCAGAGAAATGACCGTTTAACATAGGAGTCTATGGAAGGGGTGTCCGGCTTTGAAAAAACGGTGCTCCCCGACCGTAGGTCCCCCGGATAACCAGTTCCGGGAGATCAGGCGCAAAAAGGTGACTCGAGTATAAGCCGAGGGGGGCACAAAAAATGTGCTGAAAAATTTGGCTTATACTCAAGTATATACGGTAAATAGCACTTAGACATTTCCTTATTATGGGGAGACTGTTAATATGAAAATTACAAAAACGTATCAACTGTTTACTCCCTGTGTCTGTGCCCACCCCTCCATGCAGATTATCAATATGCTTAGAAAATAGCGCTGCTATACCGCCTGAAAAACTCCTTCACTGCCTACTCAATGTGAAAGCCAAAGGGCTTTCACACTGAGGCGATGCGCTGGCGGGAGAGAAGAAAATCTCCTGTTAGCAGCATCTTTGGAGCGGTGAGAGGAGTGGTATGTATACCGCTCCTTCACCGCTCCTTCCCATTTAAAACAATGGGAAACCACGGCAATATCGCCTGCAATGCGCCTCTGCAGAGGCGCATTGCGGGCGGTATTAACCCTTTATCGCCCACTAGCGGGGGTTAATACCGCACCACTAGCGGCCGATTCCCGCGACAATCCCGGCGGTATAGCACCGCTATACCGCCACCGCTATACCGCTCCAATGTGAAAGGGGCCTTATTGAGAGCTGAGCAAAGACAGCTATTGTACAACTATCATAAATTGTCAAAAGTCTTGGGTTTGAGTTGGCTCACTCTTTGGAGCTATAACAGCTTCAGCTCTTCTGGGAAGGCTGTCCACAAGGTTTAGGAGTGTGTCTATGGGAATGTTTGACCATTCTTCCAGAAGAGCATTTGCGAGGTCAGGCACTGAGGTGGACAAGAAAGCCTGGCTCGCAGTCTCTGCTCTAATTCATTCCAAAGGTGTTTTATCAGGTTGAGGTGCAGGCCAGTCAAGTTCCTTCACCCCAAACTCGCTCATTCATGTCTTTGTGGACCTTGATTTGTGCACTGGTGCACAGTCATGTTGGAACAGGAAGAGGCCATCCCCAAACTGTTCCCACGAGGTTGGGAGCATGAAATTGTCCAAAATGTCTTGGTATGCTGATGCCTTAAGAGTTTCCTTCACTGGAACTAAGGGACCAAGCTCAACCCCTGAAGAACAACCTCACACCATAATCCCCCCTCCACCAAATGATTTGGACCAGTGCACAAAGCAAGGTCCATAAAGACATGGATGAGCGAGTTTGGGGTGGAGGAACTTGACTGGCCTGCACAGGTAGAACAACTTTGGTATGAATTAGAGCAGAGACTGCAAGCCAGGTCTTCTCGTCCACATCAGTGCCTGACCCCACAAATGCACTTCTGGAAGAATAGTCAAACATTCCCATAGACACACTAGTTAACCTTGTGGGCAGCCTTCCCAGAAGAGTTGAAGCTGTTATAGCTGCAAAGGGTGGGCCAACTCAATATTGAACTCTATGGACTAAGACTGGGATGACATTAAAGTTCATGTGTGTAAAGGTAGGTGTCCCAATACTTTTGACAATATAGTGTATATGTTTTGTTTTACATCAGATTTCTATGCTGAGTAGAAGGAATGACCACATACAAAATGAAAATGTATGGACATAAGTTAAAAAGTTCAAGGACTTCTTTAGACCTAACGCAAATTTATCAGCAAACTTCCTGTTTCCGCTCTAGAGCATTTTTCAAAATTCATGTTATTATTTTCCTCATTGCTGTAACAATAAAGAGCTTTTTTTTAACCCTTGCAACATCATCAACGGTTTTGTAGAATTCTTCCAGGGCAGCGTCTGGGAGGAGCGATAAGCACAGTATCCTTGGTCAGTTTATAATGATGTAGCCCCCCATCCCAGAACTACCTAGGATTTAGAAACCCCCACTTACTCTACAGATAGTATATGAGCAGGCTGTTGGAAATGAACGCATAGCATTGTTTTGCAGGGAAATAAATCAATGTATACACGTGGAGAGGGACAGATGGAGTTCTGTAGTACAGTAGGGAACTCAAGCAAGGCTGCCAACACTGCTTAGGATTTTGGTGCAGCGGGGGCAGCGTGCACAGAAGAATAGGAGCTCTCTTGTTTTCTGGCATGATCACTTGTTGTTTTTTAGTGCTTTCATTGTTTTGTTTTTTTATAACATGGGGACATGTATTGCATGTTTATTTTGAATCTTTTGCATGCCTAGTGGACATACACTTTAAAACAAGATCTGCCATAGGCCTCATTCACACCTGAGCGTTTTCAGCTTGTAAAACACCCGAAAAACGCCCAACAAGCAAAATTCTATTCATTTAAATGGCCCCTGTTCACATCTGAGCGTTTTGTAGCCTGAAGAAAAAAGCCTGGACCTCAAAAAAATACACAAGCTTCTTTTTGGGCAGATTACAGGCGTTTTTTTTGCTTTTTACATTGGTGATCTTCTAAACTGTACAAAATCGCGGCAAAATCACGGTAAAAAAGTGTGCGTTTCTGCCTGAAAACAAAATGCTCAGGTGTGAATGCAGCCTTAGGCCCCTTTAACACATTTTTGTCTGTTTTCATGGACTCCGTTTGCTCAGCGGGGATCGCTCCATTGATCCCTGCTGAGCCGGAGGATGACAGGTCTGTCTCTGCTCACTGTGGAGAGACGGACCTGTCAGATCTTCGCTCTTTTCTATGGGGGATCCGCCTGTCCATTTTCATCTGATCCGATCTGCCAGACGGATGGAAAATAGGGTTTACATTCATCTGAATTTAGTGGAGCGGATTGGATGTCGGCAGACATGTTACCGCAGACATCTGTCGCTCCATAGAACTGTATGGAGCGTCCGTTCAGGTCCGCCTAAAAACTGACAGACAGACCGGAATGGTCCACTTGTGTGAAAAGGGCCTTACTGAGGACCTTACTTGCTCCAGAGCTGTAACCTGCATACACTTTTTTTTTAAATCTGAATTCCACCCATATAACAGTCAGCAGCTACAAAAAGTGTAATAATAATTGGACACTTACCTGTCCCACGGGCGCACAAAACTCTGCTCCTCTCCCCTTCCTCTCCTCTGCGCCGGCATTGTTACTGTGGGCGCCCAGCTGTGGCTTCACAGCCGGGCACGCACTGCACATGCGCGAGCCGCTCTGCGATTGACCAGGCAATCTTCTGGGATCTGTGACGTGTTCCAGAAGATTGCACAGAGAGAGGGGAGAGGTGAACTTCCTTCCGGTGCCACGGAGCACCAGGAGGAAATGGTAGCTGGATGGCCATAAAATAAGTGGCATGTCAGGGGATCACCGTTACTTAAAGCGGAAGTTCAATTTTTGGGTGGAACTCCGCTTTAATTGTTGAGTTACTGCCCTGGACAATGTCAGTGTCAGGACACCTGTTTTACATATACTCATTCTTAATCAATGACGCACAAAATTCTTAGAATGACAACTCTGAAACATTAATCTTTAAAAGAAAGTCATCAATGGCAGTTCACATATTTCTGTCGTGGTATTTAAATTTTAAGGTGCACCTTACACAGTATTATTAAGAAAAAGAGATGTGGCCATTTAGAGAGTGAGGCCTCGTACACATGACCATTTTCCTCAACAGAATCCATCAAAAAACTTGGTGAGAGAGCTTTTTTGCCAAGGAAAACGATCGTGTGTATGTTTTTCATTGAGGAAACTGTCGAGGAAATTGACGAGGAAAAAAGAGAACAAGTTTTCTTTTTCCTCGACGGGAGTCTCAATTTCCTCGTCGTGTTCCTCGTCGGGCTGGTTTTCGACGAGAAACGCGAGCGTGTGTATGCTAAGAAACCTGCGCATGCTCAGAATAAAGTATGAGACGGGAGCGCACCTTCGGTAAAAGTAGCGTTTGTAATGGAGATAGCACATCGAACTTCCCCTGCCATTGTATGTGTTGTACGTCACCGTGTTTGAGAACGAGGAGATTTTGTCTTGACAGTGTGTACGCAAAGCAAGCTTGTCGAGTTCCTCGACAAGCCAAACAAGGAACTCGATGAGGAAAACGATGTGTCTTTTCCGACGAGTTCCTCGGTCGTGTGTACGAGGCCTGACACCTAAAAGCCTCAGGGTCCTGGTGCAGACTCTTAACAGGATGCTCTCAGATCTTTAAAAAATAACTTTCAATGGCCTCCTTCCAACATTTAATAACATGAGATGTAGATGGATCTTTTCAATAAGCTTACTAAAGGTTCAAATGACATGTAATAATAAAAAAAGAAACACAAAAGTAAGAAAAATTAAGTTTTTTGTACAAAATTTCATGTGAGCAGAGTGTTAGTAAATCATGGGGCTTTAGTAATTACCAGGTTTGTGACCTTATGGTCCTGTAGAAGTTGGACCTCTGTATCCTCAGTACTTACCTTTTAAATCTATGATACCAATACTGTGTAATTTCTTTGGCTGATGAAAGTCATTCTCTTGAAGACTAGGCAATGAAGTATCTTCTCCACTATATGATATACAGCTTTATCACCTTTTATAATTCATTATGTTACTCATTATTGGTTTTATTTCAGACATTGCAAAGAAGATAGTTATACTGGGAGGAGATATCATTGATGTTGTCCAAGGGATATCTGTAACATTCCATGTACAGCTACAGACAGAAGATGGTGATATTGCAGAAAGTAAGACAATTCCTTTTTCCTCTATTTTTATTGTTGCTATTATTATTTGTACTAGCAGCACTAGTAGTGGTATCATTTGTACAGCACTAGTCAGGGGCGTAACTAGAAATCACAGGGCCCCATAACAAAATGTTGTATGGGGCCCCCCCTCCAAAAAAAATGAACTAATGCCATTGAACAACACATTACTACACTCATGTGGCACAGTACCCAAGCAACAGCTTATATTAATTTTGAACAGCAAAACAACAATTTAAATAACCATATAATAAATAAAAAAAAAATTGTTTGGGTGCAACGTCCCACGACTGCACAATTGTCAGTTAAAGCGACGCAGTGCCGAATCGTAAAACGTGCTCTGGTCAGGAAGGGGGGGGGGGGATTCTTCTGGGGCTGAAGTGGTTAAAATGACTAGGCTAGCATACTTCAGTAAATCCTGACAAATACCGTACATATGATTCACATAGTGGGAATGACAGTATTTGAAATCTTCAATACGTTTGTAGAGAGATAAGTATAAGGCTGGCCGAAGGCTAGCCTGAATTTGTAGGCGGAGTCTGCTGAGTATATAATACTCCTCCACCGTCGGGTCCTGGTGTTGGCGCCTTTTCAGGGGATGACACGGCCGGCGTTCGTCACTTCCGGTTTCCAGTCTGAGCGGCGGTTTGGCCGCAGCACATGTTCCTCTCCCAGGCTCCATCGGGGGGACCTCCTGCCCGCTCCGCCCCCCCCTTTTTTACCCCTGGGTTCCTCTTAGCATCGGGCTCCCACCCCGGCGCTCAAGCCGGGGTGGGAGCCGGGAGGCCATCCATCCGCCACTCACCCTCGTTATCCAGAGCGTCAGGGAGCCGCCCGCTTCTCCCGGCGCTCATGCCGGGCTGGGAGCGGGGGGGCCTCCGTCCGTCCATCCGCCGCTCACCCTCTCTCTCCAGTGCTTCAGGGAGCCGCCCGCCCGCTTCTCCCGGCGCTCATGCCGGGCTGGAAGCGGGGGGGCCTCCATCCGCCGCTCACCCTCTCTCTCCAGTGCTTCAGGGAGCTACCGCTGCTTCCCGCGGTGCTGGAGGGGGAGGAGGTCGTCTGGCCATCCATCCTTTGCTGGGCTCAATCCCCCATGGTGGGGGGGGGCGCTGCCCGCTTCTCCCTGCCATCCCTGTGTTCCTTCTGGCAGGGTGGGGGCCACCCGGCGCTCAAACTGGGGGGGATCGTCCGTGCACTCGCAGGTTCTCCTCACTGACTGGGACCACGTGCGTCATGGAGGGGACGCCCGCATGCTTCCCGGTTCTCAACACATGGGGGGGGGCACACTTCTACGGGTGCACGCTGCTGCACGAGGGGGGGCCATCCACCCACTCCTCCTCCCTGTCAGTTCATGAGGGGGGGAGGGGGTCCGTCCACCCATTTCCTCAGGGATCAGCTGGCAGCTTGGGGGGGGGGGGGGCTGTCCTCCCATGGGTCACACTGGTAGTTGCCTTACATTGCTGCAATTTGGCATAGCAACTATCTCTGCATTGTCTGTCGCTCTACGTTTCCAGTCGATGCATCTTTCTGTCTTGGTGTTTCTCCCTGCTAGCGTTTCTGTCGTTGCGGTTCTGTCATAACACTTCTGCCCCTGCGTTCTGTGATAGCGTGTCTGTTGCAGCGTTTATGCCCTGCGTTCTGTAATAGCGTTTCTGTCGTAGCAATTCCGCCCCTGCGTTTTGTGATAGCGTGTCTGTTGCAGCGTTTCTGCCCTGCGTTCTGTCATAGCGTTTCTGCCCCTGCGTTCTGTCATAGCGTTTCTGCCCCTGCGTTCTGTCATAGCGGTCATAGCCTTTCTGTCACAGCATTTCTGCCCCTGCGTTCTGTCGCAGTGCGCAGTCGTCTTAGCATCCTCTCCGCGTTTCAGTCTCTCTCTGCGTTTTCAGTCTCTCTCTCTGCGTTTTCAGTCTCTCTCTCTGCGTTTTCAGTCTCTCTCTCTCTGCGTTTTCAGTCTCTCTCTCTCTGCGTTTTCAGTCTCTCTCTCTGCGTTTTCAGTCTCTCTCTCTGCGTTTCAGTCTCTCTCTCTCTGCGTTTCAGTCTCTCTCTCTCTGCGTTTCAGTCTCTCTCTCTCTCTCTCTCTGCGTTTCAGTCTCTCTCTGCGTTTCAGTCTCTCTCTGCGTTTCAGTCTCTCTCTCTGCGTTTTCAGTTTCTCTCTCTGCGTTTCAGTCTCTCTCTCTGCGTTTTCAGTTTCTCTCTCTCTGCGTTTTCAGTTCTCTCTCTCTCTGCGTTTTCAGTTCTCTCTCTCTCTGCGTTTTCAGTTTCTCTCTCTCTGCGTTTTCAGTTTCTCTCTCTCTCTCTGCGTTTTCAGTTTCTCTCTCTCTGCGTTTTCAGTCTCGCGCTCTCTCTCTGCGTTTTCAGTCTCGCGCTCTCTCTCTGCGTTTTCAGTCTCGCTCTCTCTCTGCGTTTTTAGTCTCGCTCTCTCTCTCTGCGTTTTCAGTCTCGCGCTCTCTCTCTGCGTTTTCAGTCTCGCGCTCTCTCTCTGCGTTTTCAGTCTCGCGCTCTCTCTCTCTGCGTTTTCAGTCTCGCGCTCTCTCTCTGCGTTTTCAGTCTCGCGCTCTCTCTCTGCGTTTTCAGTCTCGCGCTCTCTTTCTGCGTCACAGTAGTTCTGTCTCTGCGTTTCGGGCCCGGCATTTCTGTTATGTTTCTGCATTCAGTCGCAGCATTTCTGTCATACGTTTCTGTTTCTGCATTCAGTTGCAGCATTTCTGTCATACGTTTCTGTTTCTGCATTCAGTTGCAGCATTTCTGTCTCTCCGTTTTCAGCCAGCAGTTCTGTCATGCGTTTCCATCTCAGCGTTCAGTCGCAGCATTCTGTCTCTTTGTTCTTCCCCGGCATTCCTGGCTCTGCGTTCTGGCCCAGAATTTCTGGCTCTGCGTTTGTCTCAGCATTTCTGTCATGCGTTTCTAGCCCAGTTTTTTGGCCCAGCGTTCCAGTCTCTGCGTTTCTGGCCCAGCGTTCCAGTCTCTGCGTTTCTGGCCCAGCGTTTCTGGCCCAGCGTTCCGGTCTCTGCGTTTCTGGCCCAGCGTTCCAGTCTCTGCGTTTCTGGCCCAGCGTTCCAGTCTCTGCGTTTCTGGCCCAGCGTTCCAGTCTCTGCGTTTCTGGCCCAGCGTTCCAGTCTCTGCGTTTCTGGCCCAGCGTTCCAGTCTCTGCGTTTCTGGCCCAGCGTTCCAGTCTCTGCGTTTCTGGCCCAGCGTTCCAGTCTCTGCGTTTCTGGCCCAGCGTTCCAGTCTCTGCCTTTCTGGCCCAGCGTTCCAGTCTCTGCCTTTCTGGCCCAGCGTTCCAGTCTCTGCGTTTCTGGCCCAGCGTTCCAGTCTCTGCGTTTCTGGCCCAGCGTTCCAGTTTCACGTTTCTGTCATTTCTGCCCCAGCATGCCGGTCATAGCGTCTGTCTGTCATGGCGTGGTTGTAGTTCGTTGGTCATAATGTCTCATTGTTCTTTGTCATGTTGCAACCTGGGTTAGTTAGCTAGTACTCGCATTTCGGGATCTGTCACGTCTACAGATCCATACGGGCTGAGGTTTCGTTTTTAATGATTGTTGGCCACAATCTTCTCGCCTGTATACCATACATCATACGTTGCACGTTCATTCTTACACCTATACGACCACCCACCACGCTTCGTGGGTACACTAGCCTTGAGTGTTCAGTTAATGGCCTGTGTCTGCGCTGCAGGTCACTCGGGCTCATTTACCACTCACACCAGGGTGGGGGGCTGTCTTCATGTTCAGCCACGCGCAGTGGTCTTGACGGTTCTGCTCATGTTCTCATACTTAGGTAGGTGCAGAGGGGTGTTGTTGTTTTCATGTCTGTTGTCACGTTTGCTGGTTTATGTTCCTGATCTTGGTTCCATGTGTCATGCTATTGCCTGGTGCATTGGCCTTATCCGCCTTCTCCAGGTAGCTGGCACTTACTCTCCTGCTAGTTGTCCTTTTTGCAACTTACCCTCTCACTTCCCCATATCTGCATGGGTAGGACAGGGGTTGGGGGGATTTCACAGAGCCTCTTCTCGTCTCCGGTTGAAGGATTTCGATCCGCTTGGCCCTTGCTCCATTTCCCCCATGCATCCTCTTGGCACAAGCTGTTCATGCTTATGGTGGGGTTGTCTCGGGCATCAGGCTCAATCCATCTCCATGGATTATTGAGTTCTGACCGGATTCGCAGGTTCTGTAGGGGGTTCCTTCTATCGCAATCATGGCTCGATGGGTTTCGCCTGTCTTGGCGGATACTTACCGGATACGTATACGGTTGCTTTCCAGGCGCACGCTACTCCACTGGACGGATTGTTATCTACCCTTCTTCACCTAAATAGGTATCTTTTGCCCTCTTCTCAGGCATACCGACCAGCTAGGCCAAGGCACACCTCAGGCCTTGGTTGTTAGGGTCATCGCAGTTCTTACTCGAAGACGCTGACTACAAGTATAAGGCTGGCCGAAGGCTAGCCTGAATTTGTAGGCGGAGTCTGCTGAGTATATAATACTCCTCCACCGTCGGGTCCTGGTGTTGGTGCCTTTTCAGGTTTCCCACCCACCCGTTTCCCCCAGCTTCATACACACTATTTCTCTTGTACATTTTCTTATTCTTACATTCAGGGTATGCCCTCTTCTCAGGCATACCGACCAGCTAGGCCAAGGCACACCTCAGGCCTTGGTTGTTAGGGTCATCGCAGTTCTTACTCGAAGACGCTGACTACAAATGTATGACGTTTACCATTGCCACTATTGCTATTACTGCAGATTTTTTTATTTTATTTTTTGCCATTTTTTCTACAAGGACAAAAATAAAAATTCTCACTCAAATACAGGGTTTTTCTCCCCCCACAGGACACCTTACGGATACATCAAACTGGAAATGTTAGCAATCTAATCACAAACCTGTAATTCTGTGAACAACAATTTCTTATTGTGAACAGTATTGCAGCTGAAGATCAGTAAGGGCTCTCCACAGCACACTGAGTCAACTACCTTAGCAGCCTCAGCCTTAAGTTGGTGTGCGGTCACAGCAGGGCAGGCACTGGCAGTGAGAGGAGTCGAGGAGAGCCGTGTGGTGGCCGAATTGTATTTCCCGCCGTGGAGCCTGCAGCGCCTCTGATGGACGTCACACGTCCCGCCATTGGCGCTGCAGACTCCAGAAGGTGGGGCAGCATCCGAGCACATTTTTAGCCCCGAGCGTCTGGGAGTCAGGACCATCTGATGCCGAAAGTGGCCGAGTGCCGTCTGCGCCGAGTACGGCCGACACTCGGCGCTGACGGCACTCGGCCGCACTCGGCGCTGACGGCATCAGATGGTCCTGACTCCCAGACGCTCTGGGCTAAAAATGTGCTCGGATGCAGCAAACACTTGGGGCTTTTTCTTCATCCTCACCGGGCCCCAGTGCCGGCTCAAGACATTGTGCTGCCTGGTACCAAGAATGAAATGCTGCCCCCCCAAAAAAAGAGTGGGAGCAGCCAGGTGGAGGGGAGGACAGAGTGGGAGCAGCCAGGTGGAGGGGAGGACAGAGTGGGAGCAGCCAGGTGGAGTGGAGGACAGAGTGTGAGCAGCCAGGTGGAGTGGAGGAAAGAGTGGGAGAAGCCGGGTGGGGGGAGGACAGATTGGCAGAAGCAGGGTTGAGGGGAGGACAGAGTGGGAGCAGCCATGTGGGGGGGAGGACAGAGAGGGAGCAGCCGGGTGGAGTGGAGGACAGAGTGGGAGCAGCCGGGTGGAGTGGAGGACAGAGTGGGAACAGCCTGGTGGAGTGGAGGACAGAGTGGGAACGGCCAGGTGGGGAGGACAGAGTGGGAGCAGCCAGGTGGAGTGGAGGACAGAGTGGGGAGGACAGAGTGGGAGCAGCCAGGTGGAGTGGAGGACAGAGTGGGAGCAGCCGGGTGGAGTGGAGGACAGAGTGGGAACAGCCGGGTGGAGTGGAGGACAGAGTGGGAGCAGCCGGGTGGAGTGGAGGACAGAGTGGGAGCAGCCGGGTGGAGTGGAGGACAGAGTGGGAGCAGCTGGGTGGAGTGGAGGACAGAGTGGGAGCAGCCGGGTGGAGTGGAGGACAGAGTGGGAGCAGCCGGGTGGAGTGGAGGACAGAGTGGGAGCAGCCGGGTGGAGTGGAGGACAGAGTGGGAGCAGCCGGGTGGAGTGGAGGACAGAGTGGGAGCAGCCGGGTGGAGTGGAGGACAGAGTGGGAGCAGCCGGGTGGAGTGGAGGACAGAGTGGGAGCAGCCGGGTGGAGTGGAGGACAGAGTGGGAGCAGCCGGGTGGAGTGGAGGACAGAGTGGGAGCAGCCGGGTGGAGTGGAGGACAGAGTGGGAGCAGCCGGGTGGAGTGGAGGACAGAGTGGGAACGGCCAGGTGGGGAGGACAGAGTGGGAACAGCCGGGTGGAGTGGAGGACAGAGTGGGAACGGCCGGGTGGAGTGGAGGATAGAGTGGGAACGGCCGGGTGGAGTGGAGGACAGAGTGGGAACGGCCGGGTGGAGTGGAGGACAGAGTGGGAACGGCCAGGTGGGGAGGACAGAGTGGGAACAGCCGGGTGGAGTGGAGGACAGAGTGGGAACAGCCGGGTGGGGAGGACAGAGTGGGAACAGCCGGGTGGGGAGGACAGAGTGGGAACAGCCGGGTGGAGTGGAGGACAGAGTGGGAACGGCCGGGTGGAGTGGAGGATAGAGTGGGAACGGCCGGGTGGAGTGGAGGACAGAGTGGGAACGGCCGGATGGAGTGGAGGACAGAGTGGGAACGGCCAGGTGGGGAGGACAGAGTGGGAGCGGCCGGGTGGAGTGGAGGACAGAGTGGGAGCGGCCGTGTGGAGTGGAGGACAGAGTGGGAGCAGCCGGGTGGAGTGGAGGACAGAGTGGGAGCAGCCGGGTGGAGTGGAGGACAGAGTGGGAGCAGCCGAGTGGAGGACAGAGTGGGAACAGCCGGGTGGAGTGGAGGACAGAGTGGGAGCAGCCGGGTGGAGTGGAGGACAGAGTGGGAACAGCCGGGTGGAGTGGAGGACAGAGTGGGAACAGCCGGGTGGAGTGGAGGACAGAGTGGGAACGGCCGGGTGGAGGACAGAGTGGGAACGGCCAGGTGGGGAGGACAGAGTGGGAACAGCCGGGTGGAGTAGAGGACAGAGTGGGAGCGGCCGGGTGGAGTGGAGGACAGAGTGGGAGCGGCCGTGTGGAGTGGAGGACAGAGTGGGAACAGCCGGGTGGAGTGGAGGACAGAGTGGGAACAGCCGGATGGAGTGGAGGACAGAGTGGGAACGGCCAGGTGGGGAGGACAGAGTGGGAACAGCCAGGTGGAGTGGAGGACAGAGTGGGAACGACAGAGTGGGAACAGCCGGGTGGAGTGGAGGACAGAGTGGGAACAGCCGGGTGGAGTGGAGGACAGAGTGGGAACGGCCAGGTGGGGAGGACAGAGTGGGAACAGCCGGGTGGAGTGGAGGACAGAGTGGGAACGGCCAGGTGGGGAGGACAGAGTGGGAACAGCCAGGTGGAGTGGAGGACAGAGTGGGAGCAGCCGGGTGGAGTGGAGGACAGAGTGGGAGAAGCCGGGTGGAGTGGAGGACAGAGTGGGAGCAGCCGGGTGGAGTGGAGGACAGAGTGGGAACAGCCGAGTGGAGGACAGAGTGGGAACAGCCGGGTGGAGTGGAGGACAGAGTGGGAGCAGCCGGGTGGAGTGGAGGACAGAGTGGGAACAGCCGGGTGGAGTGGAGGACAGAGTGGGAACAGCCGGGTGGAGTGGAGGACAGAGTGGGAACAGCCGGGTGGAGTGGAGGACAGAGTGGGAACGGCCGGGTGGAGTGGAGGACAGAGTGGGAACGGCCAGGTGGGGAGGACAGAGTGGGAACAGCCAGGTGGAGTGGAGGACAGAGTGGGAACGACAGAGTGGGAACAGCCGGGTGGAGTGGAGGACAGAGTGGGAACAGCCGGGTGGAGTGGAGGACAGAGTGGGAACGGCCAGGTGGGGAGGACAGAGTGGGAACAGCCGGGTGGAGTGGAGGACAGAGTGGGAACGGCCAGGTGGGGAGGACAGAGTGGGAACAGCCAGGTGGAGTGGAGGACAGAGTGGGAGCAGCCGGGTGGAGTGGAGGACAGAGTGGGAGCAGCCGGGAGGAGTGGAGGACAGAGTGGGAGCAGCCGGGTGGAGTGGAGGACAGAGTGGGAGCAGCCGAGTGGAGGACAGAGTGGGAACAGCCGGGTGGAGTGGAGGACAGAGTGGGAGCAGCCGGGTGGAGTGGAGGACAGAGTGGGAGCAGCCGGGTGGAGTGGAGGACAGAGTGGGAACAGCCGGGTGGAGTGGAGGACAGAGTGGGAACAGCCGGGTGGAGTGGAGGACAGAGTGGGAACAGCCGGGTGGAGTGGAGGACAGAGTGGGAACAGCCGGGTGGAGTGGAGGACAGAGTGGGAACAGCCGGGTGGAGTGGAGGACAGAGTGGGAACAGCCGGGTGGAGTGGAGGACAGAGTGGGAACGGCCAGGTGGGGAGGACAGAGTGGGAGCAGCCGGGTGGAGTGGAGGACAGAGTGGGAACAGCCGGGTGGAGTGGAGGACAGAGTGGGAACAGCCGGGTGGAGTGGAGGACAGAGTGGGAACAGCCGGGTGGAGTGGAGGACAGAGTGGGAACGGCCAGGTGGGGAGGACAGAGTGGGAGCAGCTGGGTGGAGTGGAGGACAGAGTGGGAGCAGCCGGGTGGAGTGGAGGACAGAGTGGGAACAGCCGGGTGGAGTGGAGGACAGAGTGGGAACGGCCAGGTGGGGAGGACAGAGTGGGAACAGCCGGGTGGAGTGGAGGACAGAGTGGGAATGGCCAGGTGGGGAGGACAGAGTGGGAACAGCCGGGTGGAGTGGAGGACAGAGTGGGAACAGCCGGGTGGGGAGGACAGAGTGGGAACGGCCAGGTGGGGAGGACAGAGTGGGAACAGCCGGGTGGAGTGGAGGACGGAGTGGGAGCAGCCAGGTGGAGTGGAGGACAGAGTGGGAGCAGCCGGGTGGAGTGGAGGACAGAGTGGGAACGACAGAGTGGGAACAGCCGGGTGGAGTGGAGGACAGAGTGGGAACGGCCAGGTGGGGAGGACAGAGTGGGAACAGCCAGGTGGAGTGGAGGACAGAGTGGGAGCAGCCGGGTGGAGTGGAGGACAGAGTGGGAGCAGCCGGGTGGAGTGGAGGACAGAGTGGGAGCAGCCGGGTGGAGTGGAGGACAGAGTGGGAGCAGCCGAGTGGAGGACAGAGTGGGAACAGCCGGGTGGAGTGGAGGACAGAGTGGGAGCAGCCGGGTGGAGTGGAGGACAGAGTGGGAACAGCCGGGTGGAGTGGAGGACAGAGTGGGAACAGCCGGGTGGAGTGGAGGACAGAGTGGGAACAGCCGGGTGGAGTGGAGGACAGAGTGGGAACAGCCGGGTGGAGTGGAGGACAGAGTGGGAACAGCCGGGTGGAGTGGAGGACAGAGTGGGAACAGCCGGGTGGAGTGGAGGACAGAGTGGGAACAGCCGGGTGGAGTGGAGGACAGAGTGGGAACAGCCGGGTGGAGTGGAGGACAGAGTGGGAACGGCCAGGTGGGGAGGACAGAGTGGGAACAGCCAGGTGGAGTGGAGGACAGAGTGGGAGCAGCCGGGTGGAGTGGAGGACAGAGTGGGAACAGCCGGGTGGAGTGGAGGACAGAGTGGGAACAGCCGGGTGGAGTGGAGGACAGAGTGGGAACAGCCGGGTGGAGTGGAGGACAGAGTGGGAACAGCCGGGTGGAGTGGAGGACAGAGTGGGAGCAGCCGGGTGGAGTGGAGGACAGAGTGGGAACAGCCGGGTGGAGTGGAGGACAGAGTGGGAACAGCCGGGTGGAGTGGAGGACAGAGTGGGAACAGCCGGGTGGAGTGGAGGACAGAGTGGGAACAGCCGGGTGGAGTGGAGGACAGAGTGGGAACAGCCGGGTGGAGTGGAGGACAGAGTGGGAACAGCCGGGTGGAGTGGAGGACAGAGTGGGAACGGCCAGGTGGGGAGGACAGAGTGGGAGCAGCCGGGTGGAGTGGAGGACAGAGTGGGAACAGCCGGGTGGAGTGGAGGACAGAGTGGGAACAGCCGGGTGGAGTGGAGGACAGAGTGGGAACAGCCGGGTGGAGTGGAGGACAGAGTGGGAACGGCCAGGTGGGGAGGACAGAGTGGGAACAGCCAGGTGGAGTGGAGGACAGAGTGGGAGCAGCCGGGTGGAGTGGAGGACAGAGTGGGAGAAGCCGGGTGGAGTGGAGGACAGAGTGGGAGCAGCCGGGTGGAGTGGAGGACAGAGTGGGAACAGCCGAGTGGAGGACAGAGTGGGAACAGCCGGGTGGAGTGGAGGACAGAGTGGGAGCAGCCGGGTGGAGTGGAGGACAGAGTGGGAACAGCCGGGTGGAGTGGAGGACAGAGTGGGAACAGCCGGGTGGAGTGGAGGACAGAGTGGGAACAGCCGGGTGGAGTGGAGGACAGAGTGGGAACGGCCGGGTGGAGTGGAGGACAGAGTGGGAACGGCCAGGTGGGGAGGACAGAGTGGGAACAGCCAGGTGGAGTGGAGGACAGAGTGGGAACGACAGAGTGGGAACAGCCGGGTGGAGTGGAGGACAGAGTGGGAACAGCCGGGTGGAGTGGAGGACAGAGTGGGAACGGCCAGGTGGGGAGGACAGAGTGGGAACAGCCGGGTGGAGTGGAGGACAGAGTGGGAACGGCCAGGTGGGGAGGACAGAGTGGGAACAGCCAGGTGGAGTGGAGGACAGAGTGGGAGCAGCCGGGTGGAGTGGAGGACAGAGTGGGAGCAGCCGGGAGGAGTGGAGGACAGAGTGGGAGCAGCCGGGTGGAGTGGAGGACAGAGTGGGAGCAGCCGAGTGGAGGACAGAGTGGGAACAGCCGGGTGGAGTGGAGGACAGAGTGGGAGCAGCCGGGTGGAGTGGAGGACAGAGTGGGAGCAGCCGGGTGGAGTGGAGGACAGAGTGGGAACAGCCGGGTGGAGTGGAGGACAGAGTGGGAACAGTCGGGTGGAGTGGAGGACAGAGTGGGAACAGCCGGGTGGAGTGGAGGACAGAGTGGGAACAGCCGGGTGGAGTGGAGGACAGAGTGGGAACAGCCGGGTGGAGTGGAGGACAGAGTGGGAACAGCCGGGTGGAGTGGAGGACAGAGTGGGAACGGCCAGGTGGGGAGGACAGAGTGGGAGCAGCCGGGTGGAGTGGAGGACAGAGTGGGAACAGCCGGGTGGAGTGGAGGACAGAGTGGGAACAGCCGGGTGGAGTGGAGGACAGAGTGGGAACAGCCGGGTGGAGTGGAGGACAGAGTGGGAACGGCCAGGTGGGGAGGACAGAGTGGGAGCAGCCGGGTGGAGTGGAGGACAGAGTGGGAGCAGCCGGGTGGAGTGGAGGACCGAGTGGGAACAGCCGGGTGGAGTGGAGGACAGAGTGGGAACGGCCAGGTGGGGAGGACAGAGTGGGAACAGCCGGGTGGAGTGGAGGACAGAGTGGGAATGGCCAGGTGGGGAGGACAGAGTGGGAACAGCCGGGTGGGGAGGACAGAGTGGGAACGGCCAGGTGGGGAGGACAGAGTGGGAACAGCCGGGTGGAGTGGAGGACGGAGTGGGAGCAGCCAGGTGGAGTGGAGGACAGAGTGGGAGCAGCCGGGTGGAGTGGAGGACAGAGTGGGAACGACAGAGTGGGAACAGCCGGGTGGAGTGGAGGACAGAGTGGGAACGGCCAGGTGGGGAGGACAGAGTGGGAACAGCCAGGTGGAGTGGAGGACAGAGTGGGAGCAGCCGGGTGGAGTGGAGGACAGAGTGGGAGCAGCCGGGTGGAGTGGAGGACAGAGTGGGAGCAGCCGGGTGGAGTGGAGGACAGAGTGGGAGCAGCCGAGTGGAGGACAGAGTGGGAACAGCCGGGTGGAGTGGAGGACAGAGTGGGAGCAGCCGGGTGGAGTGGAGGACAGAGTGGGAACAGCCGGGTGGAGTGGAGGACAGAGTGGGAACAGCCGGGTGGAGTGGAGGACAGAGTGGGAACAGCCGGGTGGAGTGGAGGACAGAGTGGGAACAGCCGGGTGGAGTGGAGGACAGAGTGGGAACAGCCGGGTGGAGTGGAGGACAGAGTGGGAACAGCCGGGTGGAGTGGAGGACAGAGTGGGAACGGCCAGGTGGGGAGGACAGAGTGGGAGCAGCCGGGTGGAGTGGAGGACAGAGTGGGAACAGCCGGGTGGAGTGGAGGACAGAGTGGGAACAGCCGGGTGGAGTGGAGGACAGAGTGGGAACAGCCAGGTGGGGAGGACAGAGTGGGAGCAGCCGGGTGGAGTGGAGGACAGAGTGGGAGCAGCCGGGTGGAGTGGAGGACAGAGTGGGAACAGCCGGGTGGAGTGGAGGACAGAGTGGGAACGGCCAGGTGGGGAGGACAGAGTGGGAACAGCCGGGTGGAGTGGAGGACAGAGTGGGAATGGCCAGGTGGGGAGGACAGAGTGGGAACAGCCGGGTGGAGTGGAGGACAGAGTGGGAACAGCCGGGTGGGGAGGACAGAGTGGGAACGGCCAGGTGGGGAGGACAGAGTGGGAACAGCCGGGTGGAGTGGAGGACAGAGTGGGAGCAGCCAGGTGGAGTGGAGGACAGAGTGGGAGCAGCCGGGTGGAGTGGAGGACAGAGTGGGAACGGCCGGGTGGAGTGGAGGACAGAGTGGGAACGGCCGGGTGGAGTGGAGGACAGAGTGGGAGCGGCCGGGTGGAGTGGAGGACAGAGTGGGAGCAGCCGGGTGGAGTGGAGGACAGAGTGGGAGCAGCCGGGTGGAGTGGAGGACAGAGTGGGAACGGCCAGGTGGGGAGGACAGAGTGGGAACAGCCGGGTGGGGAGGACAGAGTGGGAACAGCCGGGTGGAGTGGAGGACAGAGTGGGAACAGCCGGGTGGAGTGGAGGACAGAGTGGGAACAGCCAGGTGGGGAGGACAGAGTGGGAACAGCCGGGTGGGGAGGACAGAGTGGGAACAGCCGGGTGGAGTGGAGGACAGAGTGGGAACGGCCGGGTGGGGAGGACAGAGTGGGAACAGCCGGGTGGGGAGGACAGAGTGGGAACAGCCGGGTGGGGAGGACAGAGTGGGAACAGCCGGGTGGAGTGGAGGACAGTGTGGGAACGGCCAGGTGGAGTGGAGGACAGAGTGGGAGCAGCCAGGTGGAGTGGAGGACAGAGTGGGAACAGCCGGGTGGAGTGGAGGACAGAGTGGGAACGGCCAGGTGGGGAGGACAGAGTGGGAACAGCCAGGTGGAGTGGAGGACAGAGTGGGAACGACAGAGTGGGAACAGCCGGGTGGAGTGGAGGACAGAGTGGGAACAGCCGGGTGGAGTGGAGGACAGAGTGGGAACGGCCAGGTGGGGAGGACAGAGTGGGAACAGCCGGGTGGAGTGGAGGACAGAGTGGGAACGGCCAGGTGGGGAGGACAGAGTGGGAACAGCCAGGTGGAGTGGAGGACAGAGTGGGAGCAGCCGGGTGGAGTGGAGGACAGAGTGGGAGCAGCCGGGTGGAGTGGAGGACAGAGTGGGAGCAGCCGGGTGGAGTGGAGGACAGAGTGGGAGCAGCCGAGTGGAGGACAGAGTGGGAACAGCCGGGTGGAGTGGAGGACAGAGTGGGAGCAGCCGGGTGGAGTGGAGGACAGAGTGGGAACAGCCGGGTGGAGTGGAGGACAGAGTGGGAACAGCCGGGTGGAGTGGAGGACAGAGTGGGAACAGCCGGGTGGAGTGGAGGACAGAGTGGGAACAGCCGGGTGGAGTGGAGGACAGAGTGGGAACGGCCAGGTGGGGAGGACAGAGTGGGAACAGCCAGGTGGAGTGGAGGACAGAGTGGGAACGACAGAGTGGGAACAGCCGGGTGGAGTGGAGGACAGAGTGGGAACAGCCGGGTGGAGTGGAGGACAGAGTGGGAACGGCCAGGTGGGGAGGACAGAGTGGGAACAGCCGGGTGGAGTGGAGGACAGAGTGGGAACGGCCAGGTGGGGAGGACAGAGTGGGAACAGCCAGGTGGAGTGGAGGACAGAGTGGGAGCAGCCGGGTGGAGTGGAGGACAGAGTGGGAGCAGCCGGGTGGAGTGGAGGACAGAGTGGGAGCAGCCGGGTGGAGTGGAGGACAGAGTGGGAGCAGCCGAGTGGAGGACAGAGTGGGAACAGCCGGGTGGAGTGGAGGACAGAGTGGGAGCAGCCGGGTGGAGTGGAGGACAGAGTGGGAACAGCCGGGTGGAGTGGAGGACAGAGTGGGAACAGCCGGGTGGAGTGGAGGACAGAGTGGGAACAGCCGGGTGGAGTGGAGGACAGAGTGGGAACAGCCGGGTGGAGTGGAGGACAGAGTGGGAACAGCCGGGTGGAGTGGAGGACAGAGTGGGAACAGCCGGGTGGAGTGGAGGACAGAGTGGGAACAGCCGGGTGGAGTGGAGGACAGAGTGGGAACAGCCGGGTGGAGTGGAGGACAGAGTGGGAACAGCCGGGTGGAGTGGAGGACAGAGTGGGAACGGCCAGGTGGGGAGGACAGAGTGGGAGCAGCCGGGTGGAGTGGAGGACAGAGTGGGAACAGCCGGGTGGAGTGGAGGACAGAGTGGGAACAGCCGGGTGGAGTGGAGGACAGAGTGGGAACAGCCGGGTGGAGTGGAGGACAGAGTGGGAACGGCCAGGTGGGGAGGACAGAGTGGGAACGGCCAGGTGGGGAGGACAGAGTGGGAACAGCCGGGTGGAGTGGAGGACAGAGTGGGAATGGCCAGGTGGGGAGGACAGAGTGGGAACAGCCGGGTGGAGTGGAGGACAGAGTGGGAACGGCCAGGTGGGGAGGACAGAGTGGGAACAGCCGGGTGGAGTGGAGGACAGAGTGGGAACGGCCAGGTGGGGAGGACAGAGTGGGAACAGCCGGGTGGAGTGGAGGACAGAGTGGGAGCAGCCAGGTGGAGTGGAGGACAGAGTGGGAGCAGCCGGGTGGAGTGGAGGACAGAGTGGGAACGGCCGGGTGGAGTGGAGGACAGAGTGGGAACGGCCGGGTGGAGTGGAGGACAGAGTGGGAGCGGCCGGGTGGAGTGGAGGACAGAGTGGGAGCAGCCGGGTGGAGTGGAGGACAGAGTGGGAGCAGCCGGGTGGAGTGGAGGACAGAGTGGGAACGGCCAGGTGGGGAGGACAGAGTGGGAACAGCCGGGTGGGGAGGACAGAGTGGGAACAGCCGGGTGGAGTGGAGGACAGAGTGGGAACAGCCGGGTGGAGTGGAGGACAGAGTGGGAACAGCCAGGTGGGGAGGACAGAGTGGGAACAGCCGGGTGGGGAGGACAGAGTGGGAACAGCCGGGTGGAGTGGAGGACAGAGTGGGAACGGCCAGGTGGGGAGGACAGAGTGGGAACAGCCGGGTGGGGAGGATAGAGTGGGAACAGCCGGGTGGGGAGGACAGAGTGGGAACAGCCGGGTGGAGTGGAGGACAGAGTGGGAACGGCCAGGTGGAGTGGAGGACAGAGTGGGAGCAGCCAGGTGGAGTGGAGGACAGAGTGGGAGCAGCCAGGTGGAGTGGAGGACAGAGTGGGAGCAGCCAGTGATAAAGTCCTGTACCTCTATGGAAGCCTGCACCCCCCCAGTTAAGTTCTTACCTTGCCGAGTAAAATCACTGTCACTTTCTCTCTGGCTCCCTCCACCCTACAGCCTCATGGTTCCTCTTCTCTTCACAAGTTCTCACAGTCTGCCTCTCTCCTCCTGCTCGGCATGTTGGGGGCTGCAGGGCTGCATCCTAGGCCTGCTGGTATCATGTACTGTCTATCCCATAATGCGCTCTTCTTTCCCAGCTGCTCGGCTCAAAGAGAAGGAGGGGTGGAAATCCCCCGCAGCTGCGGCTCTCTCCCTTTACAGAGCCTGTCAGCAACGGCTGATGGGGGGGGATCTGCATCCCCCGCTCTGATCCACCCCTGGCTCAGGCTTGGCTCACACTGTCACAGGCTCAGGGCTGACACTCACAGGCCAGGTGGAGTGGAGGACAGAGTGGGAACAGCCGGGTGGAGTGGAGGACAGAGTGGGAACAGCCGGGTGGAGTGGAGGACAGAGTGGGAACAGCCGGGTGGAGTGGAGGACAGAGTGGGAACAGCCGGGTGGAGTGGAGGACAGAGTGGGAACAGCCGGGTGGAGTGGAGGACAGAGTGGGAACAGCCGGGTGGAGTGGAGGACAGAGTGGGAACAGCCGGGTGGAGTGGAGGACAGAGTGGGAACGGCCAGGTGGGGAGGACAGAGTGGGAGCAGTCGGGTGGAGTGGAGGACAGAGTGGGAACAGCCGGGTGGAGTGGAGGACAGAGTGGGAACAGCCGGGTGGAGTGGAGGACAGAGTGGGAACAGCCGGGTGGAGTGGAGGACAGAGTGGGAACGGCCAGGTGGGGAGGACAGAGTGGGAGCAGCCGGGTGGAGTGGAGGACAGAGTGGGAGCAGCCGGGTGGAGTGGAGGACAGAGTGGGAGCGGCCGGGTGGAGTGGAGGACAGAGTGGGAACGGCCAGGTGGGGAGGACAGAGTGGGAACAGCCGGGTGGAGTGGAGGACAGAGTGGGAATGGCCAGGTGGGGAGGACAGAGTGGGAACAGCCGGGTGGAGTGGAGGACAGAGTGGGAACGGCCAGGTGGGGAGGACAGAGTGGGAACAGCCGGGTGGAGTGGAGGACAGAGTGGGAACGGCCAGGTGGGGAGGACAGAGTGGGAACAGCCGGGTGGAGTGGAGGACAGAGTGGGAACAGCCGGGTGGGGAGGACAGAGTGGGAACGGCCAGGTGGGGAGGACAGAGTGGGAACGGCCGGGTGGAGTGGAGGACAGAGTGGGAGCAGCCAGGTGGAGTGGAGGACAGAGTGGGAGCAGCCGGGTGGAGTGGAGGACAGAGTGGGAACGGCCGGGTGGAGTGGAGGACAGAGTGGGAACGGCCGGGTGGAGTGGAGGACAGAGTGGGAGCGGCCGGGTGGAGTGGAGGACAGAGTGGGAGCAGCCGGGTGGAGTGGAGGACAGAGTGGGAGCAGCCGGGTGGAGTGGAGGACAGAGTGGGAACGGCCAGGTGGGGAGGACAGAGTGGGAACAGCCGGGTGGGGAGGACAGAGTGGGAACAGCCGGGTGGAGTGGAGGACAGAGTGGGAACAGCCGGGTGGAGTGGAGGACAGAGTGGGAACAGCCAGGTGGGGAGGACAGAGTGGGAACAGCCGGGTGGGGAGGACAGAGTGGGAACAGCCGGGTGGAGTGGAGGACAGAGTGGGAACGGCCAGGTGGGGAGGACAGAGTGGGAACAGCCGGGTGGGGAGGACAGAGTGGGAACAGCCGGGTGGGGAGGACAGAGTGGGAACAGCCGGGTGGAGTGGAGGACAGAGTGGGAACGGCCAGGTGGAGTGGAGGACAGAGTGGGAGCAGCCAGGTGGAGTGGAGGACAGAGTGGGAGCAGCCAGGTGGAGTGGAGGACAGAGTGGGAGCAGCCAGTGATAAAGTCCTGTACCTCTATGGAAGCCTGCACCCCCCCAGTTAAGTTCTTACCTTGCCGAGTAAAATCACTGTCACTTTCTCTCTGGCTCCCTCCACCCTACAGCCTCATGGTTCCTCTTCTCTTCACAAGTTCTCACAGTCTGCCTCTCTCCTCCTGCTCGGCATGTTGGGGGCTGCAGGGCTGCATCCTAGGCCTGCTGGTATCATGTACTGTCTATCCCATAATGCGCTCTTCTTTCCCAGCTGCTCGGCTCAAAGAGAAGGAGGGGTGGAAATCCCCCGCAGCTGCGGCTCTCTCCCTTTACAGAGCCTGTCAGCAACGGCTGATGGGGGGGGATCTGCATCCCCCGCTCTGATCCACCCCTGGCTCAGGCTTGGCTCACACTGTCACAGGCTCAGGGCTGACACTCACAGGCCAGGTGGAGTGGAGGACAGAGTGGGAACAGCCGGGTGGAGTGGAGGACAGAGTGGGAACAGCCGGGTGGAGTGGAGGACAGAGTGGGAACAGCCGGGTGGAGTGGAGGACAGAGTGGGAACAGCCGGGTGGAGTGGAGGACAGAGTGGGAACAGCCGGGTGGAGTGGAGGACAGAGTGGGAACAGCCGGGTGGAGTGGAGGACAGAGTGGGAACGGCCAGGTGGGGAGGACAGAGTGGGAGCAGCCGGGTGGAGTGGAGGACAGAGTGGGAACAGCCGGGTGGAGTGGAGGACAGAGTGGGAACAGCCGGGTGGAGTGGAGGACAGAGTGGGAACAGCCGGGTGGAGTGGAGGACAGAGTGGGAACGGCCAGGTGGGTAGGACAGAGTGGGAGCAGCCGGGTGGAGTGGAGGACAGAGTGGGAGCAGCCGGGTGGAGTGGAGGACAGAGTGGGAGCAGCCGGGTGGAGTGGAGGACAGAGTGGGAACAGCCGGGTGGAGTGGAGGACAGAGTGGGAACGGCCAGGTGGGGAGGACAGAGTGGGAACAGCCGGGTGGAGTGGAGGACAGAGTGGGAATGGCCAGGTGGGGAGGACAGAGTGGGAACAGCCGGGTGGAGTGGAGGACAGAGTGGGAACGGCCAGGTGGGGAGGACAGAGTGGGAACAGCCGGGTGGAGTGGAGGACAGAGTGGGAACGGCCAGGTGGGGAGGACAGAGTGGGAACAGCCGGGTGGAGTGGAGGACAGAGTGGGAACAGCCGGGTGGGGAGGACAGAGTGGGAACGGCCAGGTGGGGAGGACAGAGTGGGAACGGCCGGGTGGAGTGGAGGACAGAGTGGGAACGGCCGGGTGGAGTGGAGGACAGAGTGGGAGCAGCCAGGTGGAGTGGAGGACAGAGTGGGAGCAGCCGGGTGGAGTGGAGGACAGAGTGGGAACGGCCGGGTGGAGTGGAGGACAGAGTGGGAACGGCCGGGTGGAGTGGAGGTGTCATGGTCTTACCTCTCTCCTGTCTCCTTCGTTTGACATGTGCTGGCGTCCATCTTGGTTTCTAGGTCTCTTGTAGCCTCCCACCCTGCGGCTCCTCCTTCCCACTGGGAGGAGCTGGATACCTGGCTCACATATATAGGAGGTCTGTGACTTCAGTTCCTTGCTTGGTCCTCCTGTGTGCACATGCTTCTAAGACTGCTGCTGGTTCCTGATCCTGGCCTCGTCTGACTTCCCTGCTGGTTCCTGATCCTGGCTTCGTCTGACTTCCCTGCTGGTTCCTGATCCTGGCTTCGTCTGACTACTCTTCTGGTTCCTGACCTCTGGTTTCACCATCCGTTGGACTTTTGCTTTACAGCTTGATTTTCAATAAAGCCTTCTTATTTTCACTTATCTCTTGTTGTACGTCTGGTTCATGGTTCCGTAACATTAGGACCAAGCCATGAATTTTGACGGTACAGAGCCATCCTCGCTACCCACGCTGGTTGCCAGACTTGATCAGCTGGAGTCCCTGTTGGGTCAGTTCGCCGTGGCGTTGCAAACCCTGCTTGAACGCACGGCTCATTTCGCTCCCGTTGCCGATGGGTCGGTCGTCGCTCCTGGGCCCGCTCCTACGGCCGATCCGACTGTTGCGCCAGAGTCTACCTCGACACCTGTTGTTGCGCCTGCGGTGTTTCGGGGTATGTCCGGTTCTGCCCCCCTTCCACAGCGATTTGGGGGAGAGCCAACTCAGTGCCGAGGTTTCCTTAACCAAGTGGGCATTTATTTCGAGTTGCTGCCACATGCCTTTCCCACTGAGAGATCAAAGGTGGGGTTCTTGATCTCGCTGCTCTCTGACAAGGCCTTGGCCTGGGCCAGTCCTTTATGGGAGAACAACAATCCGGTGGTTGCCGAGTTTTCCGGTTTTGTTGCTTCTCTTCGGAAGGTATTCGATGTGCCGGCTCGCGCCGCCTCTGCTGCGAAGCTCCTTATGTCCGTCAGACAGGGTTCACGATCCGTAGCCGAATACGCCATTGAGTTTCGTACCCTGGCAGCAGAGGTAGGTTGGAATAATGAGGCCCTGGTCGCTGCTTTCTCTCATGGTCTCTCGGATGCCTTGAAGGATGAGGTTGCAGCTAAGGACCTACCAGTGGAGCTCGAGGCTCTTATTTCTTTCCTGATTTTGATTGACACCACGTCAGGCCAGATGGGCTCTGTTCTTGTCACGTTTTAATTACGTGGTCTCCTACCTACCTGGTTCCAAGAACATCAGGGCGGATGCCTTATCACGGCAGTACTCCGAGCTGTCCAGGGAGGAATCTATACCGACTTCGGTCATACCTCCGAATCAGATCCTGGCCGCCATTCGCACCAGCCTGACCTCTCCCCTTGGTGAGCAGATTTTGGCGGCTCAGTCTGGTGCTCCCTCTGGGACACCCAACGGCAGATGTTTTGTGCCTGAGGAGTTGCGCACTCGGTTGTTGCGAACCTACCATAACTCCAAGACCGCGGGGCATCCTGGTAAGAATCAGCTGTCCTGGGCTGTTTCACGTCTGTTCTGGTGGCCTTCCCTACGTTCCGACATCGCCGCATATGTAGCGGCATGCTCCGTTTGTGCCCAAAGTAAGTCCCCTCGGCACCTTCCGTTGGGCCTGCTGCAACCCATAGCCACCGGGGAGCGCCCATGGTCACACCTGGGGATGGATTTCATTGTGGACCTCCCTACATCCCGAGGCCATACGGTCATTCTCATGATTGTGGATCGGTTTTCCAAAATGTGCCACTGTGTTCCTCTCAAGAAGTTACCCTCTGCACAAGAGTTGGCCACGATTTTTGCCCGGGAGGTCTTCCGGTTGCACGGTTTGCCCAAAGAGATAGTGTCGGATCGGGGGAGTCAGTTTGTGTCCAGGTTCTGGCGCGCCTTTTGCTCCCAGTTGGGGATTCATCTCTCCTTCTCCTCGGCCTACCACCCTCAGTCCAATGGGGCCGCAGAACGATCCAATCAGGCCTTGGAGCAATTCCTTCGTTGCTATGTCTCCGATCACCAGGACAATTGGGTTGACCTCCTGCCTTGGGCTGAGTTTGCCAGGAACACGGCTGTGAACTCTTCCTCTGGGACGTCTCCCTTCATGGCCAATTATGGGTTCCAACCTGCCGTGTTACCGGAGGCATTCTCTCCCCAGGATATTCCGGCTGTGGAGGATCACCTTTCTGCTCTACGTGCTTCTTGGGTACAGATCCAGAGGTCCCTTGAGGTCTCTGCGCAGCGCCAGAAACTCCAGGCTGATCGCAGACGAGCGCCTGCTCCTTCCTACCAGGTCGGAGACCGTGTATGGTTGTCCACCCGCAACCTCAACCTTCGAGTGCCCACTCCCAAGCTGGCTCCTCGCTTTGTTGGTCCCTTCCGAGTGCTTCGCAGGGTAAACCCGGTAGCCTATGCCCTTGCGCTTCCACCTGGCATGCGGATCTCCAACGTGTTTCATGTCTCCCTGTTGAAGCCACTGGTGTGCAATCGCTTCACTTCCTCGGTTCCTCGGCCTCGTCCGGTCCAAGTGGGCAATCACGAGGAGTATGAGGTGAGCAATATCCTGGACTCACGCCTGGTTCGCGGTCGGGTGCAGTTTTTGGTCCACTGGCGTGGTTATGGTCCTGAGGAGCGTTCCTGGGTTCCCTCCGCAGATGTCCATGCTCCTGCCTTGCTCCGAGCCTTCCACGCACGCTTCCCTCAGAAACCATTTTTTGCACCGCGGAGGAGGGGCCCTTGAGGGGGAGGTACTGTCATGGTCTTACCTCTCTCCTGTCTCCTTCGTTTGACATGTGCTGGCGTCCATCTTGGTTTCTAGGTCTCTTGTAGCCTCCCACCCTGCGGCTCCTCCTTCCCACTGGGAGGAGCTGGATACCTGGCTCACATATATAGGAGGTCTGTGACTTCAGTACCTTGCTTGGTCCTCCTGTGTGCACATGCTTCTAAGACTGCTGCTGGTTCCTGATCCTGGCCTCGTCTGACTTCCCTGCTGGTTCCTGATCCTGGCTTCGTCTGACTTCCCTGCTGGTTCCTGATCCTGGCTTCGTCTGACTACTCTTCTGGTTCCTGACCTCTGGTTTCACCATCCGTTGGACTTTTGCTTTACAGCTTGATTTTCAATAAAGCCTTCTTATTTTCACTTATCTCTTGTTGTACGTCTGGTTCATGGTTCCGTAACAGGAGGACAGAGTGGGAGCGGCCGGGTGGAGTGGAGGACAGAGTGGGAGCGGCCGGGTGGAGTGGAGGACAGAGTGGGAGCAGCCGGGTGGAGTGGAGGACAGAGTGGGAACGGCCAGGTGGGGAGGACAGAGTGGGAACAGCCGGGTGGGGAGGACAGAGTGGGAACAGCCGGGTGGAGTGGAGGACAGAGTGGGAACAGCCGGGTGGAGTGGAGGACAGAGTGGGAACAGCCAGGTGGGGAGGACAGAGTGGGAACAGCCGGGTGGGGAGGACAGAGTGGGAACAGCCGGGTGGGGAGGACAGAGTGGGAACAGCCGGGTGGAGTGGAGGACAGAGTGGGAACGGCCAGGTGGGGAGGACAGAGTGGGAACGGCCGGGTGGGGAGGACAGAGTG
The DNA here is from genome assembly GCF_905171775.1 of Rana temporaria. Lineage (NCBI taxonomy): Eukaryota > Metazoa > Chordata > Amphibia > Anura > Ranidae > Rana > Rana temporaria. The sequence goes on along the minus strand of NC_053498.1, from coordinate 105,574,576 downwards.
GGAACAGCCGGGTGGAGTGGAGGACAGAGTGGGAACGGCCAGGTGGAGTGGAGGACAGAGTGGGAACGGCCAGGTGGAGTGGAGGACAGAGTGGGAACGGCCAGGTGGAGTGGAGGACAGAGTGGGAGCAGCCAGGTGGAGTGGAGGACAGAGTGGGAGCAGCCAGTGATAAAGTCCTGTACCTCTATGGAAGCCTGCACCCCCCCAGTTAAGTTCTTACCTTGCCGAGTAAAATCACTGTCACTTTCTCTCTGGCTCCCTCCACCCTACAGCCTCATGGTTCCTCTTCTCTTCACAAGTTCTCACAGTCTGCCTCTCTCCTCCTGCTCGGCATATTGCGGGCTGCAGGGCTGCATCCTAGGCCTGCTGGTATCATGTACTGTCTATCCCATAATGCGCTCTTCTTTCCCAGCTGCTCGGCTCAAAGAGAAGGAGGGGTGGAAATCCCCCGCAGCTGCGGCTCTCTCCCTTTACAGAGCCTGTCAGCAACGGCTGATGGGGGGGGTCTGCATCCCCCGCTCTGATCCACCCCTGGCTCAGGCTTGGCTCACACTGTCACAGGCTCAGGGCTGACACTCCTAACAGATCTCAAGCTGGAAGATGAAGGAGGTGGGCGGAGCAACTTATTGGCGCGGAGGTTGAAACTCTGAATGCTGGGGCGGCCGTGTCCTCTGATGTCAATGGTTGCTAGACGCTGGTCGGCAAGCTTTGCTGGCAACCAGTGCAGGAGGCAGCGCACCGCCGACAAGCATTCGCTCTGCTCTGCCCCTGCTTACTGATCTATTATTCCGGGTGGCTCCTAGGGAGTCCGAGTAGTCTACTCCAAAGGGTCCCATGGTAGGGCCGGCTCTGCCGGGCCGCACTCGGCTGCGGGCCCCATAGCGCCCGCGTGGGTCGCTATGGCGGTAGTTCCGCCACTGGCACTAGTATATATAGTATTGTATAAACATATCTTCCTTTTCTTCAAGCAGACTTACAGTGCTAATTTCTATTTGCTGTTTTTTTGGCTTCCCCTTTATATATAGATAATATTACAAAATGCTTAAAGTGGATGTAAACCCGATTCATGAAATTTGAGCCGGGCACATATATCTGCAGTATTTTGTTATCTCTTTTCAATGAGCCAAGTCTCAGGCCTCGTACACACGACCAAGTTTCTTGGCAAAAACCAGCAAGAAGCTTGCTGGGTTGTTTATTTTTGCAGAGGAAACCGGTCGTGTGTACACTTTTCGACGAGGAAACCGCCGAGGATCTTGTCAGGCCAAAAAGAAAGCATGTCTTCTTTTTCCTCTACGGGAATGGGAAAATTTGGCTCGCCGAGATCCTCGGCGGCTTCACAAGGAACTCGACGAGCAAAACGATGTGTTTCGCCCGTCGAGTTCCTCAGACGTGTGTACGAGGCTTTATAGCTCTCTTCTGAACGGTTCCTCTGTTATCAGCCTGAGAACTCCTGACATATTTTTTTACTTTTTAGACAAAAGCAGCCTGAATCTTTTGTCAAAAGAGGTTGCTAAAATAGATTGGCAGGGAGCAGGTCCTATTACAAAACAGCTCTGAGAGTCTCTGCCTATGAGGAGAGGGGGTGTGTGCCTTTCCACCAATCAGCAATGTTGGCTATCTTGCCTGTATGCCCAGACATCACACTCTGTGTTAACCAGGAAGAGAATATCTTTTGGCCCCCATAACAGAACTAGCCCACCCTCCACCCTCAAAGCTCCATACTTACCAAGATTGTTTTACCAAGGCTCACTGATTTTTTTCCATCTATCTGGCAGCTTCTTCATATTGATGTCTGTGCTTACACACTAGAATCACAGCCAGGATATGGATCAGAAGCATTCCATTGAAAATTATACTAGGTAATTTTTTTTTAGATATACAGTAAAACCTTGGATTGAGAGTAACCTGGTCTGAGAGTTTTTTCAAGACAAGCAAATTATTTAAATACATTTTGGACTTGATAAAAGAGCGATTTCCTGATAAACAACTGAGTATAAAAGAGAAGAGAGGCGCCTCTAAAATGATATTGCACAGAGCAGTCCGTTACCTCCTCTTTGGCAGTCCCCTGCCAACACTGTCCACACCTTCTTTTTCACGGTTCCCCCTTAGCAAGCCATGTATCATGGGGACACCCATGCACATGACCTTCTGATCCGGGCTGTGTGCATACACAGACACATAGTGCCAGTAAGCCACGCCCCAACTCCCCCTTCTAAGGAGCTTAAATGACAGCAGCAGGAGTCTATGGCTCCCACTTCTCTCAGTGTCTCCATGAAGGGAAGAGAATGGCGCTGAAACCAAGGAGCCAGGTAAGTGTTTAGTACCGTATTTATCGGCGTATACCGCGCACTATTTTGCCCTGAAAATCAGGGCAAAATCGTGGGTGCGCGATATACGCCGATACCCGCTTTCCCGCCACGAGTTTGAATACTGCGCTCGCATATACCGAGCGCAGTACACTCGTGAATCTTCGGGCAGTCTCGGCGCCTCTCGCACTGACGTCCTATACGTACAGGACTCCAGCGCGACAGTTGCCGAGCCTGCCCGAAGCTTCACGAGTGTACTGCGCTCGGTATATGCGAGCGCAGTATTCAAACTCGTGGCGGGAAGGACGCGAGGAGGCCGCGAGGACGCCGCAGAAGGACGCCGGACCCGCCGAAGAGGACGCCGGACCCGCCGAAGAGGACGCCGGACCCGCCGAAGAGGACACCGGACCCGCCGAAGAGGACACCGGACCCGCCGCAGAAGGACACCGGACCCACCGAAGAGGACACCCGAAGCCGCAGAAGGACGCCGGACCCGACGAGGCCGCCGATGGACGCCGCGCAAGACACCAAAACTGTAAGTACAAAAAAAAATTCGGGCCACTTTGGGGGTGCGCGGTATACGCGGGAGCGCGTTATACCGCGATAAATACGGTAATTGGGGGGGATAGGAGGGCGGTGGTAGGAAAGCTAGTGGGGTGTGTTTGTTACCTTTAATGCAGTGAATGCGTTAAAATAAAAAAATAAAAATAAATTAACTTTAAAAAACATTTTAAGGAACATGCTCATCTAAATAAATATTCAGATTAGGAATATCCCAAAGGAAAATAATTAAATAATCACAAAGGGAAACCCCAAGATACTTTCCCTAATCTAAGTATAAAACATTGCTTTCCTTGCCTCTTAGCACATTTGTATTTGTTTTCAGATACCTTATTTAAGGATTACAATATGCTATTTACTGTAGCTATAATCTTACTTGAACTACTATCGTTGAATAAACCAACAATCATCCCCTATATACCCCCTATATATCCCAGAATACCTAGCATTGCAATTACATTAGAGTTGCTTTCTGGATATTACATGAGCAATAACATTATGAATGACTTTTCCCTATGGAGATTTTTAGAAAGAGAAATTGGAGATTTCCCCATGTGCAATAGACATATTATATCGACCTTTCAATCACTTTGAAGGGTCTACGGCTTAGGTGACATCAGCAAAATAAGTGTGACAGTATGAATTTTGGTGTGAATGAGCTTGAGCACCTTAAATTTTATGGAATGTGTTCTTAACATGTTCCAATAAACACTTTTAGTGCTGTAGCAGCCAGGAATCTGTTTAAAATCCTATTCTACCAGCCGCCATTTATAATCTGCGCTGGTGGACGAGTGGTTAGGAAGGCTAAAGGGAGCAGAAATGTGAAATCATTGATTTGTAAAGGGGCACTGATTACAGTCTCATGTAATGTGTCTCCAGTCTAATGCCGCGTACACACCATCACTTTATGTGATGAAAAAAAATGACGTTTTTAAAAACGTCACTTTAATTGACTGGGTGTGGGGGAAAACGTCGTTTTATGTCTTGTAAAAAACGAGCAAAAAAAATTGAAGCATGCTTCAATTTTATGTGTCGTTTTTCAAAAGTGCACTTTTTACTTCACAGAAATTGACCGTGTGTAGCAAAAAACGTTGTTTTCTAAGACGTTTTTTCATCCACGCATGCCCAGAAGCTACTTATGAAGCAAGCTTCAATGGAAAAACGTGGTGAACGTAACCTCACTTTGCAAGATCATTGTGAGAAAACGATGGTGTGTAGGCAACTTCGTCTTTGAAAATTGAAGTTTCAAAAACGTCGTTTTTTACTTCACAGAAAGTGTCGTTTTTTTTCATCACATAAAGTGATGGTGTGTACGCGGCATTAGACTGTCTCTTTAAAGTGGATGTAAACCCCCCATACACCGAGTGAAGTGAACAGCCTCAGATGATACACAGAGATTAACCAAATCTCCCTACATTGGTTTTATATGTATATCTGCTGTGTTCACATTTATATACAGTTTAGAAAGTTTAGATTTTGTTAGGAGATTTTCTCTTCCTGGTTAACACAGAGTGTGATGTCTGGGCATACAGCCAAAATAGCTAACATTGCTGATTGGAGGAAAGGCACACACCCCCTCTCCTCATAGGCAGAGACTCTCAGGCCCCGTACACGCGGTCGGACCAAACCGATGAGAATGAACCGAAGTTCAGTTTTATCGGACCAAACTGACCGTGTGTATAGGCCATCGGTTTGTTTTCCTTCGGTCCAAAATTTTAAAACATGCTTCAAAACCGAACCGATGGACCGCTGCCCCATCGGACCAAACCGATGTTTAGTACAAAAAAGCATTGGTTCAAAACCCGCGCATGCTCAGAATCAAGTCGACGCATGCTTGGAAGCATTGAACTTTGTTTTATTCAGCACGTTGTGTGTTTGACGTCACCGCGTTCTGACCCTATCGTATTTTGGACTGAGGGTGTGTACACATATCAGGCCGTACGGCCACTTCAGAGGTGAACCGATGAAAACGGTCCGACGGCCAATCACATCGGTTTGGTCCGACCGTGTGCACAAGGCCTCAGAGTTGTTTTGTAATAGTACAGTAGGTGTTTGTGATATTGTGCTTTTAGCACGACAGCGTCGCGCTGATACTCGGCGACAGGGTGCCGAGATCTCGCCGACATCTCACACTCACTGGAATAGTGACAGCACATCCCAGCAAGCGCGTCATAGAAGCGACGGGAGATCCGACTTGGATTCCCGCCAATTCTACACGTGTGCGGCGTTTGTTATGAATCCTGAGGGGGAAGTCCCCGCCGGATTTTAAATAAAAATCCGGCATGGGTCCCCCCCTCAGGAGCATACCGGGCCCTTAGGTCTGTTATGGGTTGTAAGGAGAGCCCCCCTACGCCGAAAAAAACGGCGTAGGGGGGTCCCCCTACAATCCATACCAGACCCGTATCCAAAGCACGCTACCCGGCCAGCCAGGAAGGGAGTGGGGACGAGCGAGCGCCCCCCCCCCCTCCTGAGCCGTACCAGGCTGCATGCCCTCAACATGGGGGGGTTGGGTGCTCTGGGGCAGGGGGGCGCACTGCGGCCCCCCCACCTCAGAGCACCCTGTCCCCATGTTGATGAGGACAGGGCCCCTTCCCGACAACCCTGGCCGTTGGTTGTCGGGGTATGCGGGCGGGAGGCTTATCGGAATCTGGGAGCCCCCTTTAATAAGGGGGCCCCCAGATACCGGCCCCCCACCCTAAGTGAATGAGTATGGGGTACATCGTACCCCTACCCATTCACCTGCAAGAAAAGTGGTAAAAACACAAATAAACCACACAAGGTATTAAAATATTTTATTTTTCTGCTCCGGAGGCCTCCCCTGTCTTCTTTATTAGCTCTTTTACCAGGGGAGGCTTCTTCTTTGACGTCTTCGGGTGGGTGGGGGCCGCCGTCTGGTTCTCTTCCACCGCCGGGGGGGGTCGCTTTTAAAAAAGCCCCCACCCCCCGGCGGGTTTCCTCCGGCGTCTTCGGCGGGGCTCTTCTTCTTCCGCTATCCCGACGGGTCTTCTCAACTCTCCGGGGGTCTCCTTCTGTCTTCGCCGCTCTCCGCTCTTGACTCGGCGCACCCCGGTTCTTCGTCTCGCTGTCCGGTGTCTTCTCCGTGCTGTACGTCTTCTCCTTCCGTGCTGTGATGAGTTCTTCTTCCGCGCTGTGACGTCATGTTCTTCACTTCTCTTCTTCTCCCGATGTTGACTCGCCGGTCCTCCTCGCTGAAATGACGGATGCGCGCCTTGCATCGGACCTATATAGGCCTCACAATCCCATCATGCTCTGTACCTACCCATGTGATACCTACCTACGTGGTAGGTATCACATGGGTAGGTACAGAGCATGATGGGACTGTGAGGCCTATATAGGTCCGATGCACCCGCGCACCCGTCATTGCAGAGAGGAGCCGGCGACGTGTCAACACCGGGAGAAGGAGAGAAGTGAAGAACATGACGTCACAGCGCGGAAGAAGAACTCATCACAGCACGGAAGGAGAAGACGTAAAGCACGGAAGAAGACACCGGACAGCGAGACGAAGAACCGGGGTGCGCCGAGTCAAGAGCGGCGAAGACAGAAGGAGACCCCCGGAGAGTTGAGAAGACCCGTCGGGATAGCGGAAGAAGAAGAGCCCCGCCGAAGACGCCGGAGGAAACCCGCCGGGGGGTGGGGGCTTTTTTAAAAGCGACCCCCCCCGGCGGTGGAAGAGAACCAGACGGCGGCCCCCACCCACCCGAAGACGTCAAAGAAGAAGCCTCCCCTGGTAAAAGAGCTAATAAAGAAGACAGGGGAGGCCTCCGGAGCAGAAAAATAAAATATTTTAATACCCTGTGTGGTTTATTTGTGTTTTTACCACTTTTCTTGCAGGTGAATGGGTAGGGGTACGATGTACCCCATACTCATTCACTTAGGGTGGGGGGCCGGTATCTGGGGGCCCCCTTATTAAAGGGGGCTCCCAGATTCCGATAAGCCTCCCGCCCGCATACCCCGACAACCAACGGCCAGGGTTGTCGGGAAGGGGCCCTGTCCTCATCAACATGGGGACAGGGTGCTCTGAGGTGGGGGGGCCGCAGTGCGCCCCCCTGCCCCAGAGCACCCAACCCCCCCATGTTGAGGGCATGCAGCCTGGTACGGCTCAGGAGGGGGGGGGGGGGCGCTCGCTCGTCCCCACTCCCTTCCTGGCTGGCCGGGGTAGCGTGCTTTGGATACGGGTCTGGTATGGATTGTAGGGGGACCCCCCTACGCCGTTTTTTTCGGCGTAGGGGGGCTCTCCTTACAACCCATAACAGACCTAAGGGCCCGGTATGCTCCTGAGGGGGGGACCCATGCCGGATTTTTATTTAAAATCCGGCGGGGACTTCCCCCTCAGGATTCATAACAAACGCCGCACACGTGTAGAATTGGCGGGAATCCAAGTCGGATCTCCCGTCGCTTCTATGACGGCTCTGTCTCCATCGCGGCAAGCCAGCTCGGCGCTGGCTCCCGCGATGGGGCTCGTAGGTGCTCAATCTCGCCGAGAAAGAGAGCGAGATTGACACAAAATCGGGTTCACCTACTGTAGCTGCTCTCTGCTAATCTATTTTAGCAACCTCCTTTGACAAAAGATTCTGGCTGCTTGTCTAAAAAGTAAAAAAATATGTCAGGAGTTCTCAGGCTGATAACAGAGGAACCATTCAGAAGAGAGCTATTAGGCCCTGTACACACGATCAGTCCAAACCGATGAAAACGGACTGAAGTTCAGTTTCATCGTTTCACCGATGAAGCAGACTGATGGTATAATGTGCCTACACACCATCAGTTCAAAAACCGATCGAGTCCAACGCGGTGACGTAAAACACAACGACGTGCTGAGAAAAATGAAGTTCAATGCCTCCAAGCATGCGTCGACTTGATTCTGAGCATGCCCGGGTTTGGAACCGATGCTTTTTCGTACTAACCATCGTTTTTTACCTATCGGTCAGGCGTCCATCGGTCCAATTTTAAAGCAAGTTCTCTGTTTCTGGACTGAAGCACTACAGACCGATGGGGCGTACACACGGTCGGTTTGGACTGATGAAACTGAACTTCAGTTCATTTTCATCGGTTTGGACTGATCATGTGTACGAGGCCTAAGACTTGGCTCATTGAAAAGAGATAACAAAATACTGCAGATATATGTACCCAGCTCAAATTTCATGAATCGGGTTTACATCCACTTTAAGCATGTCTCTAACCACCTCTATAGCAAGGTTGACATCTCTTGTAGCCTTTAGTTGCTGACATCTTCCTATATCAGTACATCTACAAAATATTCTGTGTGCCCCTTTGGAGATGCCAAGGGATGTGTTCTAGGCCTCCTATATATAGAAAGTGGTGACCACCACTGGTATCTAGTCTGCACTGGCTACTTCCTCCAAGTGGTGCGACTTGATGTTTCCTAGAGCCCCCGTTCGCAATGCAACTTTGGAATAGAACTACTTTGTTTCAAAGCCACAGGTCACTGCGATTTCAGGTGTGACTTGCCTGACATCTGTGTGACTTCATGCACAGATGTCTATGCAAGTCGCACCTGAAATCGTAAAAAATAGTGCAGGAACCTTTTTTCAAATTGGTGCTGCACCACAAAGTCGGAGTCGCACTTATTTGAACAGTTCCATTGCCGACAATAGGGTGCGATTTGGAACTGTCCAATCTCTTGACAAGTCACACCAGCATGAATGGGGGCAGAATCCGAGAATAAGAAAAAACAACATCATTGAATAAAGGAGACATGAGGGGCAACATTGTACCTTTTTTTTTATTTATCACAAAGGTGCACTTATGCTATAAATACAGCAAATAAGTAGATTTTATTCACCTTACACTGGTGATTTAGGCCGCTGCAAATTGTAGCAGCAGGAATCTGCGGCTCTGAGCGGCTAGGTGCAGTTTCTGGCCCCGTTCACTATAATGACAAGTTGCAGACGAGCACAGGTATTCATGGCTGTCCGCACAGCCAGCGATCACTGCAGGTCAATGGGGCTAGTAGCGGTACCATACCACTAGCCAGAAGTGCAATGAAGAAGCCAGAAAATTCCTGCCGCTATATTTTGTACCCGCCTAAATTGCCAGTGTGAATGTAGCTTTAGCTGTATGAAATGTTATGCAGCATTACAGCTGTAGAGTCATAGAAGGAAATTTGTGTAAAGTGAAAACTCTGAATTAACCACTTCAGCCCCGGAAGGATTTGCCCCCTTAATGACCAGGCCATTTTTTGTGATACACACTGCGTCGCTTTAACTTACAATTGCGCGGTCATGCAATGCTCTACCCAAACAAAACTGACGTCATAGAGCTTTCTTTTGGCGATTTTTGATAACCTCTGCGGTTTTTATTTTTAGTGCTATAAACCAACAAAGAGCAGCAATTTTGAAAAAAAATAAATATAAAAAAAACATTTGTTCATTAATTTAGGCCGATTTATATTCTTTCTACATATTTTTGGTAAAACAAAATCGCAGTAGGCGTATATTGATTGGTTTGCGCAAAAGTTATCGCGTCTACAAACTATGGGATAGATTTAAGCCTCATGTACACTGCTTCTGGTAAATGGACATTGAGGCCCCGTACACACGACCGAGTTTCTCGTCAGAATTCAGCCAGAAACTCGATCGGAGCCGCATTCTGCCGAGAAACCCGGTCGTGTGTACACTTTTGGCCGAGGAAGCCGACGAGGAACTCGTCGAGCCAAATAGAGAACATGTTCTCTATTTCCTCGTTAGTCAATGGGGAAACTTGGCTCGCCGAGATCCTCGGCGGCTTCACAAGGAACTCGACGAGCAAAACGATGTGTTTTGCCCGTCGAGTTCCTCGGACGTGTGTACGGGGCCTTAGGAGCAGTTGGGCATTTTCATCAACTGTTCCTGTACTCTCCTCTATGTTATTTATAGTCGTTTCTAGAGGCTTTTTCTTGAACTCCAAAAAATGCGTTCAGAAGCATTTAGAGGCAGTCAAAGCGCTAAACGTGGCTAAACGTAGCCAAACTCGGCAATTCGTGTTTAGCAGCGTTTCGGGTTACAGAAGTTTTTTATTTTAACAAAACATTTTTTTTTTCAAATGCTTCTAGATGCACTGGTTTCTAGCTGTCAAGTTAAATTGTTTAGGAGGGTTTGAACAACCTCCCATGTACATGAAGCCTTAGGAACTTTTATTGTTTTTACTAGTAATGGCGGCGATCTGCAATTTTTAGTGGGACTGCAATATTGCGGTAGACAAATCTGACCCCAAATTACACTTTTTGGGGACCAGTGACATTATTGCATTGATCAGTGCTATAAAAATGCACTGATCAATGTAAAAATCAAGAGCGATCAAGGGGTTATGTGTGTTCCCCCCTGCGTGTTCTAACTGTAGGGGGTGGGCTCGCTGGGACATGACAGAGATCACTGTTCCTGATCACTGGGAGCAGTAGATCTCTAACATGTCCCCTGTCAGATCAGTGATCCGCCTTGTTTACGCAGGCAGATCCCCATTCTGCCTCTCTATACAACGATCGTGGGACATGTTTGCCCGACCTGCGAGCATGCTCCCTTCCTTCCTCCCTCAACTGTGTCTGCACGAGCCGCCAGACAGGTACGGCGATTTGCACACCGCTGCCAACCTGCCACAGTAAATCTGTGTTAGCTGGTCAGCAAGTGGTTAAGCTGCACCTGTTCATGCTCTTATTGTACATAAGGCCTAATAGGTATGAGAGCTGCCTGCAGTGGAGTCTGTTGTAACCTGAGTTATTAATGCCATGATATAACTATTTCTAAAATGTACATAGTAAAATAAAACCTCATCTTTTATGGCAGCTTCAGTGAAATCTATTATCCATGTATCATTTGTGCTTCCCAGCGCACTTTTGTTCCTCCCTAATGCACACAAGGTAACCGAACTTTAAAATTTCACATTACTTTCATTTATGACATTTTTCTTTGAGTGGATAATAGAGCGCTGTAAAACGTAAAACCTACATTATAACTTTAGTGTCATAAATGCCGGCATGCTCGATTGTGTTTCAGATCTGCCAATTGATATCAACATTTAACATTCTTCACATTGTCCTCACACACCATTTATAATCTTCACATCCACTTTATTAAATAGAAGAAATTAAAAAGAGGCAAAGTCTTAATTTTCTCAGCGTGCACTTAAGTTGTTTAATTTCCCACATATTGAATGGCTCATGTAGTAGTATACATTTCATGTAATTGTAGATTACCATGGAGGATATGCCTGGCCCTCCATATTAGGCCCTTGAGAGGTTTCAGATACAGTTGATAAATGTACATTATCCACCTGCACATTGTCCTCAGTGCAATGGAATTTGTGAAATCCAAATACTGTACACGTAGTTTTAAAATGACAAGCGACAGTAACGTTTTCTGTGATCCTTCACTATAGGCTAGAGATAATCAAAAATGACAAATGGCAAGCTGCATTAAAACAACCCAACTGAGAACTGTTTAATAAATAAAATAAAAAAAGTATCCTTTTATATCCTAACAACCGTTGTCTTAGGCCCCATACACACGATAGAATCCATCCGCAGATAAATCCCAGCAAATGGGTTTCTGCGGATAGATTCTATGGTGTGTACACGCCAGCGGATCTGTTTCCGCGGAGAAATCTCCTCTGGGATGGATTCCAGCAGATCGGATATTTGCTGACATGCACAACAAATCCATCTGCTGGAATCCATTCCAACGGATGGATCCGCTCGTCTGTACAGACTTACCGGATCCATCCGTCCAAAGGGATTCCCCGCACGCGTCGTAATGATTTGACGCATGCGTGGAATTCCTTATATGACAGCGTCGCCGCGTCATAATCGCGGCGACGGCGCGACACGTCATCGCCAGAGGATTTCCGCGCGGATTTCAATGCGATGGTGTGTACACTCCATCGCATCGAAATCTGCGGAAATCTTTGAGAGGATTTATCCGTGGAAACGGTCCGCTGGACCGTATCCGCGGATAAATTCTCTCGTGTGTATGGGGCCTTAGGGTTTCCTAGTTGTTTGTGTGATTACATTAGAAAAATTGGAGAAAATAATACAAAGTGTATTAGGATGCTGTTTGTAGTATTAATTTTGCGGGTGCATTCACACTTTTACAAATGCATTGGTAATCTTATATCACAATATTACATGCACACTGTATGACACCATGTGCAGATTATCCGAAGATAAGAAGCTCTTAGTGTAAAAAAGAGGCATGAGGCACTGGATGTAACAGATCCTCCTGAGCTAAACTACAACTCAGGCAACTAAAATTTAACACATAGCGCATACTCATTGGGAGCATAGCGCTACACATGTAATAGAAAAAAAAATATTTACAACCATACAATTTGTCTTTGGTTTAAAGTTTCAAAATGACTTTTAGGGCACATTTGTTCCTGAGCATACGGATGAAATGCCTCCTTTTTCTGGTATTTTTTAGGGATTGTGTTGATGTTGGATGTCCACTTTAGGTCCTGGGAAACTATAGATTCCAGAAATCTGAAGGTTTTTGGAGTCGGCAAAGTAACTGTTGAGTATGGGGATTATGGTGAGAGGGAATATTGTGAGGGGGCTGCTTCTTCTGAATGAGGAGAATGAGGCATTTTTGTGTGGGCATGGATAAGAGACAGTGAGTTGTGTACTGTATGCTACAATTTAGATACTCATTGATATCATGGATGCTGGGGAGTGAGGTGGGGTTCTGTAAGGTCACTCTTTTTACATGGATACTAGAGAGGGAGCTTGGTATTATGGAGTGTTGCAATTAAGATCTCATGGATGCCATGAATGCTGGGGAGTGATGTGTACTTCCTGGGGGTAAGGTCATTATAGTGGCATGGATACTGCAGAGGGAGCTTTGGGTAGTGGAGAGCTGCAATTTAGATTCTATCGATTGGTCTAAAAAAAATTATTGTAGGAAACCAGTATGGCATTTCTGTGTTCCACATATGTTGGCACTGATGATGTCTGGCACCTCTTAATAGATCCCACATTGCTTTGCCCCAGAGGCAGTCTTCAGCATTAAGCTTAGAAAAAAATGAAAGCTGCATACTGCAGGTACATAGGCTTTGGGGGTCCTGAAGAGCCCCCCAGCAATGGATATTTATGCAATTCAGACCAACCAACACATGTCACAGTGTGCTCCAAAACAGAGCATGTAATGGAGCCAGTGGTTGTGCCTATCATCTAACCAGCTTCCTTACACTGATCATAAGTTCTTCCACTTCTATGGCACTTCTTCTCAAGGCTGAGCTTTTCACTTCATGTAAGTAAACAAAGAGGTATTGAGAAGAGACATTGCATCACGTAAATGAGAAACTAAGAATCGGCTGGTTCTATTGAAAAGGGTGCAGAACACGATTCACCAGCCTGTAATGCAGAAATGTACCATGCTAAGATATGATACTATGATATTATTGACCCCCACAAACTGATTTAGAACTATATGTGAAAGATGAATAATGTCTTTCATAGACAAGATCTGTCCTTGGAATACTTGTGGATGGGAATCCTAGTCACAGCTGTCCTTGGTTAAGGCTACAATGGCATTGAATTCTAGAGGTTCACAAAGAATGATCAGATCCAACTTAGAAACAAAAGCCTCATATGTAGGCCTAATATTTTTCTCATACACTGAATATTAATAAAGAGCTTTTCAGTTCTGTTAACTCTACACTTGCATTGAAGAGAAATACAGCTTTAGCACTATGCAAGGAAATGTCAGTAGCAGTGTACTAATCCCATCATGCTTTGGAAAAACTCATAAATTGCCTGCCTCTGCACGTATTCAGAGCCAGGCTGGCAATCTTACCTATTAAAGCATATGCCACAGGGGTTGGTGTGTTTAGGAGCATCAGTGGGCTTATGTGTGTTGTAACGGACCTATGAACTATTCTGAGCTCAAAGGGTTAATTGTAGAGTGACTTTTTCCACTGCTGAATGCTAATATTCCCTTTGCATAGCTAATGGACTCTCCTTTGTGTAGTAACAGCCTCCTGCCAGGTGTATGCTAACGTGATGATCTGTGAGTGTATATTGTTCTAAAGGTTAATTGAATTCTATTGAGAAAGGAATGTGCCCGGCCAGGTCATGTTAAGTAGATCTCGGTGCCGGAACGTCTAGAGACTGATTGATTCAAGGAGATCATTGTGTTTGAGTTCTGGTAATGAAGAAATGTTTATAATTAGCTCAAAGAAGGTGATTGAAGCTTCCCCACAGTGTGATGTGTGGGTGGGGACAGTTTGATTGTTCATGTGCCTTGAATACTGTATAAAATCTCAGAGTGAACCATTAAAAATCAGTCCTGCTTGACTCTGCAAACGTAGCCCGTCTCGTTTCTTGAAAGGGCGTTCGATGGGATATACCGGCGGTACCTGCATATCGCAGCTTGCCAGGGAAAAGGACTTCTCCAACGGCTGATACCCTCTCACTAGCCTGGGTAGCCGTTACATTGGTTGGCAGCACTGGGATGGTCCTTTTATCCAAAGAGCAAGTGCTGAATGGAGTCGCAGTACACCAGGCTGAAAAGACCCACACTAAAAGATCTATTGGAGAGTCGTGGTAGGAGCGCCAGCAACAGACCACGGAGGGAGCTGATAGCTGACCTGCTGGAGCTGGACGAAATGTATGAATCCATGGAAGGAACGGAGCCCCTTGCACCTGTCAGCGAGGAAGATGTAATTACTGGGATTGTACAGTGGAGATTATCCTTGTATCCAGAAACGTCCATGGAACTAATCAACCAGCTGTTCCGGGAAGCAAGGGAGGAGATACAAACGAAGAGGGGACAAGAACTGGAACTGGTCACAGCGAGACAGCTACAGGATAGAAAATACCGTTCACTGCATTTATACCTTTTGTAGAAAGTGAGGAGGAAATCGATGGATATTTGGCGGATTTTGAGAGGCAGTGCTCACTACACCAGGTACCACCAGACCAATGGGTCACTATTTTGTTGGGGAAATTGTCGGGCAAAGCCAATGAAGCCTTTCGGGCTCTCGCTCCAGAGGATATTCTACAATACCAGCAAGTTAAAAAGGCGCTGCTAACCCGATACGCCGTAACTCCAGAAGCCTACCGCCGTCGCTTCCGGGAGTCCAAGAAGAAGGCTGTGGACTCCCACATGGAATGGGCAAACCAGTTACAAAGGGTGGCATCCCATTGGGTCCAAGGGTGCAAGGCCAACACCGGGGAGGAAGTATTACAGCTGTTCTTAATGGAACATTTCTTCCAAGACCTGACCGCAGACATACAAGACTGGGTATGAGATCGCCGTCCCGCTAACTTAAACGAGGCGGCTCGGCTAGCAGATGAGTATGCGGAAACAAGGAAAGTAAGCCAGGGTACTACGCGGCTGGCTCAGAAGGTAGAACCGCGTACTCCAACCGTCACCCCACGCCCAGAGTTTCAGGCTCCAGTCCCACCAGGACCACCACGTCCTCAGGGGCCTAACAACTACCCCCGGGATTCGTCTAGGGTGACGTGCCATCACTGCAGCAACACGGGACATATTGCTCGTTATTGCCCTCTGAGAGCTACAAATAACAACTGGAGACGTACAACACCCAACACAGAGGTCACTCCATCACGTCCCTCTGCGGCCCACTGCCTGGAGACCGAGGGGGGCCCTGAGGAATGTCTGGGAATTTGGTATGAGGCAGACCCAATACAAGCGGCCTCTCCGGATAACCGTCAGCATCACCAACAGGAGGTACGAGTGAATGGACAAGTAGCACAAGGCCTAAGAGATTCCGGGACTACTATCACTCTGATTCAAAAACATCTGGTAAAGCCAGAGAACGTGTCCACTCGCACAGTTGCAGTCCGGGTCGCAGGGGGTGCTGTATTTCGCGTACCCACCGCCCGGGTGCACTTAGACTGGGGAGCCGGGTCAGGAAAGACCACAGTTGGTATCATGGACAACCTACCTGCCGAGGTGGTGCTGGGCAACGACATTGGCCCTCTGACTTTCGGCTTATTTACCTACACCTGCTGCTGCTTGGCCCGGGACCACCCGTGTTGCTGGAATCAACCCGCTTGCTGCTGAGAACCGGGTAAGACTACCTTCCCCGACATGTACTGTAGATCCGGCACAATATCAAAGTCTAAAATGGGAATGTGACAAGTTGGCCAGCGAGAAATCAGAGATGCAACGACACTATGTCATGTATTATGAGATGTCCCGTGGCTTGAACATTGAAATACACAAACAGGCGGAAATTGTCAAAAGATTAAATGGGATTTGCATCCAGGTGGTGCCCTATCTCTCCCAAGAGCATCAGCAACAGGTTTTGGGAGCCATTGAGAGAGCAAAGCAAGTGACTGTTCCAGAACTGAATGCTATTATTCACCGTCACCATCAGCTACCGACCTGGTAAGCCAATGGGAAGGCCGACGGACTGTCCAGGCAAACTGAACTTTTACCTTAACAGCAGACCGGACATCCCCAAGTTGACCCGAAAAGGATCAATCCGGGTCTGCCGGAGTGTTCCACAAAAGGGGAGTAGTGTAACGGACCTATGAACTATTCTGAGCTCAAAGGGTTAATTGTAGAGTGACTTTTTCCACTGCTGAATGCTAATATTCCCTTTGCATAGCTAATGGACTCTCCTTTGTGTAGTAACAGCCTCCTGCCAGGTGTATGCTAACGTGATGATCTGTGAGTGTATATTGTTCTAAAGGTTAATTGAATTCTATTGAGAAAGGAATGTGCCCGGCCAGGTCATGTTAAGTAGATCTCGGTGCCGGAACGTCTAGAGACTGATTGATTCAAGGAGATCATTGTGTTTGAGTTCTGGTAATGAAGAAATGTTTATAATTAGCTCAAAGAAGGTGATTGAAGCTTCCCCACGGTGTGATGTGTGGGTGGGGACAGTTTGATTGTTCATGTGCCTTGAATACTGTATAAAATCTCAGAGTGAACCATTAAAAATCAGTCCTGCTTGACTCTGCAAACGTAGCCCGTCTCGTTTCTTGAAAGGGCGTTCGATGGGATATACCGGCGGTACCTGCATATCGCAGCTTGCCAGGGAAAAGGACTTCTCCAACGGCTGATACCCTCTCA
This sequence comes from Rana temporaria, assembly GCF_905171775.1. Classification (NCBI taxonomy): domain Eukaryota; kingdom Metazoa; phylum Chordata; class Amphibia; order Anura; family Ranidae; genus Rana; species Rana temporaria. The sequence goes on along the minus strand of NC_053498.1, from coordinate 105,557,658 downwards.
CTAGCCTGGGTAGCCGTTACATGTGTGCTTATTGGTAACTTATGGCTGGGACTTTAAAGGCACCTAGACATATGGTAAATGATTACAACATCTTAAAATCACAAAAAAATTTGATTTTTATAACAGCTTATCTGTAAAATCCTTTTCTTGGAGTACATCACGGAACAAAGAGCACCACAGTAAACCTATACGCCCACCTTCAGGTGATGGACACTGGCATTATCAAGACAGGAAGTCCTCCACCCTATATAACCCCTCCCATACCGGGAGTACCTGAGTTTTGTAGAAAAGCAATATATAAATATCCCAAATAAGAGGGGAGGGACCTCTGTGTCTCCAAGAAAAGGATTTTACAGGTAAGCTGTTATAAAAATCCTATTTTCTTTATCGTACATCACAGGATACAGAGCACCACAGTAATTACTGTATGGGATGTCCCGTAGCAATGCCTCCTGAGGGGAGTGAGACACACAAGCAAGCAAACCACTGTCAGACATGAGGATCTATACTGCCGCCTGCAGAACACTGTGACCAAAGGCTGACCTACATCCACCTGGTAAAATTTTGTGAATGTATGTTCTGATGACCATGTTGCGGCCTTGCAAACCTGAGCCACAGAGGCTTTGTGAGGAACTGCCCAAGAAGTACTAACTGCCCTAGTAGAGTGCACTGTAGGACGAAAATGCGGAATCTTCCCCTTTAACTCCTAAGCCTTGAGTAATAATTTGACAAATCCAACTAGAAACGGTGAACTTTGATGCTGCTTGCCCCTTTCCGGGGCCCTCTGGTAAAACAAGCAAAGTGTCAATTTTTCGAAACTGGGCAGTAGCCTTCAGATAGAAATTGACCGCCCTCACTACATCTAGAGAGTGCAATAATATATCCTCTGCAGAGCATGGCTCTGGAAAAAACGAAGGTAATGAAATATCCTGCTTCAAAAGAATATCAGACAATACCTTCGGTAAAAAAGACGGAACACCACCTTGTCCTATATGTGGCCTGAAAAACTGAAAATGCTGCTGTTCTATTGCGAACACAGCAGAAGTTTCTGATGAGCGGGGAATATTGGGACATGGAGATATGCATCCTTGATGTCTATGGAGTTCTCCTCCCTGAAGGGTGGCTACCACCGACCGGATCGGTTCCATTCTAAATGAGCGGATGTTTAGAAATTGGTTCAGACATTTGAGATCTAGAATAGGTCTGACATCCCCGTTTGGCTTTGGCACTGTGAAGAGATTTGAATAAACCCCTCTCCCCTGCTCTTCCAAGGGAGTCTCTATGATCTCCCCTTGAGACAGCAGAAGGTCTAGTGCCTGGAATAAAGATCCCTTCTTTATAGGATCCTTGGGAACGCTCGATCTTGGGAAATGAGGTGGAGGAAACCTTCGAAACTCTAGTTTGTATCCTAGAGATATTGCGTAGATGAATCATCTGTCCTTGATTTCCTTCTGCCAGACTTTTGCAAACTGCAGAAGCCTTCCCCCCCTCTCGATCAAGCGGGGGCGCCCCTTCATAGGGAGGCCTTGGGGCCCTGCTTTGCAGACTTTTGCCTCAAGGACTTTTTCTGGCCCTGAGCTTGGTTTTGAGGCCTTCCTCTTGGGGCTGACGGTGGAGGCTGTCGAGACTGCCTGGAGGCTGTTGCCCTGGGAGACAGAGAAGAGGAACGTTTAAATGAAGGATGCCTACTCCTTGTTTTAACTGGAAGAAGGGTACTTTTTCCATCTGAGATTTTCTGGATGTACTTATGTAAGTAATCCCCAAAAAGTCATTCCCCATGAGAAGGTACTGTAACCCAGTCAGCAGCTTCTTACAAGGTAATTCTGCTGACCAATGCTTAAGCCAGAGGACCCTCCGCATGTGAACTAACATGAGGGCCAGACGGGACATTTGTTGGATAAAGTCCTTAATCGCGTCTACCGCAAAACAAAGAGCCTTAGGCAAATCTGCTGGGTCCGGGACCACTTTCCCTTTAACAAAATGCTTCACCTTATCTCTAAGGGATTGACCGATGCCAATTGCTGCGACTGCAGGCTGGGCAAAAGCACCAGCCATAGAAAATGAGGCTTTAAGCAATGACTCCAGCTTTTTATCCGCTGGATCCTCAAACAAATGAACATTGTCCACCGGACAAGTAAGACTTTTATTCAGGGAAGAGACTGCAGCATCCACTGCCGGAGCTTTCCACCTCTTAGAAAACTTCTCCTCCATAGGATAGAGTTGAGAAAATCTCTTAGGAGGAATGAAATGCCTGTGTGCTCTCAGTCAGCATAAAGGTGCTGTTCCAGCAACGGATGCATAGGAAAAGTGTGTGCGAACCCTTGTGGAGGCTTTAAAGAACCCAGAGAAGAAAAGGTGCTTCAGCCATCTCAGCAAGGGGTAGCTTATATCCAAAACGCACCATCTCGGTGAGGGATTGGACTAATAGTCTTTGAGCCTATGAAGCCACCAAGACTTGCTCTGGGACTGAGTCCTCCTGTGCTCCTGCAGAGTCCTCAAAGGGTGCCTCAGAATCGCCGATCCACTCCTGATCTGCAGAACACGTATCAAGGATAGGAGAATGGGACCTGTTGTGTTTGTTCGCAGCCTCTTCCCAGCCCGGGAAGAAACTATCTTCCCCTCTAAACCAGCCAGAGCCGTAGCCAAGTCATCTTTTGTGACATACGCAGAGGCTGTAATGTTGGAGGTAGCCACAATACCTGACATGTCTTCTGGCTCAGTTTGGTCAGCCGCTCCATGTCTCTCAGGGGAGGGTGACACAGTGGGGACACGGCTAGGATTCCCAGGACCCGACCGCGGTGCCCTTGCTCCCCTTCTCCCTGTTCTTGTTCCTCTCTTACGGTAATACATAGTCCTAACCACAAAGCAGAGGTACTAATATACACATCTATTGCTGAGTTAGGTCTAGCAATGGTTAATATGCCGCTTTCAATAGCAACAGCCAGATGTTTAAATAGATGATTCTTGACAATGGCTGTAGCCAACACATAGCTTACATGCCCTTGGATAGCTTATCTGTGTCCCCCCGTCAACCACCGTCTCATTTGTAGAAGTTGTACTTTTAAAGCAAGCCTACTAGCCCACGCCTGTGCCTGTAGATGCGCGCATGCCGAAAACACGTGTACGTCGGCGGCGCTGAGTCCCGCCCCTACTCGTGACGTCATCTCCGTTATAGAAGGGAGAAGCTCTCTTGCGCGGCATCCACAACAGGAGTCACAGACGGATGGACGGAGGGATGGAGGGAGAGGAGGAGGAAGACGCCTGCTGAGCACACCCAGCATTGGTGTCAGTGAAAGATAAAAACGTGCCTACATTGGTGTCCATAGCCATACTGACAATGCAGCGCCCCCCTTCTGGTTAGCTGACAACAGGGGAGGCAGAAAACTTACACAAGAGGCTGCTGATACCCAAAGGTTTACAGTGTGGCTGTCAACACACAGGTATGTTATAGCTTTACATCCTCTAGTGGACAAAAAAGGCAAGACCTGTTCTATTTAATACAAAAATAAGACCATAGGATACCCAGGTTCTTCTTAACTTACCCTTCCTGCCACAGGGTACAAACTGGAATATCACAGTGACCCAATCTTCACCTATCACAGCGGGTTTGTGCCGTGCCAGACCTTAAAGAATGGAGTCCCCTCTATACGTAGGGTCCACTGCCTTGGACCTGTATAGCGCCCTGCCAGAGCAAACCTGTGGTATAGCAATGTGACCAAGGTGCTGGATCCCAGGGCCCAACTCTCTTTGTAGGTAAAACCTGGTTCTTCCATACCGGGGCTCGGGTATCATCCACTTTTGTCTTTTGTTTTTTTAGACTTTTTGAATGGATCCGATAGCGTAGCTCTCAGAACCTGAGCATTCTTTAGCAAAGTATTAACCGTGACCAGCACCTTAGACACAGAAAAAAACGAAGGTACTTCCGGTATGGGAGGGGTTATATAGGGGGAGGACTTCCTGTCTTGATTATGCCAGTGTCCATCACCTGAAGGTGGGCGTATAACCCATACAATAATTACTGTGGTGCTCTATGTCCCGTGATGCACAATAAAGAAAATGCTTTATTATAAAAACATAAAAATATCATGGCTGACCAGAACACGTTTCCAGTCCCTATAAACATTGCTTACAAAACAATATACCACTATGTTTTCCACGTGTTGCAAAATATGTAAATGTGTCTTGATTAAACATGACATGGTTCATTTGGAGAAACCCAACGTGTTTAAAGCAGTTCTCTTCTTTCGGGCATATGTGGTATATTTTCTGATATATAATGTATATTCATAAAAACGATATCCAAATATATGGCATACAGGGACCAGAGGGTACAACTGGCATGTAGGTTAAAATGTGCAGATTGATGCCTCTACATGGCCCACATAAAGAACCACCAACTCAAACAAAACTGGGAGACAGTCACAAGGGTTGCTATCTCGCTCTCCATCTCTCTCAGTCCGATTACTGAGTGGGGAGCTGAGTGAAGGAAGATCACTCCGCCAGAGAATAAAAATGGGCAGCTGCAACGGCAGATGGCTGGGACTTTAACACTTGAAGTCCGGCCCATGTAGATATACCCTGGCAGAATGGCACGGACAGGCATAATTATGTACCTGTATGTGGCCCTTTAAATGCCTGCCATGTGGTCACGAGCACGCCACCGGCGGCACGCTCGTGACTCTGCCGCCTTCCCCGTGAGTTGGACCGCGGGTCCCGTGGATTCCATCCCCGCGGGGATCCCCGCAATCGTCTCACGGAGGTATAGAGTGGGGAGATGCTTGTGTAAACAAGCATCTCCCTTCTCTGACTAGTGACAATGACACTGATCTCGGCTCCGTGTACTCAGAGCGGAGATCAGTGTCAGTGCCACCCCTACAGGCCACCTAGTGGTTAACCCCTTCACTGCCCGTGTAATTTTCAGAGTAATCAGTGCATTTTTATAGCACTCTTCGCTGTGAAAATGACAATGGTCCCAAAAATGTGTCAAAAGTGTCCGATGTGTCCGCCATAATTTTGCAGTCATGAAAAATTCACTGATGGCCGCCATTACTAGTAAAAAAAATTAAAAATTATAAAAATGCCATAAAACTATCCCCTATTTTGTAGATGCTATAACTTTTGCGCAAACCAAGCAATAAATGCTTATTGCGATTTTTTTTTTTTTTTTTTACCAAAAATATGTAGAAGAATACATATCAGCCTAAACTGAGGAAAACATTTTTTTTATATATATTTTTGGGGGATATTTATTATAGCAAAAAGTAAAAAATATTGAATTATTTCAAAATTTACGCTCTATTTTTGTTTATGGCGCAAAAAATAAAAAGTGCAGAGGTGATCAAATACCATCAAAAGAAAGCTCTATTTGTGGGAAAAAAGGACGTCAATTTTGTTTGGAAGCCACGTCGCACAACCACGCAATTGTCAGTTAAAGCAACACATAGTGCCAAATCGCAAAAAGTGGCCTGGTCTTTGACCACCCAAAGGGTCCAGGGCTGAAGTGGTTAAGCAGCTAAAACATGTAGAGCAGATGTGAAATGCACTGCGCATGCGCCCAAAATTAGTCAGAGAGGGGCCCAGGAAATAGCAATAATACACCCCTTAAGCTAGAGGTAGCGGCTGAGCAGGGGTGTCATTTAGAAATCCCAATTTTTAAAAATTCTGCACTGTCTGTGAGGTTGCTTGGGGCCCCCCCCCCCCTGCATAGCTGAGGTATGCTGGGCCCATTACAACAGGGCCGGTTGTACTGGCTTATCAGCTGCCCTGATTGTAGCACTTCACTAAGAACTGTGTTCATATATTTTGATACTCGCACTTAATTACCGCTAGTTTTGTTATCTACGTACTGGAGGTTTTATCTTTGTATTTTTTATTTGATGCCGTAATAGAGCCACTTTGTAAAATTGGCGCTATTAGGAATCACCTGAGTCTGTTGCACATGCAAATGAACCTACCGAATTGGGCGGCAGGGATTTTTTAATCTTCCGCAGGCCATTTTAAAGGGACATACCACCAGAAAAGTGTTGTTAGGGCTTTATTGAATTCCCCTTATTGTGCGTAGAAGACAGTTTTAAGGCATTACATGTAATGAGGCATGTCCTATAGCACTGTGTGTAATAGAGAGGCTTTATTTAATTTTTTTATGTAATATTCAGGTATGAGGCACTATGTGTAATAGAGAGGTAAGAGGCACTGGGTTTTATATAGTTGCATAGTGTATAACAGAGAGCTATGATACAGGAACTGTAGGGAAAAGTACGATATGGGGCACTGTGTATTCAAACGATCTAAGGGCCAGATTCACAAAAGAGATACGACGGTGATCCGCCCGTCATAACAATGTGGCTGATTCATAGAATCAGTTACGCATAGATAGCTCTAAGATCCGACAGGTGTAATTGACTTACACCGTCGGATCTTAGGATGCAATTCTAGGCCGACTGCCAGGTGGCGATTCCATTGGTGTAGAATATGCAAATGACTAGTTACGGCGATTCACGAACGTACGCTTTACCTGTCGCTCTAAATTTACGTTGTTTCCGTCGAGATACACCGCGTAAAACTAAGGCTGCCCTCTAGGTGGTGTAACCCATGTTAAGTATGGCCATCGTTCCCGCGTCAAAATTTTAAAATTCACGTTGTTTGCGTAAGTCGTCCGTGAATGGCACTGGACGTCATTTACGTTAACGTCGAAACCAATGACGTCCTTGCGACGTCATTTAGCGCAATGCACGTCGGGTAATTTGACGGACGGAGCATGCGCAGTACGTTCGGCGCGGGAACGCGCCTAATTTAAATGGTGCCCGCCCCATTTGAATTAGGTGGGCTTGCGCCGAGCGGATTTACGTTACACCGCCGCAAGTTTACAGGTAAGAGTTTTGTGAATCAGGCACTTACGCTGTAAACCTGCGGCGGTGTAACGTAAATGGGATACGTTACGCCGCCGCAGCGTAACGTATTTGTACCTGAATCTGTCCCTAAGACACAGAGGGTAACTTAGAAATACAGGACATTGCAATCATAATTGTAATACATTGAACATGGTTCAAGATAGTACAGCATAATGATGACCTAATAAATGACTTAAAAATGTGTGAAGCTTTTTATTTTCTTGTCATAGGCTGGGAGAGGTCTTTATCACTTAATTTCAGTGTAGGCTTTGGTCCAAGACTTGCCTGTGCTGTGTTGTAGGGGTTCCTGGATCACAATACTGAACAGAGCTCCAAATACTGTATTTAAGCAATTAAACCTGTACTTCATCTTTGTATTTAACTGTTTGCCCGGAGTTCGGTAATAAAGTCAAACAGTCAAAATAAGTCTGTTTTCAATGCAGGAGGTGTGCTACAAAATACACATGGTCATCTAATAGCATTTTTTTTATATATATAATTTCATTTAGTGCATTTGTGTCTGCTAATGGATGTGTTGATCACAACAGCAGGGATCCGGATCCAGCAGTGAAAATGTTAACTTTCACATATAGAAAATTGACATTTTTCTCTGCACAGCAAGAACTTCATCCTTCTCACCTTCTTAAAAGCATTCTTATTCAGTCAAGGTTTCCTCGAGCAGCAAAGTAAGATTTAAAACGAGGACCGAGGCATGAAAATCAAATGCAAAAAATACAGGCTTTTTCTTTGAATTTCACAAGGTTATTTATAAACAGAGATTAGAGGGGAGAGTCGGAATGCATTTTCATTATGCATCTTTGAGACGCGTTTGGTGCTTTCCTTTGTGGGCGCTTGCCTTGCCTTGCTCTGCTGGACGGATACAAATATTTGTCACCTTTTAAATCTTCACTTGGATGCGTGGCTTTCTTGGCTCTATAAATTGCACATAAACTCTCACAAGCCATCATGTATATAACAAACTGAAAGCTAACCTCACCTTTTTCACATTTTCTAGCTGTAGCAGATTTGTGGTGCATGCTTTATTTTTTCCATTATGTTTTATCTACTTTTTTTTCTGCCCTTATTCATAATTCTTCGCTTTGTTCTGTTCAAAAACATCAACATTTTACATTTAAGGGCCTACTCATGCTTGTGCACTTTAGGTGCACTTAACCACACCTAAATTGTATGAAGAGTTCCATATGGTATTGCCTGTAGGATATTATATGAGAGAAAATAGTCCATCTTATAATAGGGTGACCAGATTTTTAAAATGAAATCCGGGAACATATTTTTTCTTTACTAGTAATGGCAACAATCAGCACTCTCTGCCCGTCGCCGCCCGCCTCACAGTCTCTCAAGTCTTACTCTTTGGGCCCCAGCAACTACTGGATTGGGAGCGGAGGAAGATCACTCCACCAGGGAAGGCAAGGAGATAGGCAGGTGGCTGGCCAGGATTTAAACCAAATGCAAAAGAACATGTGAGGGGAGCTGAATGGGCATGCGCCCGAATCTGAAGAAATATTCCCTCCGCTCCGACCAGCACATGATCATCAGAAAGGGGCACAGATAATGGAAAAAATACAACCCCCCTATGCTAGTAGGCACGGCGGAGCGGGGGGGGGGGGGCGGGGGTGTAATTCAGATTTTTTTATTTTAATTCTGCACTGACTGTCTTTGAAATTGCCCCTGCCCCCTATTAAATCCAATCTGGGGACAAAACCAGGAACAGACTTGGTCCGGGGACAGTGTCCTCAATCAGGGGACTGTCCCCTGAAACTGGGGTTGTCTGGTCACCCTATCTTATACCCATTATTGCATTAAAACTATACCCACAGGCTGCTTTTTTTTTTTTACTTGGTTGCTTCCTTTTGTACCAGTATATCTTGCTCACTGTATTGATTGCATATCCCTGTCTGGTAGATAGGATTGCTTTTGATAGGATCAGTACTATTTTATGTTTTTTTTTTCCTATGTCTATTGTTCGCTAGATTTTGTATCCGTCTATCGGTATTCCTGTTAATGTTGGCTAAATTGCTACTAAATCTTTGTAAAAGAAAAGGAAGTCTACTATCCTTGATTGGTGCCTGTTCTTGTGGAGGAATCTCCCAGCGGTGTCCTGGCTAGATCATCGGATGGTCTCAGCTCTAATATGACCTGCCCTTGGGGCACTCAAGCTCATCAGCACCTTCTTCAAACCCTCCTTACACAATGCAAGGTGGCAAATCCAAAAAAAGTATTACAGACTGGCAATAATTCATAAAAACAATTAATTTGTTGCACTTACAATATCTTAAGCTATATCTTTTAAGATATTGTAAGTGCAATATGTTTGGGTAGGTGCCTTGGGAAACACCATAAACACAATGCTGTCTCTGAGATATACTATTACGGTATATATCCTGCACCTGTTCTACAATGGCAACTGGGAAGAGAATTACATCAGAGCTCCTTTCGTTTCTGATTTGACATAAATATAGTTTTACTACTGCTTCCTCTAGCCGTGCAGCCCCCAGCTATAAATAAACTGTTTCGAAATATGTTTCTCGGACTCTACCAAAATTTGTGCTCTGATGCTATTTTGAGACGACAAAATCTAAATCATCTTTGGTGCTTAAAGAGAACAGCCAGCTACAGCAACCTGTACATAAATAACCCAGAGATTTACAATTCCAGTGGATGGAAGAATGCCTGAACCATACAATGTATAGGCAGAGAGTGTGAATAGGTTTTTTAATGCACTGTTGAATATATAGAGCCAGATTCTCGTAGATCGGCGTATCTTTGTTCGGGCGTAGCGTATCCTATTTACGCTACGCCTCCGCAACTTAGACGGGCAAGTGCTGTATTCTCAAAGCACTTGCTCAGTAAGTTGCAGGGTCGTAGCGTAAATAGGCTGGCGTAAGCCCGCCTAATTCAAATGTGGAACAGGGGGGCGTGTTTTATGTAAATAACTTGTGACCCGACGTGATTGACGTGTGCATATCCCAGTGTGCATTGCTCCAAAGTACGCCGCAAGGAGGTATTGGTTTCGACGTGACGGACGACTTACGCAAACGACGTAACTTTACGCCGGGAAAAGCCTAACGTAAACGGCGTATCTGTACTGCGTTGGCCGGGCGTACGTTCGTGAATTCGCGTATCTAGCTGATTTACATATTTTTAGGGGTAAATCAGCGTACATGCCCCTAGCGGCCAGCGTAAATATGCAGTTAAGATCCGACGGCGTAACAGACTTACGCCGGTCGCATCTAATAGAAATCTATGCGTAACTGATTCTAAGAATCAGGCGCATAGATACGACTGCCCAGACTCAGAGATACGACGGCGTATCTGGAGATACGCCGTCGTATCTCCTTTGAGAACCTGGGCCATAATCATCGTTCTTGCGCAGGTTTTCATCTTTTGAACATGATGACAATAGTTGAAAGGTCAATGGATACTGGCACAAAAATTCAGATTTTAAAAGGATGACATGCATTTTATTTACTAAATCTATTAGTATTTCAGAAAATGCAGTTAAAAAAATGTAAACTAAATTTATTTAAGGGTAGCTAATTAATTTTAGTGAAATGCAAAACAACTTCTATTCACTGCAATAAAGGGAAAGGATAACACATTTTCCATGAGCACTACTTATTATTGTATATTTTTTAGGGTTGTTACTAATGAAATTTTTCGTGTTCGATTAATCGTTTTTTGTTTTTTTTTATCAATTAATCGACTAATTTCGATTAATTATAATGCACGTACAGATCCAACTACTTTTAGCTGATCTCCTTGCAGGCTGATTCCCAGTGCAGCTACCAACCACTGGAAAAATGGATAGCAGGATACAAAAAACACACAAAGGCAGCGCTCGATGGGAATAGCATTAAAACTTTTATAGTCTTCAAGTAGGTAACAAAATAAATATTGCACTGGAGATAAAAAAGATGTAGCTACATAATGCACGTGAAGCAGATTGCCCCTCATGGTCTTTGTTTCAGCCATTAAATTTGAAGGCTGACCATGGACCACCCTCCTTCCCTCAACACCACCCATTTGTTGTCCAAAGGGGTGTCTCTTAAAGTGATATTGTTAGGTATTAGGCCCCTTACCACCTCTTCTGCAGTCCTCTGCCATTGCTACCTGCTCCTTCTTCCTGGATGCACACAGTCCAGCTCAGGAGCACGCCTCCATAGCACACAGCTTGTGGAGGAGGCACCTGTGTGGGCATGCTCCCGAGCTGGGCTCTGTGTGTCCAGAGACTTGGCCACACCACCTGCTCCCTCATCACAGGATTTGACTGAGGAGCCTGTGGCCCTTAGAGTCTCCTTTGAGACCAGGAAGAGAGAACAGGACAGCCTTGGTGTGAGAAGACTCAGGTAAGTATTTAAGAATGGACAGGGTAGGTATTGGAAGTTTTTTACCTTAATGCAAAGAACACATTAATGTAAAAAAAAAAAAAAACTTTTGCGTTTCAAACCACTTTATTTATTAATTGAGGTGCTGCATTGGAAAATGGAAGGGAGGAAGAAGTTGGAGTCAAATCAAGAGATGGGGCATAGGTTGTTAGAATAAAATGTTACTCGCAGTCTCACATATCCGTAGCTGAAGCAGTTCCAAATTTAATGCAGTGGAATTCTGTGGAAGAGTTGCCACTTCAGCCCCGGAGGATTTGGCTGCCCAATGATTGCACCATTTTTTGCGATTCGGGACCGTGCCGATTTAACTGACAATTGCGCGGTCGTGCGACGTGGCTCCCAAACAAAATTGACGTCCTCTTTTTCCCACAAATAGAGCTTTCTTTTGGTGGTATTTGATCACCTCTGTGGTTTTTATTTTTTGCGCTATAAACAAAAAAAGAGCGACAATTTTGAAAAAAAGCAATATTTTTTACTTTTTGCTATAATAAATATCCCCAAAAAATATATATACATTTTTTTCCTCAGTTTAGGCCGATACATATTCTTCTACATACTTTTGGTAAAAAAATCGCAATAAGCATAGATTGATTGGTTTGCGCAAAAGTTCTAGTGTCTATAAAATAGGGGATAGTTTTATGACATTTTTATTAGAAATAGCGGCGATCTGCGATTTTTATTGTGACTGCGATATTATGGCGGACACATCGGACACTTTTGACAATATTTTGGGACCATTGTCATTTATACAGCGATCAGTGCTATAAAAATATACTGATTACTGTGTAAATGATACTGGCAGGGAAGGGGTTAACCACTGGGGGGCGAGGAAGAGGTTAAGCATATCCTAGGGAGTCCTAGGGAGTCATTGTATTAACTGTGGGGGGGGGGTGGGCTACCAGTGACATGACATGACATTGACCGCTGCTCCTAATGACAGGGAGCACTAGATCAGCGTCCTGTCACTAGGCAGAACGGGAAAATGCCTTGTTTTTCACAGGCACCTGCAGCTCCGTGACACGATCGCGGGACAGCAGCGGACATCGGGTCCCACAAGCACGGTCATGAGGCTCGCGGCAGGCGCCTGTACGGCGGGCTTATTTAAAGCATCGTACAGGCTTTCCCAGCCAAGCCATTCTGCCGACATATAAGTGCATGAAGCGGTTGGCAAGTGGTTAAGCAGCTCAGACATGTGTCTAAGAGACAGTAGAAACAACCATAGTTCAGATCTCGGATTAGGGATAACTCTGAAGCCTTGTACACATGACCAGTTTTCCCATTGGGAAAACTGATATGACAGCTTTTGGGTGGGAAAACTGGCCATGTGTATGCTCCATGGCAGTTTTCCCGACCGGGAAACTGCGGGGAATCGTGGCGGGAAAAATTAGAACATGTTTCCTTTTTCCCCCCCCGGGATTCCCGGTGGTTTGTAACCTGCCAGTTTTCCTATGGAGAAAGCTTGCGGTGGAGCATACACACGGCCGGGTAGGAGGAAAAAGCTGCCGAGCCGATTCTCGGATTTCCCCTCGGGTTCCCCGGCAGTAAAAAGTCAGCTGGGAAACCCGTACATGTGTTACGGGGCGTAAGAGAACCAAGAAATGGCTGCATGGAAGAATAAAGTGTTTTTGTGTATCGGTAGTTGGCCTTTATGACAGCTTTAAAAGTAGGATTCTTTTTTTATATTTTTATCTTTTCATTTCTTTTTGGTACATAAACACAGAATACAACAAGAACAAGCCTCTCCTAAATGGGCTCCTTTTCAATTTATCAAGTTGACTAAACATGTCTGTTTTGCATTACGTAATAAAATAAGAACAAAAACCATAAATGCGTAATTGTTCTATGAAGTGATAAATTACAGGGGATTGTTGATTTTATTCTGGTGTGCCAGAGTCAGACATGGTTTGATATGGTTTTCTAATGTATGCCCAGTGGGAAAAGCCCAAAATAAATCTTAATGTGCCTTGTACCACTTTGTAATTCCATGGGACCATTAATTAGCACCCTTGGGTCTTTCCGATGGGGCAGGCCACATCTGAAGATAGATCATTAACACCAGACATGATTAATATAGATACAGAAGCAGGCATCTGAATGTATTAGGTTGTCCTTCATTTAATGCTGAACTTAAACCAAACAGCCAACTACACACATATATATATATATATATATATATATATATATATATATATATATATATATATATATATATATATAAAGTAAAATATATGGACTTCTCTTATTTTCTTCTTGGCGCACACTAGCAAATCCACCAAGGATTAACTCAGAAAGGAGAAATTGGGTTTATGGACTACCCAGTAGTGTATTTAGGCCTGACTAAACTTGTGCACCCCTAATTTAAATATGACCCACCCCTTCCTGTCAAGGCCACACCCCTTTGCTGTTTAAGACCCCCCCTGAAATTTCAAGTGGGGACACTAGTTTTGAGGGCCTAGGGGGGGGGGGTAATGGATTCCCTTAATTTGAATAGATTTCCTCTCACTTCCTGTTTGGCTATGGGGCAGGAAGTGAAGGGAAATCTCTGCAATGGGACAGGGATGGTAAAAAATAATCCGGCAGGGGCTATAACCCTCCCTCACTCTATCCAAAATGAAAAAAAAAAGTGTTGCCTATAGCTCTACTTTAAGCACAAATTTCTGATAATTTTATGGAGAGGACTAAGAATATATAATTATGCCAATGGTGCAGCAGAATACATAGCACAGTGAGGAAGGTTTGTAGTCCAGGATGATAGGTCGCCTGCATACCGGAAGCAGTGCAGCCACTTTATGGGGGCGCTAGACTAATTTGCCTAACGGTGTAGCGCAAGCTGGTGGGGACTTGTTTCGTGCTGCCCCCCTGCTAAGTGCTGCCCTAGGCCTGGACCTTGTTGGCCTAGGCCAGGATACAGCATTGGGACTACCCTAGTCAAAGCCACAATTTTGATTCCCATTAAAATTTTGTAGAGAATATTGAAGTAGGCTATCTTTTCAAGGGAACCTACAAACGTCTTACAGCTGAAAGAATTTTTGCATGGAGAAATAGTCAACCATTTCACTTCACGTGGTGGTGGCCAGTTATACAAAATATCTACAAAAATATGTTTCTGCTACAGGGGAAATCCAACTTGTGATGCCAAGAGTGTACTTACTTTTTCCACAATGCACCATTACATCTAATAATATTTTTGTTGATTCAATGATTGAAAAAGCAACTTTTCCTTGTGTTCTTTTCAAGTATTTTCATCTTTATATGTAGACACTGTTTGAGTAACAGTTCAAATATTTCCCTGTTCAAATATGTTGAAAACTGTATATAGTATATGTAAGTAGCCCATTTTATTAATTTATTTATTGCATTTTAAAATCTTTATTTTATTTTACATAACAGAGGAAAATGGGCGTGTTTTAAGAATAAGGGCCGGAATAAAATACACACCACCTGCTAAACCACCAAGCACTAATATTCTGGAATTGATTGAAGATTTTGAAGACAAGCCCTTTCAAACTCCTTTGTAAGTATCTCACAGTAGCCCTTTTCCATATTTGATACATATGGTCATAATAATATAAACACCACTTTTGTAGGGCTCGATTTTATTTCTATAGGCTATCTTTTATCCTGCTTTATCAATGCCCTCTAGGTTGTATTTCATGCACTATACATGATCAGCAGGGGTTAGTACAAGTGGTAAAAATAAAGATTGGCCATAGTTCTAAAGAGGGCAATTTGTCATTGGTCAGTTATCTGGGGCATCTGTAACCATAAAACCCGAATTGTTTGGTGTTCTAAGAGCAAAGGTCTCAATGGTTTTGATTACACACACAAAGCATGACATTGGTGAAATTCTCTGCAGAGTAGTTCTGTGTCGCAATCCTTATAACTGTTTGACGGTTGCCGTTAGGCAGGCTTCAGAGTGGCTGGTTGTTGTAGTCTGCTGCAACTAGCTCAGTGTTGCCAAGCGTACATATATTTATGGACAGCCCGTAAATTTAACCCCTTTTCGGGCTGTCCGTTAAAGTCCGCTATGGGCATCGGGTGCCCGTAAAAAAGATGGCCGCGAGCCGACCATAAAACTGCGCATGCGCCGTTCCGAAGCCGGCCGGGCTCGGGAAAGATCGTAAGTGTTTGGCCGGGCGGCGCATGCGCAGTAACGTAATGGCGTAAACTGGATTGGTTGTTTTACAAGGTAGGTGTTCACATATACTATAATGGAATAAAACTTATATTTGGACTCTCATTTTGATGTGGCTCTCCATTCTTATTTGTTTTATTCCTATCTGAAGTTTTCTTGAAGAAACTTCAGTACAGGTGGCTACTGCCCGCTCAATGCTTATGATATTCTAAGATATTCAACATCATGCAAACTCTTTTCATTTGAGAGTCAGGGCCATCAACTCTCCTCTTATGCCACGTACACACGATCAAAAATTCCGACAGCAAATGTTGGATGTGAGCTTTTTGTCGGATATTCCGACCGTGTGTAGGCTCCATCGGACATTTGCTGTCGGAATTTCCGACAAGAAAAATTTGAGAGCCGGTTCTCAATTTTTCCGACAGCACAAGTTCTTGTCGGAACTTCTGATCGTCTGTATGCAATTCCGACACACCAAAATCCTATGCATGCTCGGAATCATTGAACTTCATTTTTCTCGGCTCGTTGTAGTGTTGTATTTCACCGCGTTCTTGACGTTCGGAATTTGCGTGTGTATGCAACACAAGTTTGAGCCAGAATTCAGTCGAAAAAAAAAATCCACGGTTTTGTTGTCGGAAATTCCGATCGTGTGTACGCGGCATCAGATCTGTATTCCAGACACCTATACCTGACAGCATAGCCAGATCCTCAGTCTCCATTGTAACTGCAGCATGGCTTGGTTTCAAATACACCTCAGCCTGCTAATTGGACAGTTAGGGGAGTTATGTTAAATTTTATTTAGAATGTTTTCATACTATAATGCCGCGTACACACGGTCGTTTTTCGGCATTAAAAAAAAACAACGTTTTTACAAACGTCATTTAAAATCATCGTGTGTGGGCTTCACATCGTTTTTCGGCTTCTGAAAAGTTTAACGTCGTTTTTTAAAATGTCGTTTTTCGGGTTGTAAAAAATGATCGTGTGTGAGCTAAAACAACGTTTTAAACCCGCGCATGCTCAGAAGCAAGTTATGAGACGGGAGCGCTCGTTCAGGTAAAACTACCGTTCATAATGGAGTAAGCATTCATTACGCTGTAACAGACAAAAAAGCGTGAATCGTCTTTTACTGACACGGAATCAGCTAAAGCAGCCCAAAGGCGAATAGAACTTCCCCTTCAGAGTGCCATCGTACGTGTTGTACATCACCGCGCTTTGTTCATCATTTTTTTAAAACGTTTTTAATGATGAAGTTGGAAAAACTTCGTTTTTTGGACATGCTGAAAAATTTCATTTTTTTGCATGCCAAAAAACGACCGTGTGTACGCGGCATGAGTATCTATGTACTGCAGTAGAGCCCCATTGTATGTAGTATTGACCACCCCTTCCTTTCCTATTCTGAGTCCTAGGGCCAGATTCACGTAGCTCAGCGGATCTATAGATCCGCTCGATCTACGTGAATTAAGATCCGCTCCCGCAAGTTTAGGAGGCAAGTGGCTAAATCACAAACCACTTACCTCCAAACTTGCGACGGCGGATCCTAAATCCCCCGGCGGAATTCTAATTCCGCGGCTAGGGGAGTGTACTATTTAAATCAGGCGCGTTCCCGCGCCGATTTAAATGCGCATGCGCCGTCCGGGGAATTTCCCGGCGTGCATTGCTCCCACTGACGTCACTAGGACGTCAGTGGTTTCGACGTGAGCGGGACTTGCGACGTGCGTGTTCGTGAATCGGCGTACGCAAACGACGTTGGAAAATTCAAATTCGACGCGGGAACGCCAGCTATACTTAACATTGGCTGCACCTGCTAAAAACAGGGGTAAGTATACGACGGGAAAACCGCTACGGAAACGACGTAAGAACACTGCGACGGGTCCGCGTACGTTCGTGAATTTGCGTATCTCGTTGATTTACATATTATTTATCGTATATACCGGCGCCATTTTTAAATTGAAAAAAAGATCCGACAGTGTTACACTGTCAGATCTTAGCCCTATCTATGCGTATCTGATTCTATGAATCAGGCGCATAGATAGGACCAGTGTAAGTCAGAGATACGATGGTGTATCTGGAGATACACCGTCGTATCTCTTTGTGAATCTGGCCCCTAGAGTGCACAGGATTACAGGAGGGTAATACCCAAACAGATTTTGGTAATTTACACTTTTTAAATTGAATTCATAATGAATACATAACGGTATCGGTTGATGTATCATTGGATTACTTGAATGAAGTACAGCCGTAGGTCCCAGTAGGCAGGATTCACACGTTCCCCTACCTTTTGAAACTTACAAAGCAATGAAGGTGACATGAGACCACATTAGTGTATAAGAAATATTTATTGAATCTGGAAGTTTGACAGTTTTTCTTCCAAAAACTTTATATATAAGGTCCATTGGGACAAATTAGGAGTTTCTGATGTTTTCAGTTTTAAAAATGTATGGTAGTATTTTTATTGTTTTATTTAAGATACATAAATGTTACATAGCAGTTGTCTGTGTTTGCAGTGGCTATGAATGTGTGAACTATCCTTTGTCATGTATGACCCATGAGAAGTTGATGCAGGAGGACTGTAATGCCATATCTACTCAGCCCGGACTAGAATTATCTAGTGCCCAGATGTCAGTGGATGAAAGTGAACCTCTCTCCGAGATTGCAGGAGATCCCCCTGGAGGACAGCATGGTGAGTTAATGACCTCTTCATGCTGAGATTTGTCTGTTGCAGCTCTTGTTAAAGCCAGATAGCTTGTGCAAGGAGGGCCCCGTTATCAGGGGGGGTACAGGAATTACACCTGTAAGGGGCCCGGGGGCCCCCCCCATGTTTTTTTTTTGTCTGACCCCCCACCGTTAGCAACTCCTCTGACTTCAGCAATTAGCGTCAGGAGAGAGAAGAGAAGACTTGACTTTGTTTTGTTCGTCAGCACAAACCAACCCCCCTGCCCCGCTTATCATCTCGGCAGGAGAGAGAAGAACAGAGATTACACTTTTGGTACCACAACCCCCCTCCGCTTATCATCTCGCGACAGGAAAGAGAAGGCCCCCCCCCCCTGGTTCTCTGCTCCAGGGGGGCCCTGCCTAAAGCTGTGTAAGGGGCCCCAAAATTTGTGATGGCTGCCCTGAGCTTGTGACCTGCCAGAATGGTATGCTGACCATGAGCTCAGACAATGTTGTGGCAATTTCAATCCACGGCATACCTGACCTGCACACTATGGTAGACCTACCTTTCGGTTTTCCCTCCTTAAAGGGGTTGTAAAGGTTTGTTTTTTACCTTAATGCATCCTATGCATTAAACCTGGCAATGACGGCCCCCCCCAGCCCTCCGGTTTTACTTACCTAATCCCCGAAACTACGTGGGCTCGTTCCCTTGACGGTTTCCTCCAGCTTGAGTCGGCTCATCATTGGATATTGATAGCAGCGCTGCTGTCAATCATATCCAATGATGCAGTGCGCCGGGGGCGGGGCCGAGTGATACAGTGAGCAGCTATAGCCACCGGCTGTATCATGGGAGCGCGCCCAGAAGAGCTTTCCACCATGTGAGCTCGCTCGCATGAAGGTGGAAAGTTCTTGCAGGGGGGAGCTGAGACAACCGCCGAGGGACCCCAGAAGACCAGGTTCAAGGCCACTCTGTGGAAAACGAGCTGCACAGTGGAGGTACCGTATTTATCTGCGTATACCGCGCGCCGGCGTATAACGCGCAGCCCAAGCTTAAGGGAAGTTTTAAGCAAAAAAAAACGTACATGAAAAAAAAAACTTACATTTTGAATGCTCGTCGGTGCGGCCTTGTCGGTGTCCGTCTGCTGTCTTGCCAGGAGTCCATCGGCAGCCTTGTCCGGCGTCCGTCTGCGGACTTGCGTAGAGTCCATCCAGCCTTGTGGGTGTCCATCTGCGGCTTGCCCCGCTCCTCTCGGCGGCCTTGAACGGCGTCCATCGGCGGCCTTGTCCGGTTTCCGTCTGCGGACTTGCTTGGAGGTGTCCATCTGCTGTCTTGCCCAGCGTGTATTTTTGAGTTTGGCGCCTCAGCCGAGCTGTACAGAGCCGGATTTCCTGTCTGTTCGGCTCCTCGCGGCTTCTTTCGTGGTCCTGCGGGCGGAGCCGAGCCGAGTGCGCAGTACACTAGGCTCGGCTCGGTCTATTTCGGCGGCGCCCGGGAACAGCAGTAACGGCGTATATCGCGCACCCACGATTTTCCCCTGATTTTAAGGGGGAAAAAGTGTGCGTTATACGCCAATAAATACGGTAGGTATAACATGTTTGTTATTTAAAAAAAAAAAATTCACTTTAGTGATCCTTTAACCACTTCCCGCCCGGCCTATAGCTGATTTACGTCCGGGATGTGGTTTTGAAATCCTGACTGGACGTCCACGGCTGATCATGATGTAAACAGGAAGAGCCGTTGATGGCTCTTCCTCACTCGCGTCTGACAGACGCGAGTAGAGGAGAGCCGATCGGCGGCTCTCCTGACAGAGGGGGTTCGCGCTGATTGTTTATCAGCGCAGCCCCCCCTCGGATCGCCACACTGGACCACCAGGGAAGCCTACCCTGGACCACCAGGGAAGGGAAAACAAAAAAAAAGGGGGGGGGGGAAAAAAATCATTAAAAAATAAAAAAGATGCCAATCAGTGCCCACACATGGGCACTGACTGGCAACATGGGTAAATCAGTACTGCCCCACAGTGTCCATCAGTGCCACCCCACAGTGTCCATCAGTGCCACCCCACAGTGCCCATCCATGCCCAGTGCCCACCTATCAGTGCCCATCTGTGCCACCCATAAGTATCCATCAGTGCCACCCATAAGTGCCGCCCATGAGTGCCCATCTGTGCCGCCTATGAGTGCCCAGTGCCGCCCATGAGTGCCCATCAGTGCCGCCCATGAGTGCCCATCAGTGCCGCCTATGTGTGCCCATCAGTGCCACCTCATCTGTGCCCATCAGTACTACCTCATCGATGCCCATCAGTGCCATCTCATCGGTGCCCATCAGTGCCATCTCATTGGTGCCCATCAGTGCCGCCATATCAGTGCCCGTAATTGAAAGAGAAAACTTACTTATTTACAAAAAAATTAACAGAAAAAAATAAAAACTTATTTTTTTTTCAAAAATGTCAGTCTTTTTTTAGTTGTTGCGCAAAAAAAAATCGCAGAGGTGATCAAATACCACCAAAAGAAAGCTCTATTTGTGGGGAAAAAAGGACGCCAATTTTGTTTGGGTACAGTGTAGCATGACCGCGCAATTGCCATTCAAAGTGCGACAGTGCTGAAAGCTGAAAATTGGCTTGGGCGGGAAGGTGCGTAAGTGCCTGGTATGGAAGTGGTTAAAGACATCCCCATGCTCTCTGCCACTGCTCTCAACTTCCTTTCTTTTTCTGGCCTAGTGCCTTCTTTCTTGATCCTCTGGGTGGCCTTTGTTGATGCAAATCCAGTGCCTATATTATTCTGGTACCGGGGCGGCATTAAAAAAAATCGAAATGGCTAAAAAATATGCTTTTCTTTTGTGGGTTGTGTGGCTGTTTCCAATACAAATACCCTTTTTTCTTTCTTTATTTGTTGCCTTGTCATTTCTTCTGCAACTGGGAAACACCCATTCGAAAAGACTATTCAGAGATCTTTAAAAGGTAATGACATTCCGGCTGTGTTCTAGGCATCGGCTCCAGTGCTCTAATGTGTTTAATGTATTATTTATTTAGCAGATTGCACGAAAAGGTAAATCTCAATATTATGATTCAAAATACCCCATCCCCTAGGTATATTAGCACTTGAACTTCTGGTAGAATGAATAATAGTTGAAGTCCCTGGAGTTCTCTGCCGGAGAACACGAGGAAGAGGTGTATATATGAATAATATATTGCCAGCTGAAATTGAAAACAAACAAATTTGTTTCTGGGGAGGAAAGGCAAACATTTTAATTGCCCGGACCAAATAATATTAGGAACTGATGGTGCTGCGGGTTGGTTTTATTTTGTTCCGCTGAAGAACACAGGGAATTAATAAAGAATGCTGCTGTTCCGATGCTGATTTCCAATGTACAAAGTGATGATCCTGGGTCAATTCCTGACAACATGCAGATAATTGGACATATAACATTGACGTGATCAATATGTATTCTGTTGCCTCCTTAGATTTCCTAGTTTTTAATTATATTTAAGGGGAATACCAAAAGAATATTAACTCTTTATTTATGATACTTTTCTGTTATAACAGTTAAAGGGGTTGTAAAGGTAAAAAAAAAAAATCCCTAAATAGCTTTCTTTACCTTAGTGCAGTCCTCCTTCACTTACCTCATCCTTCCATTTTGCTTTTAAATGTCCTTATTTCCTCTGAGAAATCCTCACTTCCTGTTCTTCTGTCTGTAACTACACACAGTAATGCAAGGCTCTCTCCCTAGTGTGGAGAAAGCCTCCTGAGGGGGGAGGGGGCAAGCAGGAGTGTCAGGACACTCTCTACTTTGCAGATAGAGAAAGGAGCTGTGTGTTAGTGGGTGTCCTGACACTCCTGCTCGCCCCCCCCCCCCCTTACCCCCCCTTAAGAGGCTTTCTCCACACCAGGGAGAGAGCCTCGCATTACGGTGTGGGGTTACAGACAGAAGAACAGGAAGTGAGGATTTCTCAGAAGAAATAAGGACATTTAAAAGCAAAATGGAAGGATGAGGTAAGTAAAGGAGGACTGCACTAAGGTAAAGAAAGCTATTTAGGGGAATTTTTTTTTTCCTTTACAACCCCTTTAAGTATTTTTGTAACTCCTGGGTTTTACCAGAATGGTGAACTATAGATGCAGATTTTTATACAGTGCCACCAGCTGGAAAACATAGGTATTGCAACACAACTATTAAAGCAGAGTTCCAGCTTTTTTTTATGTTTATTAAAAGTCAGCAGCAACAAAAAGCATAGCTGCTGGCTTTTAATAAACAGACACTCACCTGCTCCACTGACTAGCGACGCGACGCCCAGAGCTCCGCTCCTCTCCGCCAGCGCCTCCATACTAACTGTGGGCTTCACGGGCAGGCACTCACTGCGCATGCGCGAGCGGCGCTGCACTACCTGATTGGACAGGAGATCGCCTGGGACCTGTCACGTGTCCCAGGCGATCGCCTACAGGGAGGGGCCACCGTAAGCGATATGACGTATCGCCTAGGCAGAAGGAGGAAGTGGGACAGGAAGTCCCACTCCTCCTGAAGCCCCCACCCCCCCAAAAAATTACATGCCATCTTGCTACACCCCACACTCCTCCATAGTAACGATACACCTAGGAGGGGGCAAGCGGACATCTTGTTACACCCACCGGAGTTTTGCATTTCACACTTATTTTTAACAGTAAACTGAGCTTATAAGGTCAGTATTTTGAAATCCGACGTACTATTTAGATGTTGAATTTTAAAAGCAACGTCAAACCTGCTGCTCTCACAGGTTTGCTAAACAGACAGAACACCGCTGCTTTTATAATTCAGCATGTAAACAGTCCGATGGATTTCCAAATACTGTATTTCACCATATAAGCTCTGTTTACTGTTAAAAATAACTGTGAAATGCAAAACTCTGTTGGGTGTAACAAGATGTCCATTTGCCCCCTTCTCGGTGTATGCTTACTGTAGAGGAGTGTGGGGTGTAGCAAGATGGCGGCAACGGAACGTCACTTACCGTTACCAATTCTGACAGTTTGCCATATCTGATGGAACACCTGCCTTCTGAACTACAGAGGTGCTGAAAGGAGGAGTTCATCAGACAGAGTCAGTACAAGAATCACTGCTTGCATGCAGTAAGGTACCATGGGATATGTAGTCCTTAGATACTGAAAGTAAACAGCATGAAGAGAAAAAGCTCAAGGAAAACTGATAGTGTGTATGTAGCCAAGTCATGATTGGCTACTTACACAACTTGCATTTATAAAATATCTTGATCAACCATAACATTATTACCATTGACAGGTAAATTGAATAGCACTGATCATCTAATCTACAATAGCACCTGAAAGTGGATGGGATATGTCCCTGAAGTTGATGTGTTGAAAGCAGAAAAGATGGGCAAGCGTAACTATTTGAGTGATTTTGACACGGGCCAAATTGTAATGACTAGACGACTGAGTCAGAGCAACTCCAAAACTGAAGCTCATGTGGGATGTTTCCAGTCTGCAGTGCTTAGGACCTAGCAAAAGTGGGCCAAGGAAGGAAAACCGGCGACAGGGTCATGGACGGCCAAGGCTCATTACATACCTCCCAAATTTCTGAGATGGGAATGAGGGACACCTTTTAGAAAAAGTATGTAGGCATAGGACACACCCCTGCCATGCCCACCCAAAAAAAAATGATTGGTTAAACCCTCAAGTGCTTTTTTACCACTGCTTTTCCTTTATATTGGCTTTTGGAATTTACGAATGCAGCAATTTAGAATTTGGATGAAAGGTTTAGCATTGAAAAACATCTTTTGATAGATAAAAAGTGCATTTTATATACAAGATATATATAGATCCGACCAAAATGAGGGACAAATAAGGAGGAAAGAGGGACTGAGGGACTTTGTTCCACATTGGGGACAGTCCCTCAAAATACTGTAGCTCCAATTGCTAAACAAGTTAATGGTTCCAATAGAAAGGTGTCAGAACACACATTTCACAGTTTGCTGTGTATGGAGCTGCATAGGGTGCCCATGCCGACCTTTGTCCACAGCCAAAGTGACTATAATAGGAACATAAGCATCAGAACTGGACCATGGAGCAGTGGAAAAAAGGTCATGTTTTCCATCATGTGGATGCTCGGGTGTGTGTCGCTTACCTGGGAAAGAGATGGCACCAAGATGCACTATGGGAAGAAGCCAGTGGGAATGCAGTCTCCCCACATGCCCCCCTATGGAACAACCCTACACTGCCCCATCTAGACACGCTACCAGACCCCAAAATATGGGCCAAATGCGGTATTAAACTGTTATCTGACCTCACCACCAGCACGGCTATACGCCCCTTAATTTATCTAGTATGCCACAACAATGTGCCTCCCTCGCATCTATTTCGCTATATGCAACTGTCTTATGCGTTTAAAGCCCAAATAACACCAAGCGTCACGCAAAAAGTGCAGTCTGATCTAGAGAGGGTCATTCGATATGAATGCACCAGGAAACTGACCTCGGTCCTCCACGCACATCTCCTTAAAGTTTCCTCTCCAGATTTGTCTAAGCTCCGTCAGCGATGGACACAGGACATCCCGGGACTGGACTCCATAGATTGGGTGGACATGTGGGACTTCCCCTTCAAAATCCTGGTCTCACTTTGAGACTGTCTAATACAATACAAAATTCTGCACCGGGCTTATATTACCCCATATAGGATGCATAAAATGAGAACCTCCCTGTCCGCGGAGTGCTGGAGGTGTACTGGGGATCCGGGCAACTTTATACACATCTTCTGGTCCTGCCCAGTAATTAAAGCGGGGGTTCAGCCTAAAAACACATTTTTAACATTAGAGCCAGCATACTAAGGACATTTACTTTCAGCAGGTCATTTTTTTTTTTTCTCCGTACATACCTTGATATTCTGATTTTGTCCAGGGCTTCCGCATTCTGATGACTCCGGGACTGGGCGTTCCTATGCCTGCCTGATCATTCTCTGCTGGAAAAAACATGCTCCGCCATCCATATTGCTATGGAAAACACATGTCAATAAAGTACTAGCACTCTATGAGGGAACCTACCAAAATAGAGGATGCCCCAAAAAATATGATAGAGTGTGGGCCAAATGGCTAGCAGAGGCCTCCACAGTGACCGCAGACTGACTGAGCGTGTACATTATACCACTCCACGGGTGGATGTGATTCTGATACACTGTTTTTTTTTTTTTTTTTCTCTGTATTATAATCTCTGTTATGGGTTTACTGGATATATTTTATTGTCCCTTGGGTCTCGACTGAAATGATCCTTATGCCGCGTACACACGATCATTTTTCAGCATTTTTCAGTTGTTTTTAAAAAATGTCATTTAAAATGATCGTGTGTGGGCTTCACATAATTTTTCAGGTTCTGAAAAACGACAACATTTTTTTTCGAACATGCTGCATTTTTTAACGACGTTTTAAACAATGTCGTTTTTCAGGTTGTAAAAAATTATCGTGTGTGGGCTAAAACGACGTTAAAAACCCGCGCATGCTCAGAAGCAAGTTATGAGATGGGAGCGCTCGTTCTGGTAAAACTACCATTCGTAATGGAGTAAGCACATTTATCACGCTGTAACAGATAGAAAAGCGCGAATCGTCTTTTACTAACACGGAATCAGCTAAAGCAGCCCCAAGGGTGGCGTCATCCGCATGGAACTTCCCTTTTAAAGTGCCGTCGTACGTGTTGTACGTCACCGCGCTTTGCTAGAGATTTTTTTTTAAACGAAGGTGTGTGGGCACCGTCATTTTAATGATGAAGTTGGAAAAACTTTGTTTTTTCTACATGCCGAAAAACATCGTTTTTTTCATGCCTAAAAATGATCGTGTGTACGCGGCATTAGAAATTTCAATTGAGCAGGAGCCGCTACAGCACTAGGTTGTTTGTTCTCTTCTTGTAAACCTGCTAAGGCTGTATGTTACTAATGATGGAAGCAGCCTATGGCCGGCTAGTACTGACTCCTGCGTGGGTCTAGTCCCAATGCTGTGGAGGGTTTGCTGTTGTTTGTTTGTATGTTTTATACTCAATAAAAAGATTTAAAAAAAAAAAATGACATAAATATATCAAATATAGTGAAACAGTGCAGCGCACAATTATTAAAATAATACAAAATAGAAATAGTCCATATGTGAATAAGTGAAGGAGAAATACATGTGAATTTCATTAAATGGTGCAGGTTCAGAACAGGTGACCAGATAGAGATCCTCCACCAAGAAGTAAAGATGGCCTCTCACCTCATAAATTCGACCTTCAAAAGGTCACAAAGCATGGCAATCAATCTCAGGTCCTAATAGTATCTGTCAGGAAGTCGCTTGGTAACTCCGAATAACAATGAAAGGCCCACAAATGACAGCACTGCCGCTGCCAGGTGCACCTGATGTTTTTGTATTGTGCCATAAATATATCCCCTATTTAGTAGATGCGATAACTTTTGCGCGACCCAATCAATATACACTTATTGCGATTTTTTATTGATTTTTTTTACCAAAAATATGTAGAAGAATACATATTGGCCTAAACTGATGAAGAATTTTTTATTTTTTGGGGTATAGCAAAAAGTAAAAAATATTGTTGTTGTTTTTTTCAAAATGATCGCTCTATTTTTGTTTATTGCGCAAAAAAGAAAAACCGCAGAGGTGATTAAATACCACCAAAAGAAAGCTCTATTTGTGGGGGAAAAGGACATACATTTTGTTTGTATACAACGTCGCATGACCGCGTAATTGTCAGTTAAAGCGATGCAGTGCATTATCGCAAAAAATAGCCTGGTCATTAAAGCGGGAGTTCACCCGAAATTTTTTTTTTAACCTTAGATTGATGCTCATTTTGTCAAGGGGAATCGGGTAGTTTTTTTAAAATCGAAGCTGTACTTACCGTTTTAGAGAGTGATCTTCTCCGCCGCTTCCGGGTATGGTCTTCGGGACTGGGCGTTCCTATTTGATTGACAGGCTTCCGACGGTCGCATACATCGCGTCACGAGTAGCTGAAAGAAGCCGAACGTCGGTGCGACTCTATACGGCGCCTGCGCACCGACGTTCGGCTACTTTCGGAAAATCGCGACGCGATAGATGCGACCGACGGAAGCCTGTCAATCAAATAGGAACGCCCAGTCCCGCAGCCCATACCCGGAAGCTGCGGAGAAGATCGCTCTATAAAACGGTAAGTACGGCTTCGATTTTAAAAAAACTACCCGATTCCCCTAGACAAAATGAGCAGCAATCTAAGGTTAAAAATGTACTTTTCGGGTGAACCTCCACTTTAAGGGGGTAAATCCTTCCGGGGCTGAAGTGGTTAATGACATCTGGGTACAAAGCTACATTAATGTTTATCTTTTGTGCATGCCTGAAGTGAGCTTTGAGGTTTACCTGGAGTTCAGCTTCAATTCACCGGGAAATATCACTTTTTCATGGTGGGGCACCGTCTTCCAGAAATACATTCTTTTCATTTTTAAAATATATTCCTTAACCAGCTCCCTCATTTGCTATGCCTCCTCCACGCCAGACATTTTGTCTGAGTCACAGCGAGACCTACCTACTCACAGGCTGACTCACAGCTTTGAATTTCAAGTTGGGAATAACTTAAGCTTCCAGTGCTATGGGGCTGCTGTATAGCAGGTCCTGATCACATTGTGAATCACTATGACCCATCACAGCACCGGCAGAATCCTGCACTGAGCACAGACAATGCATCAGATGATACTATTGCAGATTTCATATACAGAGAGGCTTTGGCCGTTATTATCTACTATGTTTAAAATGTTTATCTGAAATACCAGCACTCGCAGCATCTCATTCAGAAAATATTTTCCTGCGCTTAATATATTCCATTCTATGGAAGTAATGCAGATGGAAGTTTGCAGGCACTTATTTCCCACCGAGGTGAATATCGGCAAATTGTATAGTTGTACCATCTGTGATTTCAGAGGAAAAAAAATGACATTTACTTTGCAGGTTATCATTTCTGTAGCTATCACCCATGGCTTGCTTTTTACACATTGGAAAGTGTAGAGAGACACATGTTTTCATGTGAAAAATAAACTGTAACATACTTGTGTGTCACTTCTTAAGCACCTTACCATCCTATCTAGCAGCTGTGATAATAGATGCTTCTTTGTTTCAGCGACACTGTCTAAAAAAAAAAAAAAAAATGCAGCCAGCACTCCCAGCAAAATAATAAAAAAAAAATGATTGCCTCTGAAGTAGAGCTGCACGATTAATCGCGGAGAGAATTGCGATCTCGATTCTCCCCGCCCACGATCTCCCCTGTGGGATGACCCGCGATTCTTCTGTTTCACGTCCGGTTCCACGTAACCAACGTGGAACGCAAATGGCGCCGATATCGGAACCGATGTCAGCAGCCTGCGCCGCTGGATGGATGCCTGGGCTTCTCTTGCAGATCTGTACAACTGTAGTGTGTATCCATGCGCCACCCAGTGGTTGCCGGCGGTACTGCTTCTGATGTATTAATCTTTCTCACAGTTCTGTACAACTGTGTGTATCCATGCGCCACCCAACGGTTGCTGGCGGTACTGCTTCTGATGTATAAAAAAGAGACCAGTGATAGGTCTATAATGTTAAAGACCATATTACTCCTATGAAAAAAGCAGAATCAAAGTTTGCTTTTTTCATAGGAGTTGTATGGTCTTTAACATTATAGACATATCACTGGTCTGTTTTTTATATATTCATATTTTCAGATAAATCACAGGTTTATTTATTTGGGGGGGGGGGGGTTCTGGCATTCAGTTTTTGAGAATCGTGAGAGAATCGTGATCTTTAGTCTAAGCAAAAGAATCGTGATTCTCATTTTGACCAGAATCGTGCAGCTCTACTCTGAAGCAGGCGACGAAGGAACCCTTCTCTGTATTCAGAGCTTTGCTGCTATCCAACACAGGCAAAAGTGTCCACTGCTGTGTGTGCCGTGTTTCTCCTGCTGGCCACTCCATCACTACAGATCACAGTAGTGAAGTAATAGCGGGTAGGAGGAACCACAGTCCCTAGCAGGGGCAAACACAGATGTGTTGGATAGAACTAGATTTGCAAATGATAGATATTTTTTCTGGGGGTGCTGGATGCAGTTTTGTAGACAAACAGCAAGATTGGTATTAGCCATACAATATAGGGATGCCTCACAACAACAGCTCAGTGTGTGATGGTAGATGGAAAGGGCCTCAGTTCATCCTTGACCATGCCCCTTAACGCGTTTCAGCCCGCCCACAGGATGCATACCTGAATTTTTTTGTGTTTTTGATGTCACAATGTACAGTATAAGATGTCCTATCATCTGTGCCCAGTCTTGCCACACAGAGTTAATCCAGCTCTGAGCAATCCACTTTTATTGTTCAGTGAAATAAAACAGACTTATAGAGAAAAACCTTAGTCCGTTCCGCCCCCTTGCTGTGAATGACAGGTTATTTACATATCTCATGCACTAGCCTGGAGACAGGCATTCTTTTTAATTCCCACCCCCTCTTCTTTTCTGAAGTCATGTGGTTACTTTTCTGGATTTTGACTGTTAGTGATCATAGCAGAATTCAGTGTAAGGAAAGACACATTTTTGGGACCATTGTTATTTTCACAGCGAAAAGTGCTATAAAAATGCACTGATTACTGTGAAAATTACAATTGCAGTTTAGGAGTTAACCACTAGGGGATGCTGTAGGGGTTAAGTGTGACCCCATATGCAATTCTAACTGTAGGGGGGGCGGGGCTGGATGTGTGACGTCAGTGATCGTTGTTTACACACACCTCTCCCCGTTCTTCAGCTCCAGTGACCGATTGTGGGAAACCGGCGGCGATCAGGTCCACGGGTCCCGCGGGCGCGGTCACGGAGCTTCGGACCGGGTCGCGGGCACGCTGCCGGCAGCACGCTCGCGACCCCACAGCTGGGCCTTAAACAGACACGTCCAGGTATGTGCTTGTGCCCAGCCATGCCATTCTGCCCACGTATATCGGCGTGAAGGGGTCCTTAAGTGGTTAAACCCAGGCATGTAAAAATATAGACCATGGGGTAGACTTCCAAAAACAGGAGAGTGCATAATTTGGTGCAGTTGTGAATGGTAGCCGATCAGCTTCTAACTTCAGCTTATTTTGTTAAGCTTTGACAAAAAAAAACCTGGAACCTGGTTTCTGTGCAGAACTGCACCAGATTTTGCACGTTCCACTTTTAATAAATAAACCCCCAAATGTTCTTTTTGAGTTGCTTTAGAGAGGTTAGGGGTCCACATTTGTGTTAAAGTTGAACGC
This sequence comes from Rana temporaria, assembly GCF_905171775.1. NCBI lineage: Eukaryota > Metazoa > Chordata > Amphibia > Anura > Ranidae > Rana > Rana temporaria. Next base: position 105,527,355 of record NC_053498.1, on the reverse strand, counting down.
TTCTTTAACATTTCACGACCTGATGTATGTCAGTAAGGCAAACGAATGTGAAAAATGGTTAATAAACACTTTTAACGCATTGATTGGAGCGGTATGACGTACTATGTAAAGCAGCTGAAAGACGTTTCCTGTCTGCGGCCTCTAATAACGTTATGTAATGTTATATATGGCCGGAAACAACACAGCTATAAAATGGTGATTTATGTGTTTGCAGATTTAGCAATTAAAACGCACCTTGAGACTGCTGTTTTTATTAGTCTGACAAGGAACACTTGGGGCACTCAAGTGTGACAAAAAGTAATTTCATGGGGTTTTCCAACTAGCTTTGTTGTTAATTCTGTAATATGAAGCATGTAATTTTTTCAGGTGGCATTCTGGGACCAGATATAGTAGACTCTGTTTTTGGCTAAAGGGTACACTATGATTAAACATGTAAAATCTACACCTTGAAAGGACCTGTAACCACTTAAGACCCGGACCATTATGCAGGTAAAGGACCTGGCCAGTTTTTGCAATTCTGCACTGCGTCGCTTTAACTGACAATTGCGCGATCATGCGACGTGGCTCCCAAACAAAATTGGCGTCCTTTTTTTCCCACAAATAGAGCTTTCTTTTGGTGGTATTTGATCACCTCTGCGTTTTTTATTTTTTGCGCTATAAACAAAAATAGAGCGACAATTTAGAAAAAAAAACTATATTTTTTACTTTTTGCCTTCAATAAATACCCCCAAAAAAGATATATAAAACTATTTTTTCTTCCTCAGTTTAGGCCGATACGTATTCTTCTACATATTTTTGGTAAAAAAAAAATCGCAATAAGCATTTAACGATTGGTTTGCGCAAAATTTATAGTTATAGTTTACAAAATAGGGGATAGTTTTATGGCATTTTTATTAATATTTATTTTTTTACTACTAATGGCGGCTTTTTCATGACTGCGGCATTATGGCGAACACATCGGACAATTTTGACAGATTTTTGGGACCATTGTCATTTTCACAGCAAAAAGTGCTATAAAAATGCATTGTTTACTTTCATACCTGTACCACTATTGCAATTGTTTTTATATACCTTGACTTTTTCATAATAAAATTCGTTTGTAAACAAAAAAAATGCATTGTTTACTGTGAAAATTGCAGTTTAGGTGTTAACCACTAGGGGGCGATGTAGGGGTTATGCGTGACCTCATATGTGTTTCTAACTGTAGGGGGGCAGGGCTGGAAGTGTGATGTCACTGATTGCCTTTCCCTATATCAGGGAACAGACGATCAGTGACATTGCCACTGTGAAGAACGGGAAAGGTGTGTTTACACACACTTCTCCCCGTTCTTCAGCTCCTATGACCGATCGTGGGACACCGGCGGCGATCGGGTTCGCCCACGACCCCCGGCTGGGCACTTAAAGGGGACGTACAGGTGCGTGCCTGTGCCCAGTCGTGCCATTCTGCCGACGTAAATGTGCAGGAGGCGGTCCTTAAGTGGTTAAAGACAAGCAGTAAGCAACAGGATAAAAAACAAATAAGTACAGGGCCTACATGAGTAGGTGGAGAATCAGAAAGCCAAAAGATTACAAAAGTGAGAAAGTGGGACACCTAGACGTCTCTTACGTGATTAGTTGGATGGGAGCTGGCTGGAAGGGGGCTCTAAGGGTGGTCAAATTGGAAATCTGCAGGATTACGGAATATGGTTCATAAGTTATAAAATCTCTGCATTTGCCATAAGGTTTAGGGTTTTTGGAGATGGTAAAGTTGATTGTGGTGTAAAAGGGCTAGGAAAACATCTTTGGTGTGGCATCCTGAATTGAGTGCGGCCATAGATGGTTCGAATCTCACCTGGTTCAACAGTGACTGGCCGAGATTCAATCCATCTATGTTCAGGATTTCTAGGATAAGAATATTGCCAGCGGCTTATTTATACTAGCAATAGTCATTGTGCTCTCCCAGCAAGGACAGTTCCCCAGGCCCACCCTGCCACCCGGGAGAACACGCAGGGATGTAGCATGCTGACTAACCCCCAGCCAGAACTGCTCAGATGATGGGGGCAAGCTTACTGAGGAGAAAAGGAAAGTGAGAAATTCAGACAAAGAAAAAAACATTTAGAAGGGAAATCGAAGGAAAAGGTAAGGAAAAAGGTTTAAGCACTAGAAAAATAAATTAATTAGAAAATAAAAAACAAACCTTTACAACCCCTTTAAGTAAATCTGTTTTTACACTGTTTAGAAGTGCTTTATTATAAACGGTTGGTAAGGCCATTTAAATCTATTCAGGCGTGGTCTCTTTGCCCCTATGCCAATTCAGGAATTTCTTTCAAACATGTAAAAGTCTGATTTTTTTTTGCTAGAAAATTACATAGAATCCCAAACATTATTAGGTAGATTCAGAGAGATTGGACTAACTTTAGGGCGGCCCAGCCTAGCCTGTTTAGGCTACACCGCCGTAAATTAACTAGGCTGGTAGTGATTTTCAATCTACTAACCTGCTAATCTACGGCGGCGTAGCCTCAAACGAGCGGGCGTAAGGGCGCCTAATTCAAATTGTTTGGAGGGGGGCGTGTTGTATGGAAATGAGGCTTGACCTCACGTTTTTTGACGATTTTTGCCGCTACTGCGCATGCGCCGGGCGCCTACATTTCCCAGTGCGCATTGCGGCTAAGGACGCCGTACGGACCTATTGATTTCGACGTGTACGTAAACGACGTAACTCCCGATTCGCGGACGACTTGCGCAAACGACGTAAAAATTTTGAACCTCGCGGCGGGAACGGCGGCCATACTTTAACATTGTTATTCCACTTCATAGGTGGAATAACTTTAGGCCGCCTAAGGCCTTACGGAAACGACGTAATTCGACTGCGGCGCTTACGTTCGTGAATCGGCGTACAAGCTCATTTACATAATCTACGCCGGCCGCAATGGAATCGCCACCTAGCGGTCAGTCAAAACATTGCAATCTAAGATAGGACGGCGCAAGCCGTCCTATCTTAGATATGTTTCAGTGTATCTCTGTTAGAGAATACACTTAAACATAGGTCGGTGCAGATTCAGAGTTAGGTCGGCTTATCTGTAGATAAGCCGGCCTAACTCTTACTGAATCTACCTATATCTATATATATTTAAGCAGAGACTCTAGAAAATAAAATGGTGGGTGTCGTAATTTTTTTTTTCACATGATATTTGCGCAAATGTTTTTTGAAAAAAAAAAACTTTAATGAATTTTAGTGAACACAATATAATGCCATACTTTTGGTAAAATATACAAGATGATGTTATGTCGAGTAAATAGATACTAAAACGTGTCATGCTTTAAAATTGCACATGCCTGTGGAATGGCGACAAACTATGGTATATTAAATTGTCCATAGGCAAAGCTTTAACAACCTTTACAGGTAACCAGTTTAGAGTTACACAGGAGGTCTGGCCTGCAAATTTTTGCTCTCGCTGTGAAGTTCGTACCTCACATGTGTGGTGCGATTGCCATTTACAAATGCATGTGGATTCTATGTACGTGTTCACCATTGCGTGTAAGCACAGAGGTCGGGGGCGCTTTAGATTTTTATTTATTAATTTATTTATTTTTAATCTACTTTATTGCTTTCACAAGGGATAAACAACATCCCTTGGAATAGTTAGCTGGTGATTAACATTCAGATAGCATTACATTACATTACGTTAAGGTTTCATCATTGATAGTCACAATCTTCCTATCAGTCCACTGTCGGTAGTCAGCTGCAGCTTCCCTCACTGATATACGCTGCACGCTGATCCATATTGAGCCATGCTGACACACTGACACATTGATTACTCACGCCACCGAGACAGACGAGTCAGACGAATCGGACTGCACTTCCACACAGCTCCTCATCACCGCACGGTACAGCGTGCCCAGCACACGGAACCGTAGCCCTTCAGCTCCTCCAACGCCTGCCAACAGCCGGGACTCCACAACTCTGCGTCTCCAGGAGAACCCCACATCCACACTCCACAGCGCGGTGTCAAGGTAGCAGGGCGGGGGGAGCGGGGGGAAGAGGCACAGCGGGGGGAGGGAGGAGACACAGCCTAGTGCACGCCCGCGGGATCCATAGAGTCCGTGGAGCTTCTCAGAGCTAGCAGCAGCACGTTCCGACGAGTCCTCTCATCAGGCCCCTCCCTCCTCTGCAGGGTGAATGTGGTTGTGGCTGTAGCGGATTGCTGATAGAGGAGGATTGATAGAGGATTGTCACCGACCCAATGCTATCTAAATGCTATCTAAACGCTAACCATCAGTCAATCATAAAATTGCATTTCAGCGAGCGATGCTAAGTGATGAAGCGGATTGCTGATTGAAGACTGTCACTTACTAAATGCTAAATAAATATTAACTATTAGCTAACCATAAGCTAATTATATAGCAACTGCATGCAACTATAAGTAACTATAAATTACTATAAATGATTACAAATTTAGGGGATTGAGCTGTGACTAGCGTGTCAGGACACAGCGCACTACAGTGCACTTTAGTGAGCGAGGTTGAAGCAGAAACCGAAGCGGATTGTGGACTGCCACTTTAAGTAATTACAAGGGGTGTGGGGTGTGTGGGGAATAGTGTGACAGATTAGTGCGTGGGGAAGCGTGGCTTTCTTTCCATGCCCCCTTTCACCCTCCAGCGCAAGCTCACCTACCAGCTCACATTGCCCCCCACAGTTCGCTGGTAGTCAATACACTTTAAATATTAAAGGTTGTGAGATGCCGGAGCAGGAGACATGAGATAAAGGAGAAGAAGGGGAAAAAAAAATAATAATAAGGATATCAGAGGACACCTTCTTACCTTCAGAGGCACACCAACTGAGGGGAAATAACAGCCCCACTACTTATCCGCTTTTTATCTGTTGAGCTGCCTGAGGGGTCAATAGAGGCACAACCATTCTGAATTGAAAGCCCCCATAGTCGATCAAATCGGCCGTGTCAAGAGTATTTGGGGGGTCTCTCGATCATTTTTTTTTTTTTTTTTTTTATTATTATTTTTTTTTTTTTTTTTTTGTGACTAACAGAATATAAGAAATGAGAGGCCGCCCAGTTAGGGGTGCTGTGGCCAACGCCCCCAAAATAAGTGCCAGCCCTGGAACTATAAAAAAATACATGACACAAGACACTTCCAAAGACTGCCCTAGTGAAACATCTGGGGCCAAAAGCAGACTATCAATGGGCCAACAAAAAAATGGACGGAGAAGGTACTCTGAAACAGTGACAACCAGAGAGTCTGAGGTGGATGTTGCGGAACCACACGGTGCCACCCATAAAGATTTACCTCCATCAAAAACAGAGCTATTAGAGATGTTTTCGCGACTAGAATTATCAATCTCACGAATGGAGGTCTCGTTAAAAAATGAGATAACGATTGTACACGAAGACATGAGTCATTTACTGAGAAGAGTGGAAGAAACTGAAGAAAAACTGGATAGTCAAGCTGCTGAGGTGTCAGAGTTAAAAATGCAAATGAAGGAATTACAAATAGAACAAAGGAACTTGAGGTACCGAATGGAAGATCAAGAAAATCGGAACCGAAGGAAAAACTTGAGGATCCGTGGTTTACCTGACCTGGAAGGAGAAGACCTCCAAGTAAAACTCGATAAACTATTCGGCCACATTTTGGGTAAAATAGAAACGGAAAAAATCAAATTCGAAAGAATTCATCGGATTAGAAAACCGGCGGAATTGGCAGCGGGAATACCCAGAGACGTGATCGCAAGATTTCACAATTTTCAAGATAAAGAACAGATTTGGCAGCGTCTTAAAACCATTAGGCCGGTAACATTTGATGAGACTGAATTACAGATTTTTCCGGACCTTGCCACCGAGACCCTTTCTAGAAGGAGATTATTAAAACCGTTACTCGAACATTTAAAAATACATGGTATCCAATATTCTTGGGGTTATCCAGCGTGTTTAATCGGGAAGAAGGAGGGCAGATCCGCGACCTTAAGGTTCCCCGAAGAGATGACTAAGTTCTGCAAGAGACTGGACATCCCATTGATAGAGATACCTGGTTGGAATGAACCTCAAGAGAAGATATCACCTATACCGGGCCATCAGACATGGAGCCTTATCCCAGGAAATAAAAGAGGAAAATAATTAAGAAAAAATCCACACAAGACAAATAACAAAAACGGAGATGATGATGTGGGGGGCTGGGGGGGGGGGGGGGGGGGGGGGGGGGGGGGGGGGGGCGGGCTGGGGGGAGCCCGGGGAGTCCTGGGGTCCTGGGGCTACTCACCCACCCCCATCCTTCGGATGGGGGGGAGGGCGGTGGCGGTTCGGGACGTAGTCACACTCGCAGAGCTCAACCTCTGGGGCGAGAACCGTGGGCCGGGTGGAGTAGGTGGAACACGGATCCAGGTGCCTATTTAAGGCCGTAATGCCCCTACTGGTGGGGGAAGGGAGGGAGGGGGGGAGGGTTTGGGTGATGGGAGGGGTCATAGTACAGAGTAAATGGGGGGAGGTGGGGGGGTGTGGGAGAGGGTTTGGGGGGGAGTTTCTCCGGTTATCAGTTTCAGAAATAAGCTGCCTGTCGTGGTTTTGCCTTGATGCATATTGGAAATTCTGCCTATGCAAGATGTCGAGTTTTATGACTCAATTTATTGCGACCGAATATAATAATAACAATGTAACGGGAGTGGTCGGGGGGCAAGCGACTATCTAGTAGATATTATGGGAACCTTAAAAATACTCTCATATAATGTAAGGGGATTAAATTCCCCGCTAAAAAGGGGTAATATTTTAAGAGAAATTAGACATCTTAAAGCAGATATAGTACTCATACAAGAGACACATATCTCGCAGGAGTCAAATCTTAAAATAAGCTCACCGGAATACCCATTATGGTACTACGGAGACTCACCGACTAAATTGGCAAAGGGGGTTGCCATAGGGTTTGCCAAGGAAGTTAGATTTGTTCTGGTAGAGAGAAAAGCAGATCCCGAGGGGCGGTATCTTCTACTTAGAGGAAAAATAAATGAAGTGGATTATTCTATTGCAAATATTTATTGTCCAAATAAGAACTCCATGAGATTTCTTAAGGGGGTCATTGAGATGTTTATGGACTTCAGGATTGGCAGGGTAGTTGTGGCGGGTGATATGAACCTCTGTCTGGATCTGGATCTCGATTGTACGTCCCGTGCACAGCGGACTGGAGATGCACAAAGAAAATTACTTAAAAAAAAATTACATCAACTCCAATTGATAGATGTTTGGAGAATACAGCATCCGAAAATACGTGATTACTCATTCTACTCCGCTGTACACGGGACGTACTCTAGGATCGACTTTTTTTTAGTGGATCATAGCTCATTGGACGTAGTGACAAGTTCGGGAATTGGGATAACTACCCTGTCGGATCATGCGCCAGTTTCAATTAATTTAAAAATTGAGGGAGCTCCCAAAAGTAACACCAAATGGAGACTTAATGAGGATTTAATACAGGATGAAGAGGTTGTAAAAAGGATAAAACAGGAATTAGAATGGTATTTCAAGACAAATTGCTCCGAACACGTGTCGGAATCAATAGTTTGGGAGGCTCACAAGGCCTATATCAGGGGCATACTGATCGCAATAGGATCAGCAAAAAAAAAAGAAACTAAGAAGAAATATGATGAGTTATATAAAACCATCTTGGACCTTGAACAGACCCATAAACTAACAGGAGAGCATGAAGCAGAGCGTACCGTTATCTTAAAAAGAGAGGAATTAAGAGATCTTATTGAATATGAAAATAGAGCGGCATCTTACAGACGTAAGAAAGAGAATTATCAATGGGGTGACTTGTCGGGCAAATACCTAGCAAAAGGGTTTCAAAACAAATTTAAGGGTAATTTTATAGAAAGTATTCAAACAGGCAAAGGGAGCAAAGTACATACATCATCAGAAATTGCAAGAGTATTTCAAGAATACTATGGGAAGCTGTATTCTATATCGCAAGGGGACACCCCCGAAAAAACCAAAAGGAGAAGCGTTAATATAAAAAAAATTTTAAGTAACACATGTCTAAATAAAATATCAGACGACAAAATTAGTTTTTTAGAAGAACCTATAACGGAATTGGAAATTCGCAATAATTTAAAGGAGTCACCAAAGGGGAAAAGTCCAGGCCCCGATGGGTTAACAATTGCATATTACCAAAAGTTCAGTGACATTCTGATCCCCAGGATGTGTTCTTATATAAACGGTATTGGTTTAAATTGGGATATTCGTCAAGAGGCATTCGAGGCTGCAATTACAGTAATCCCTAAGATAGGTAAAGATCCCTCCTTATGTTCTAGTTTTAGACCCATCTCGCTATTAAATGCAGATGTAAAACTGTTCGCCAAAATCTTAGCAGGGAGAATGAAAACAATCATGAAAGATTTAGTACATACTGACCAAGTAGGCTTTGTCCCCGGGAGGGAAGGCAGGGACAATGGCATCAGAACACTTCTGTTGACACAGATAATAAAATATAGTAAATCCCCAGGTCTACTCCTGTCGATAGACGCCGAAAAGGCTTTCGACAGGGTAGACTGGGGATTTCTATTGAACACATTGGAGTTTATCGGGATCGGTCCAAAAATGATGGGGTGGATAAGCGCTTTGTATAAACACCCAACGGCAAGAGTTAAGGTAAACGGGACATTGTCAGGGACATTTGAAATGTTCAATGGGACTAGACAGGGGTGCCCCCTCTCGCCCCTTTTATTTATTTTAACCCTGGAACCATTGCTGGCCGGGATTAGAAATAACCCCGATATCAGGGGGATTCAAACAAATGATGGGGAACATAAACTCGCAGCGTTCGCCGACGATATTTTATTATTCATAACGAATCCAACTATAACACTCCCGAATCTATTAAAAACCCTCAAATTGTATGGAGATGTATCTAATTTTAAAATCAATCCTCTAAAATCAGAAATCCTCAATATAAATGTGAAAGCACAGGACGTACGGAGATATAAGCAAGAGTTTCCATTTATTTGGAAAGATACCGAGATAAAATATTTGGGAGTTAATATCACATCTTCCCCTGACCTAATCTATCTACAGAATTATATACCACTATTAAATGATATTAAAAAAGATTTAAAGAGAATTGCATTGAGACAAAGATCCCTACTAGGGAGAATAAACTGTTTTAAGATGTTTACTCTCCCTAAGATATTATATATAATTCAAATGTTACCAATCGCACTACCGGGTGCTTACTTCAAAATACTAAAACAGTTATTAAATAGGTTTATATGGCGGAACAAAAAAATGCGCATTAGTATGGAGGTGTTAATTAGAGATAAGGAACATGGTGGTTTGGGGGTACCTGATATTTATACATATTATATGGCTATTCACATGGCACGGGTGGTTGATTGGGTCAGAGATAAAAGAGAGAAAAGATGGGTGAGATTAGAAAGCTGTTCAAATAACTCACGGTTAGGAAAAGAGATTTGGATACCGCCACAGTTCCTCTCACTGTGTGCAGGGAAGCCAATTCTGCTGGTCAGATCAGTCCCAAGGCAGCAGTGGGAGGAACCTCCTTCTGCCGCCTATAAAAGTGATTCAGCGGCTGTGTAGCCGCTTGGATTGGTTTTACATGAGAGAGAATCGCCGGCTGAAAAAAAAACAGTACTGGGATCATGGCTGTAGCCTCAACCATGATCCTGGTACAACCACCTCAATACAAGGCTGCATACAGCATATACAGTACATACAGCGGTATTGAGATGGTTAACATAGAGTTAAGCCCTGTACACACAATCGGATATCTGATGGAATCTAATCCGATGGATTCTTTCATCGGGTATTCGATGAAGCTGACTTTCATCAGTCTTGCCTACACACCATCAGTCAAAAATCCAATCGGTGCAAAATAGGGTGACGTACAACACTACGACGAGCCGAAAAAAATGAAGTTCAATGCTTCCAAGCATGCGTCGACTTGATTCTGAGCATGCATTGATTTTTGACCGATGGAGTTCCATACAGACGATCAGATTTTTCTATAGTTTTTTTATCCATAGGAAAAATTTAAAACATGTTCTATTTTTTTTTTACACCGATGGAAATAAAACCGATGGGGCCCACACACGATCGGTTTGTCTGATGAAAACAGTCGACCGTGTGTACACGGCTTTAGAGTTGGTTACATCTTAACTACATTAGTCACGATTGAGGGCATTGAAGGTGCACCCTGGGATCATCTGCATCTAGTTAATTAGATGACTAAAAACTTATAGTTGTCAATATCTTCACCTTTCCATGCCTCTAAATCTGAGCCTGCCAAGTATAAAGAGGTCAGATGGAGAAATGGAGTGTTAGATCCCTGGTTTGGATTAGATGTCTTGTTTAAGTATACATTTTTTGGGGGTTGGCAGTTCTCTAGAGTACAAAATTACGAAAAGTGGTTAGGAAACCGTTCCAAACACATTGAGCTGCAAGTGTGAGAAAGTCACTCCAACTTTCGACAAACAGTAAATTGTATAAGAAATCACCACGCTAAAACACCAGTACCCAAATGGCTTTTAATGTTACACTTATCAATACCTTTTCACAAAATAAATTGTAGAAAAGTCATAGAAGAAGAAATGCTCCCAACAGAACCGCATGCAGGCAGTAAGGGAAGTGATCCCAAGTTAGGCACAGGGCTCATTTATAGCGAAGGATGTACTGCCTCATACTAAAACAGCTAGCACTACAGTGGTGTGGCTTCACATATACTGTATGTGCACCTCTATGCAACAAAAACCTATGTTTCTAAAACTGACCTCTAGGCAAAAATTACACCAATTATTGCAATCTCATAATCTCTAATACAGCATTAAATGCAAACAATGTAAGTATCTAAATTTGATCTGGCATCAGCCTCTCGCAGTCCCTGAATAGCAGAGCTGGAGTGTAAAAAACAAAAAGCAGCACAATGAGCCAATCGGTTCATGTGCTGACAAGATGCATGCTGATAGAAGGAGAAAGCAAGAGTAACAGAGAGATGAGCTCATCACTGTCCAGTCATGGAAAGGAAGGAGAATGTATGGACAGCCGCACTCCAATGTCTAAAAAAGACGTGCCCTTTATTGGGTAAAAAGAAAATGCACTGCAAAAAACAGCATACAGTGGGAAAAAACAGCTGACGCGTTTCACATTGAACCTCAATGCTTAGTCATAGGCTATGACTAAGCATTGAGGTTCAATGTGAAACGCGTCAGCTGTTTTTTCCCACTGTATGCTGTTTTTTGTAGTGCATTTTCTTTTTACCCAATAAAGGGCACGTCTTTTTTAGACATTGGAGTGCGGCTGTCCATACATTCGCCTTCCTTTGCATGCTTCGTGCATTGCCGGCACCCGTTGGTTCTTGAGTGGACAGTGATTGCCTAGGTGTGCTCACCTGGAGCGGCAGTTTTCCCTATCTACTGTCCAGTCATGGGGCAGGTCCAGGATGACCTGGGCACAGAGGAAGTGGGCTGAAAGATGCTGACCATCAGACTTGCGCCTGTAATGACAAAAAAAAACAAAAAAGAACTGTGGAGGAAATCTCTGGATTGAAGGTGAATTTTCAAGCATAGGCTAACTTTCTTTTATCTCTTATTGGTCTATGTTATTTTTTATCTTGTTGTTTTTGGCTGCTTTGACCTAAAATGATGGAACTATTTAATTAGACATTTTGTGCTTTGCCATGGAATTTTTGTATTGCTACCCTTTAGAACCGTACCTAATTTTTATAGCTCTATTTACTTCAGAAAGTACTCCTGTCCCGGACCTTTTTGAAGCGTGTTTAATAGCTGTACATATTGAACTCAAATTTGAACTCTTTGGATGCCATAATACACACCATGTTTGGAGGTCAAATGGCACTGCACATCACCTCAAAAACACCCCCATACCAACAGTGAAGTTTGGAGGTGGGAACATCATAGTGTGGGGCTGTTTTTCAGCATATGGTACTGGCTAATTTTCATGTCATTGAAGGAAGGATGAATGGAAAAATGTACCAAGATACTCTTAATAAAAATCTGATGATGAAACAATGGTGGACATTTCAGCAAGACAATGGTCCTAAACCACTGGCGTAGCGTGGGTTGTCAGTGCCTGGGGCAAGGCAAGTAATTTGCGCCCCCCCTAACCTGCAACTTTGGGTTTTATTTTTGAGACAGGTCTCATTTAAGGAAAGCAAAAATCTTTAAAGTTAAAAAAAAAGAAATCCCAAATTGGGAACAAATGGAAGATTTAGTGCAGAGGTTTGGCACAGAGACATTTTTTTGGGTGATATTTTCTGACCAGCATATTAGCTGCTGTGTCATGACAAATAAAGTATTGTACGTTTTGATTTGGTTGTATTAAGTGATTTTTAAAAATATAAGTTTGGCTGAAGTTTTTCTTTCATCGAGTGTTTCCAGAAAAGTTCTCCAATAAATCTCTTATATTAATTTTGTAAAATGTGTTTGCAGATCATTTAAAGAGTTTTTTGATTTTTATATTTTTTTGGGCAGATGACATAAGAAAGGAAAACTATTCTCATTATCTAACTAGGCTCAGGGATAAGACAAAGTGTCAAGTCACCTTATATGGCCCTAGATAGCTGGCAACCATTTCCCATAATTGAATTAATCTCATGAGCTTTGGGATGATTAATGATGGCAAGCTTCTTAGACAAGAGGGGTCAGTGTCACACTTTTTATCCTGGATTTTGGGTGGCATACTCGCCATACATCCACCCTAAAAAAGAAAAAAATACACAAAGCATCATCAATCAAACCGAGAACTTAACAATATGTAGATCCTACACAGAAAAATAGTCTCTTTCAGCTTTAACAAGCCATGGATATTGTAGCTGGTCTACAGAAAATTGTATGTTCCATTGAAATTTACAGCCAGATTTTATAGAATGGAATGCCGAAGTCTTTAAAATGGAACTGTGCCACTGTGGGGCCCCAGAGTATGCTGTACATACTTGCACATTATGGCACACTTACCTCCTACTGCTCCTTTCTCCCGTGATGCAAAGTTTGCATTCCCCCTCGTTGCTTCTCCACTGTCAACTTCTTCTGGTCTTCTTCTGGGTCTAGAATCTTCTGTCTTCAGCCAATAGTCAGTCATGGATTACCTAAATCCCACTAATGTGTACTAGGTCACATTGCTCTGGCACTTAGCCTTTACCTTTCTGCATTTGTAGTCAGTGTACAACAGATAAAACAAATCCTGGTTTGACATTAGTTTGCTAACAATTTTTTTATTTTTTGACTTTGGTTTCACTTTTACACTAAAATGTTTCCAGGGTTATTTCAATTAAAACCTGTCAAAAACCTTGGCCATTTGAATATTAGCACGGCCAACATTTCCTTAAGCATCCCTGTAGCACCCTCACTATTTCATCCATGGCCAAGCGTTAAGGACATGGGCATACTGAGTAACTGCCCATAGCCGCTATTGCAAAGCAGCAGTGGGCACTGGAATATAAGCGTTCCATAACCTGGCAGTAGAATCAGTGTAGTTGCCCCGCCTCCACACCTCAAATGCAGCTGTATCAAATAGCAGAGCACAGATATCTGTTGTCTTCCTGCTGGAAGTGTGGTGTAGTCTGACGAAGCGTGCTCCTCCAATATTGCTGTGAACAGGTAATTTGTATTATTAGTTATCTACGCCTTGTCCCCACAACTGGAAAAAATTTAAAGGAACAATATGCCCCCCCCCCCCTACTGACATCAATGTAAAGTTTACCAACCTAAGAAGATTTTTACTCTCGCTGACCACTGATGGAGGGGCATTCTTCCTCCCACTGACAATGGACAATGATGGCATTCATTTGTTGTCTGCAAATTGCCACCATGTCTTGCTTGATGTCTGCTTATTGTCAATACTGAATTATTTGATAAGAAAAAAATAGGCTTTTGTACCACATTAATACATGCTATATGGGGTGAGCTCCAATGTACTTTTCTTTTTTTTCAGCTTTAAAAACTAAATTGTCGCACTTTTCGCTGTAGTTTGGAAAAGTTTAATCCTTTTTTATTTATCTTGCTTTCAATCAAATCACACTTTGGGATCCTACCAGCAAGGTGTACCCACAAACACTTCCTTTTCTAGGGTGTCAATGTTAAAGGGGTTATAAAGGTTTGTTTTTTATTTTCTAAATAGGTTACTTTAAGCTAGTGCATTGTTGGTTCACTTACCTTTTCCTTCAATTTCCCTTCTAAATGTTTTGTTTCTTTGTTTTCTTTGTCTGAATTTCTCACTTCCTGTTCCTCCTCAGTAAGGTGTTCAGTAAGCTGTTCAAAATTACTTTTCACCACTCGGATGATGGTGGAAAGCTTACTGAGGAGAAACAGGAAGTGAGAAATTCAAGCAAAGAAAAACAACATTTAGAAGGGAAATCGAAGGAAAAGGTAAGTGAACCAACAATGCACTAGCTTAAAGGAACCAATTTAGAAAATAAAAGACGAACCTTTATAACCCCTTTAACCTAGCTTAGCTGCAGGGTTTTACTTATTCCTACATGCTCTCAAGTTGGATTACAAACAGCTGTGCCCATACAATCTGACAGCATATCCCATCATACTCACTGCACTAAATCAGTGAAGGTCTCAGGAGCATGCATATGTGCACAGGAAGTTCATACAGAGGCTACAAAAGGGAATTAAGGGAAAAACTGCCCCAGTGTTGGCAGTAGGAAGGAAAATGTTCTAGTATAAGCAGGCAGTGGGAGGAAAAATGCCCCAGTGACATTCGTCAGAAAAATGGCTTGGTGGTCAGAGAGGAAAAGTGCCCTGGTGGTCAGTGTAAAGAAGAATTCCCTGGAGGTCAAAGTGAAGAAGAATGCTCCAGCAGTCAAAGGGACAAACAATGCCCCAGAGGTCAGCAGAAGAAAATATACCTTTGCAGTCAGCAGAAGGAAAAATGGATGGCAGTCAGTGGGAGAAAGAGAATGCGAACCAGCAGTCAGCGGGAAGAAGAATGCCCCAGTGCCAACAATCAGTAGGAGGAAGAATGCCCCAGTGCCAACAGTCAGCAGGAGAAAGAACGTCCCAGTTTCAGCAGTCAGTGGAAGGTAGCTTGCCCCAGTGTCAACAGCCAGGCCGCATACACACGGTCGATCCAAACCGATGAGAATGGTCCGACGGACCGTTTTCATCGGTTCACCTCTGAAGTGGCCTGATGGTCTGATGTGCGTACACACCATCAGTTCAAAAACCGATCGGGTCAGAACGCGGTGACGTAAAACACACGACGTGCTGAAAAAAACAAAGTTCAATGCTTCCAAGCATGCGTCGACTTGATTCTGAGCATGCGCGGGTTTTGAACCGATGCTTTTGTGTACTAACCATTGGTTTGGACCTATCGGGCAGCGGTCCATCGGTTCGATTTTAAAGCAAGTTCTAACATTTTTGACCGAAGGACAACGGACCGATGGGCCGTACACACGGTCTGTTTGGACCGATGAAACTGGACTTCAGGCCGTTTTCATCGGTTTGGACCGACCGTGTGTACGCGGCCTCAGTGGAAGAAAGAATGTCCTGGCAGTCATAGGGAGGAACCAGTGTCAGAAGTCAGTGGGAGGAATGCCTTTTTTGAAGGAGACAAAATGTGGGGAAGGATGCATATATTGCAGAGCTGTATAGCATATGTTCTTTCTGTATTGTATTACATTGCACTAATTTGAATAAATAAATTGTTATCACTCTTGGCTTGTAGTGCTGCCTACCAAGGTATGGGTTTTATGTTGGAGCACTCAACAGTAATAAGTCCATTGGCTTTCATACAGATTGCTGTGTGTTCTTTGTGTACAGAGACCAGTGCAAATGGTTCAGTATTCTCTGTAAAGTTCTGTGGGAAAATGTAAATTTGCCAAAATGAAGCAATAAATTGAAATTGCTTTGTTTTCACATGTTGTAATATATCTCATTCTGCAAGCACCGTGACATGTAAAGAAACCTAATATTATCCAATTATTTTCTCTTAACGTTTTATATATCTACCTTCATTTTATTTACGACTTTTAATCACTTGTCAGACTAAATAAAAGATAATAAAAGAAATCTTAATTGCGGACCTGATTGCAGACCTTTCGAATTACAATTACAAAATCCAGGAAAAATTCTCAAACTTCTAATCAATAAAAACAATTCCTTTGACTAGTATTTGTAGATTTCAAGGACTTCACAATTTGTTTTCTATAGTTTTCAAGGTCCATAGTGTGCAAGTGATGAGAATAATTTAATTTGAAATGTAAAAATAAACCCCGTTTAACGGAAGCGATGCATCTCCCAATTGTTATATATCACCTGCTAACCATTCAGTAACTTTACAAGTCTGCGTAATAGATCCCTGACAGCCCAATATACAATATAAAAAAAACCTGATTGCAGACCTTTCGAATTACAATTACAAAATCCAGGAAAAATTCTCAAACTTCAAATCAATAAAAAAAAATTCCTTTGACTAGTATTTGTAGATTTCAAGGGCTTCACAATTTGTTTTCTATAGTTTTCAAGGTCCATAGTGTGCAAGTGATGAGAATAATTGAATTTGAAATGTAAAAATAAACCCTGTTTAACGGAAGTGATGCATCTCCCAATTGTTATATATAACCTGCTAAAGTTAACCATTCAGTAACTTTACAAGTCTGCATAATAGATCCCTGACAGCCCAATATACAATATAAAAATGTTATCATTAAAAAGCAGACCTTAAACTTTAGTCACGTGACTTTACTTTGGGTGAGATTTTCTGGCTAGTCTGCTGCAGGCAGGAGCATTGTCTTTGTCTCCCCTTCCCCAGTAATCAAACTGTACATTGTAACTTTGCAGAAAGCCATAAGGAACTGCAACATGCACCAGGATTTTACATGACTGTGTTATTTCCGAGCTAGCATCTTAGTCCAGGACGTACCATAGATGCCAACTCTGGATGATGTCTGAACAAAGATGGTGTCTTCCTTCTGAAGAAAAAAAAAAAATCAGATGAGGGCTTTGTCAGGGGGAGTACTGTCAGATATAATGAAAAGAGAGTCTGTGTCAGAAATAATGAAAACAGCTACAATAATGTATTACTTAGCATGCAAGCATTTAAAGCCAAACTGTAATTTAAAGTACAACTAAAGACAACATTTTTTTTTTCGTTTTGGATACAGTGATGAGGGATTTGAAAATCTTTCAGCGGCCATGTGATTGCTCAGTTTTTGACCTTATGCCACGTACACACGACTGTTTTTCATGAAGAGAAAAATTAAATTTTTTAAATTGGTCATTAAAAACGGTCGTGTGTAGGCTCCAGAGCATTTTTCTTGACGTGAAAAATGGGTATTAAAAATTTAGAACATGCTCTATTATTTCTCGTCCTTTTTCACGTCGTGAAAAACGGTCGTTTGTAGGCTTTAACGACAGGGAAAAAAACACGCATGCTCAGAAGCAGGTTATGAGAAGGGAAATTTGCATAATGAGCCCAAAGGGTGTCGCCAATCGAATGGAACTTCCCCTTTATAGTGCCATCGTACGTATTGTACGTCACTGCGCTTTTTCACGATCATGTGTATGCAAGGCAGGCTTGACAAGAATTACATCAAGAAAAACGTCGTTTTTTTTCCATGACATGAAAAATGGTTGTGTGTACGCGGCTTTCGAGCTGGTGGGGGACAGCTGCAGCATCAGTTGCTGCAGCGAGAAGTGTGTATGTTTTTTTGTTTTTTAAGTACCTCAAACTTCTCTAAAGGACATCATTTTTGTAAATTATTAGTTTGTCTAGATTATGTTTGTTTATTATGCTTAAAGCGGTTCTTCAGCTTAGACATAAAAAATTCAGTCAGCACCTACAAATACTGTGGCTACTGGCTTTTAATAACAGGACACTTACCTGTCCGGGGATCCAGTGTGGTCCTCACCCAAGCCAGCTCTTCAGGTCCAGGCGCCATGTCTACTTTAAGAAGCCGGCTGTGACTCCTTGCAGCCTCACAGCTGACTTCCCACTGCGTATGCACGAGCCATGCTGCACTTTGAATGGTCCCACAGCTTTCTGAGACTTGTGCAATGTTCCAGAAGGCTGCGGGTGAAGAAGGGGGTTAAACTTCCAATCCCCCCCCCAAAAAAAAGTACCAAAACTTAAATGGGATGGAGGAAGCAGACAAGTAGAACTTCCCCTTTTGGGTGAAGCTCCACTTTAACACCTTCCTGCCTGGCCTATAACAGAATGATGGCCGGGCGGTGGCTCTCCCATTCTGACTGGACGTCTTATGATGGCCGCAGCAGCATGATCTGTCACCAGCTGTGTCCACGGGATACAGCCGATGACTAATCAGTGTATCGGCTCGCTGCCAGTACCATGTGACCGCCGTGACCAATCACAACAGATCACATGACAGGTGTATATAATGAAAGGCTTTCTTGCTAGGGAACATCCTTGTGTACAATTGTGTTGCTAGCTGTGATTGGTCAATTTGATCACATGGTACAGACAGGGCCAATCACAGCCCATCCGTACCATGTGATTATCTTTGACCAATCACAGCTAATTACAGCTAAACAAACCAAATTAATAAATTTCATGCTTGAATGTAATTCATTGCTATAAGCAAAAATGTAAAAAGCCTGATCACTTAACCAGAGTAGTACAATGTTACTATGGTAATATTATATTGCTCTGGTCACAGTGTGTTAAAAAAAATTGTAAAAAAAAAAAAAAAAAGTATTGTAAAACAAATTTATAACCTTTTTTTTTGTACTGTCGCCAATTGGTGTCCCTCATCATCACCACAGCAGTTCTATGATGACTCTGTACTGCACTGGTGACCATATGTACAACATTTTTTTTTTATATAATTTCTTATTTTCCTAAAAATTATGACAAAAAGATTACACTTTGAAGAAAACAGGCATGCCTCTTATTAAATACCTTGGATTGTCTACTTTTCAAAAAGGGGTAATTTAGGGGGTATTTGTACTGTCCTGGCATTGTAGGGCCTCAAGAAATTAGAACATCAGGATTGATCAATTTTCACAAAGAAAAACTTTTTATTTTTATTTCATTTTTTTTTATTTATTTAGCAAAAAAACACCCAGGGGTGATTAAATACCACCAAAGGAAAGCTCTAGTTATGTGAACAAAATGATAAAAAAAATTGTTTGGGGTACAGTGTTGCATGACTGCGCAATTGTCTTTTTTTTTTCAATTTCTTTATTTTTCACTTTTTCATTTATACCGGAAACCAAATCTCATTAACATATACAAAAAATAGAGTCGATAGATCACCCTCGTACAAACTAAATATCTATCATCCTGTTCTTTATTCAAATTACAAATATTAAATTGATACATTCAATTTCCACCCTTCACGACAATTCCATCCTCCTAGAATAATATCCCCTCAGGGCCCGGGGGGGGGGGGGGGCTAGTGCAGCTCCTAATCTGGGTCACAGTAATCATCCAGATAGTTGTGAGGGGGGAAGCAAAAGAGTTTTTTTTTTATATATAATAATAACAAAACTACTAAAAGTACTGCTTCCTCCTCTACTCCCCACCTCACATATCTTCTCCTATTTTAAAGCCTGGGGGGGCGACTGCGCAATTGTCATTCAAAGTGCGACAGCGCTGAAAGCTGAAAATTGTCCAGGGCAGGAAGGGGGTAAAAGTGCCCGGTAAGTGGTTGATTTATCACGGTAACTGATTATGGTGATCTACTGTAGGTTAAAGAAAGACCAGATTTTAGGAGCCATCTATGCTGATCTTGAAGTAATGCTAAAGAATTTACAAACCATTTCTTGACGCTTTATTAGCACTATCTGCATTTCCAAATACATTTCATGGTTTTTAATACATATATTTGGATTAAAGGATGTTTTTTTTATGTTTTCCTATAGTGAGAGATAGAACAATTGTTTATGTAAATGATCAGTACATATACATATGCTCTATATGGAGGCGTAATGTGGAATTCTTTAACAGACAGCATTACAGTAACTAAAAAAGAAAGTCTATATTGTTATTGTTTCTTCCATTCATGTTGTTTTGTGCTTAGATAATTGCAAATGTACTCCTCATTCAGCAGCACAAACTCCTTTTGTTGACATGTGATACTTAAATTGTACTTAATTTTCACTTAAGATCAAATCATTTCTAATAAACAATGCAAACAAGCCCATCTTCCCAAGGTGGATCCCTTCCAGATTTCATAATACTATTATCAGTTAAATTACAGAATGTAGATTTAGTAACAAAGCGCATTGATTTTATGGACAAAACGATAGTTATATTTAGTCTGTTAACCTTTGATAATTCCCTCCCACAGCTACAAATTGTAGGACTTTTTATGCTAATTGTTGTCAGTGGGGGTTCTGCCAGGGCCCCTCCGTAATTTAAACCCATTGCATCATAATGCAGGTGCTGATAATTGCAGAACGCCTTTATTATTGACAGATTGGCTGCGTTTTTATGCTATTTATTTTTAGATCGCACTTGCAAATATGCTAACGGAGCTCCATTATTGAAACAGACGACACTGATGATACTCGCACTTGGAATATCAGGAATACAATGGCATAATCGGAGATAATTGTTTATCCTGTTGTTATTAACGTAAATGCTTAAGCTGTTTAATCAGTTAATATTCATTAGTGAAAATACATTCAATATTTGTTGTAGTTTCACCAATTTAAAGGGGATTTATTCTATTTTGAAATGCTGTAGATGTGTATGTGATTGGGTTATGTAAATTGTCTTTTTAATGTACACCAATGACATATTTTAGTTAAAGAGAACCTGTACTGTGGAACTTGTGCACAAATGCTGCTGGGTTTAAAGCCATTTAAAAAATAAAATAAAACCCCCCAAAAAAAAGTGTAATTAAAGCCATTTAAAAAAAAAAAAACTGACCGGTAGGGTTTTTATGACAGAAGACACTCTATCGTTCTCTCTTGTCATAAACGATTTTACCTGCCTTACATCTGTTATGTACACTGAGCCGCACATACAACACAGTGTACATTTATGGCACCTGATCTGTGCCAAGACAATGTAACTTCCATGTGCATGCGTGGCAGCGCTGTCATCGCAACCTAGCCAGTCAAGCAGTCGAAACCCGGAAGGAAAACTGGGAAAAGTTTGAAGTGCCCAGGACCATGGGATCGTGACAGCGCAGTTATGACAGGTAAGTCTTTGATAATGTGCTAGTATGTGGGACATACCTGCACATTATGGCATAAACCACCTGGGGACACTTTAAGAAAGTCTAAGTATTGTACTTTGCCTTGTGTCACATTACTCGGTGGTTGTGAAAGGGATGGCATGTCTATATGTAGAACATAAGCCTTGTAAAAAACTGTAAAACGTAATATTGATGGAATTTTTCAACCTGAACCGTGGAATCTGTGCCCCAAACCAAGCAGTGGGCATAGGACTAGTTGCCCAAATTATTAGTAAATAAAATAGCAGAGCTGCCAAAATGAACTCTGAAGTTCAAACAACCTCATACCTTTTATAAACATGTGTCCACCTTTGTACATTAAAGTGGAGGTTCACCCAAAAGTGAACCTCCGCTTTTCGGAACCCTCCCCCCCGGTGTCACATTTGGCAGGTATTTGCCCCACTTCTGGGTCTAGACTCCCGCGGGAGTCCCGCCCCTTCGCGTCGCCCCCCGTTGTGTTCTGGGAAACACATGGCTCCCAGAACACAGCAGGGACCAGTGAGGACGGCGCAGCGTGACTCGCACATGCACAGTAGAGAACCGGTCAGTGAAGCTGCAGCACTTCACTTCTCGATTCCCTCACCCAGGATGGCGGCGGGGGAAACCCAGAGCCGAGCGGTAGCTCGGCTTCGGCTGCCGACGTCGGGCGTGACCTGGACAGGTAAGTATCCATTTTTTTAAAAGTCAGCAGCTGCAGTATTTGTAGCTGCTGGCTTTAAAAAAAAAAATTACGGTGAACCGCCACTTTAAATATCTTTTTGCAACAAAAATATCTGTGTGAGGCCTTGTACACACGACCGAGAATCTCGTCGTAAAAGAAACGTTGTTGTGTCTCCACCAAGTAGTCCGGGAAGATAAGGAGCCTGGTGTTCTCAAACTTCAGCTCACCTGGCAGGCGGGCCGTGTGGAGGGCCGTGTCCCTGTCCCGGTAATGGAGGAGCTTAAAGATGAAGGTGCGCGGTGGTGCTCCCTGCGGGCCTCTGGTCGCCGGCATACGGTGTGCCCGCTCAATGGAGAAGTGCGGGGAGAAGCGGGCGTTGGGAAGCAGGGAAGGGAGCAGCCGCTCCATGAAAGGAGGTCACAGACACATCCTGCTTTACTCTATGGGCTCTGATCCGATCCACCCAGATAGAAGGGGGCAGATTGGAGATAGGTGAGTGTAAATGGACACAAGTCTGTTTACATCTGCCGCTCTATAGAGGGGAATGGATGGGCCGATTGGGTCTACCTGAAAAACAGACAGGCGGACTTGATTAGACCAATCGTGTGAAAGGGGCCTAAAGCTGCTTTCACACTGATGCACTTCTGTACCTTCACCTCAACTGATCTCAATCTTCAGGATTCTTGCAGGTATCACTGGCTATCAAAAATGGGAGAGAAAGAATTGGTCAGAAAGGAATACGGATAAATAGGACTGCAATTTATTAATTATCCACATAAAAAACACATTAAATTACACAGAGGTGCCAGTATCTCCACAGCACTAGTAAAATTAGACGTTAGTCTAAACAGGACAGGTGGCCACCACAGCCATACACACAGCTTACATACACCTGCAGGAATCAATCAAAGAGCTGGGGCATGATTCCCTTCCTAGGTATCACTGGCTGCTGCTGTCTACCAGGTAGGAATGACTGGTGGCTTCTTCTGGGTACTGCTGGTGAGTCCTGCTGGCTGGTATTGCTGGTATGTCCTGCTGGCTGGTACTACTAGCAGTTACTGCTGGTGGGTAATGCTGGCTGGTACTGCTAGATGGTATTGCTGGTGTATACTGCTAACTGGTACTGATGGTTGGTACTGCTGGTGGGTACTGCTGGCTGGAACTGCTGGTGGGTACTGCTGGCTGGTACTGATGGTGGGTACTGTTGGCTGGTACTGGTACTGCTAGTGGGTACTGTTGGCTGGTACTGCTGGTGGGTACTGTTGGCTGGTACTGCTAGTAGGTACTGTTGGCTGGTACTGCTAGTGGGTACTGTTGGCTGGTACTGCTGGTGGGTACTGTTGCTGGGTACTGCTGGCTGGTACTGCTTGTTGGTACTGCTGGTGGGTACTGCTGGATGGTACTGTTGGTTGGTTCCCAACCCACCATCCCATCAGTGTGACAAGACCCAGCGGTGGAGGAAGTATGTGGCTGCAGTAGAGAGCAGAGCCGATGCTTCCTGTGTCGCTCCTGTCACAGGCAGAGTACATTTGGTATCACTTCACCTGTGACAGGAGCCGGCACTATACAGGAAACATCGGCTTTGCTTCCTCTAGTGCTGGCTCCATTCTTTACACTGATGCACAGGGATGGCAGGTCAGGAACCCGTGATCTGGGCTTTCCGACCCACCATCCCAGAGCAGGAGGTGGCGGGCCACATCAGAGGTTGGGCATCCCTGGTGTAAACCAATCAGTAATACCTGGAAAGAGAGAGTATTGCCTCTATTAGGCTATTGGTAAAATCAATCAGATGTGCCAGCATCCCGGTTATTTGTAAATAGTGAGACCAAGTGGGTAGAATCAAAAAGGGCTGCTTGAGGCCGATTAGTAATTCATACCACAGATCAAAGGGGAAAAAAATGGGATTGGGATTTTCGAGGCACTGATAGGGAAACAAGGTTTATAAAAATATATGAATATTTATTTGACAATATACAAAAATACAAAGATAGCAAGACCATTGTTATCTAATCGGTGGAGCCATAGATCAATGGCTCCACCGATTAGATAACAATGGTCTTGCTACCCATCTGATTTGTGGGGTTTGTCCCAAATGACTTTTATCTTTGTATTTTTGTATATTGTCAAATAAATATTCATATATTTTTATAAACCTTGTTTCCCTATCAGTGCCTCGAAAATCCCAATCCCATTTTTTTCCCCTTTGATCTGTGGTATGAATTACTAATCGGCCTCAAGCAGCCCTTTTTGATTCTACCCACTTGGTCTCACTATTTACAATCAGTAATACCCTTATTATGATTATTTTTTACCAAAAACGTAGCAGAATACAAATTGCCCTACATTTATGAAGATTTTTTTTTATTGGATATGTTTTACAGCAGAAAGTGAAAAATATTGTTGTGTTTTTTTTTTCAAAATTGTCAACTTTTTTTTTGTTTATAGTGCGGGAAAAAAAATGCAGGAGTGATCAAATAACACCAAAAGAAAGCTTTGTGGGATAAAATGACATAGATTTTATTTGGGTACAGTGTTGCATGACCGCGCAAGTCTTCTGGAGGTCAAGTGATTAATATCAAGTCTATATGCTAACTGTGAATAAAGTAGGAAATTGTGGCCCAATTTTTTTTACATCCCTTCAGTGCCAATCCTCAGTGCTCAAGTACCCCCCCCCCACCCCATTAAGTGAATCACTCATTGGAATAACATGACCTTCTACAGCTAAGAAGGTAAACAAGCGCTTTTTTGTATGAGAGTCTTTTTCTTCTTGTATCAGCCACTTGCTTCCCCAGGATAAAAAACTCCAGATATAAACGTCATCCATCACTTCTACTCATACCACCATTGGATAACATGGAAAAAACAACCAAAAAAGTTAAAAACGCGTTTTAGTTAAAATCCCCCAAATAGATAACTACAAATGCTCACTCACAAGACTAGTGCCTAAATCCTGGCCCCTGTATTAACCTACATGTACCTCTAGAGGGAGCCCCGTGCTCCGTAATGTTTACCCAGGAGTCGGCGTGTGGTAAAACCTTGTGTGGATGTGATGTCACAAACAGGGGCTCCGCCCCAATATTGATTGTGTTCTGCTTGCGGCTTATCTTTCCCCTATTACTGACTTGCCATGCCTTGTTTTATACTGTGCCTCTGCATGGGCATCTTGCTAGTGGCACAGCTTTGTATTCTAATTTCAGTGCTGCTTCCATGATGACTGGTGATCTGACGACTAATGGAGGAATAGTCAAAAAGCAGCATATGAGGTGCAGAATCATAGATAAAGAAAGAAGCAGGGAGGTCTTAGCACTGGAGCTGCTCAGGTACAGCTTTCTGTGCAGCAAGGAAACAGTGATCAGCACAGTAGTAACATCACCAAATCTCACTCTAATTCTGGTGCAACTAGCAGTAAGAGGGCAGTGCCCTAAAGGATAACTCAACTCAACTTTGGGGGGAAAAATTAGCAATTAAAAAAATAGTTTATACAATTGCGATACATGTCATATTGTAATGGAATGTTATTAAAAATTACCTTTCCTTTTCAACCTGCAGAGCTTTAATTTTCAGCAAAATGTAATGCAATATGGCTACCTGGAGGTGTTCTGTACACAGATGGTGTATATAGAATACCCCCCAGGTATGTCCTTTCCTGCTTGTGTGATTGATTTTTCCAGAAGTCTGCACCAAGCTACAAATCAGATTTTTGGCATCCCCTGCAACAAAATTGCCATTCTTGATCTAAAGGAATGCAGACCCTGCAATTTTCCTCATTAGAGCCCTGCAGGTGCAGCAACTGATTTAATAATTATAAAACCACTGCCATATAGATTCACTTAGCACATGGACACAGACAAACAAACAGCTATTTCTCCAGAATAATAAAAGGTAGAAATCAGCAACCCTTGCAATCTGCATAGATCACCCAGAGTGGAATATTTGTTTCTCAACAAAAGTAGAGGTACTCTTTTTAAATTATCTCACATTACATATACTGTATACATTTATTTAAAAGGTCTAAGGCACATTAAGCGTGTTGCTGTTTTCAGGAGGAAGCTAGTACAAATAAAATATTTTTTTTTCTGGATATTGCTTAGGCATAATTATCGTTTTCAGTTTCCTATAAGAGAGCAAATATTTACTTTTTGAGTTCAGGTCCATGTCAGAGATACCTCTATGATGACTGCTGATCTTATGACTAATGAAGGAATAATGAAGAAGCTGCAAATGAGGTACAGTAGACATAGATCTACATAAAGATTAACCACTTCAGACATTGCCTATGGACCACAATGTGCTCATTGATTCAGCAATAATTTGTTATTACTTTTATATATATATATATATATATATATATATATATATATATATATATATATATTTTTTTTTTTTTTCTCTAAACTATAACTTGCATTTCTTAGCAATGATATCAATTCGTTCCTATCCTACTGGGTAGAGCTAATTTATTCAACAATATATATATTCTTTCATATCAACATATTCATCTGGGTATTTCTCCTTCTCAGTCATTAACTCTTAAAAATACGTAAACCTAATCCCAGTTTCCTAATCTCGATTTTTACCCCTTTCTATGTAGTACAGTGGAACCTTGGATTATTAGCATAATCCGTTCCAGGAGAATGCTTGTAATCCAAAGCACTTGCATATCAAAGTTAGTTTCCCCATAGAAGTCAATGGAAATGAAGATAATTTGTTCCACATTGACTTCTATGGCATGCAATACCGCATGTGGCCAGAGGTGGGACGCCCGAGAGACTCGGAAACCGCTCGGCTACACTCGGAAACCCTGGTAAAGGCTTGGATACACTCGAACAGAGTGTCACCCGCACCTCCGCAGCGGCTTGAATCCTGCTCGTTTTGTGAGACAGCACTCACAAACCGAGTTAGGATCTAAAAAAAGAAATTGCCCGTATTGTGAAATGCTTGTTAACCATGTTACTCGCAATCCTAGGTTCCACTGTACTTGTATATCAAGATATCACTTGTATATCAAGTCAAAATTTATGAAGACATTTTGCTTGTCTTGCAAAATGAAATGCTCTCAAACCAAGTTACTCTCAAACCAAGATTTTACTGTAATAGGAATTCTGAGCCTTCTCCTCCCTATATATATATATATGTGTGTGTGTATATATATATATATATATATATATATATATACACACACTATGTGTGAGAGTGTGTGTGTATATATATATATATATGTATGTGTGTATATATATACAGTACATTTTAAGCAGGTGTGAAGAAAAGCTGTAAAGTAAGGGTGCTTTCAAAAATATATGTTTTAATTTTAATCATTTACAAAACACAAAGTGATAAAGATAAATCTAAATCAAATAAGCATTTGGTGTGACCACCCTTTGGCTTTAAACCAGCATCAATTCTTCTAGGTACACTTGCACGCATATTTTGAAGGAACTTGGCAGTTAGGTTGTTCCAAATATCATGGAGAAATAACCACAGATCTTCTGTGGATGTAGGATGCCTCAAATCCTACTGTCTCTTCACGTAATCCCATACAGACTTGGTGATTTTGAGATTAGGGCTCTGTGGGGGCCAAACCATCACTTTTAGGCCTCCTTGTTCTTCTTTACGCTGAAGATAGTTCTTAATGACTTTGACTGTATGTTTAGGGTCAATGTTCTGCTGCAGAATACATTTGGGGTCAATCACACACCTCCATGCTGGTATGGCATGATGGATAAGTATCTGCCTGCCAAATTGGAAGGTCAGAATGAAGTCAAAAATCCTGATATGTATACCTGTTCCAGGTAGTGACTCAGGAATTATTGAAACCATTGAATTAACATGATTGCCATGCAATTAACAATTTCAGAAAATATAGGTCATTACTGGAGGCTTCCATATTTTCTTAGTAAAGAGTACGTTTTTGAACCAATTAAACTACAGCTTTCTTTTATTTTGTTTGTTTTTGTTTTTTTGTGAGCTTAATAATGAAAACCAGGTTTGCATTTGATAATGTGCATCATCATTTTGGAAGAGCATCTTGCTTCTCAATTAACAGTCAAGCACC
The DNA here is from genome assembly GCF_905171775.1 of Rana temporaria. Taxonomy (NCBI): domain Eukaryota; kingdom Metazoa; phylum Chordata; class Amphibia; order Anura; family Ranidae; genus Rana; species Rana temporaria. The sequence continues at coordinate 105,499,486 of NC_053498.1, read as the reverse complement.
AGATGCACAGTGGAGTACCATAACATGTTTGCTTTTTAATCATGGTCTCACTCAGGGGATCCAGCCTGACAGCATCTGCTTACATCCTTACCTGCTGTTGTTCCTAGGCTGGTGTGTGCAGTCGTTTTCCTGGCTGTGAAGATAGCATGAGCCTTAGGTGCCTTAGGTGTATTATTCACCTTCACACATAGTCAGGAACCTGCTAGGGCACTTGCTCTTGCTGAGAACCTAATGCCACATTGTCCTGTTGTGAGTGGTGGTATATTGGCTTATATGCCTACAAAACATATGTTTGCTGTCATTCAAAGACAGAAACACTTTCATTTTCATTAAAACACCTACAGACATTTGTTGGTTTTGAAAATGATTGGATAATTTGCTGCTGTTGAAAGTATTTGGCACTCTTTAAACTTATTTGTCTTACACACTCCAACACATCTCACTGCATGGGACTCCCTTCATTGTGGAAGTGGACCTGAACTCAAAAAGAAAAGATTTGCTGTCTTATGGGTAACATCTAGAAATGTTAATCGTGCCTAAACAGTGCAATGAGAAATGCAATTTTGTCTTTAATTCTTCCTAAAAAAACAGTAAGGCACTTCTTGGCAGTAGCATTATAGTCTCTGTATCAGTAGTGTGAGAATATCTAAGGCTTTGCTATCTGTGACTGCTAGTCTTATGAGATTTGGAGTGTGATTTGGTGATGGAACTATTGCACTTCTCACTATTCTCCCTGGGGAAAATGAAAAATGTTCCTGAGGACCTGCATTCATTCCATCGATCTGTGCTTTGTAGACACGGCTTCTTGGTCAACACCCCAACAGTTATCAGGAAACAGCTCTGACATAAGAGAAGCAAAACCCTGCTCCTCTACCAAGATGGCTTCTTCCACACAGATACACAGTGCAAAACCAGGAATAGTAAGTCAGCAATGGTGAAAAGATCAGTTGCAGGTAGCCTACAGGCAACACTGGTGTTTAGCTCTTTATTCTTTGCTTGCCTTTTTTCCCACAGTTCAGGTCATTTTTAAATCTCTCATGCCAAGTGGATGCCATTTTCCAACACATATTTTACTAAAGGCAAATCCACTTTGCACTACAAGTGCAAAGTACACTTGAAATTGCACTGAAAGTGCACTTGTAAATTTAGTCACTGTAGATCCAAGGGGGGAATGCAAGGAAAATAAAAAACAGCATTTTAGCTTGCACATGAGCCTCGTACACACGCTCAGTTTTCTCAGCAAGAACCAGCAAGAAAACTGCTGGCAGAGCTTTCTTGCCGAGTATACCGAGCGTGTGTACGAGGCTTTCAGGTTTCTCAACAAGAAAACTGCCCAGAATCTAGATGAGAAAAATAGAGAACATGTTCTCTATTTTCTCGTCGTGAGATTCTCTGCAGTTTTCCTGCCGAGAAACCCGACAGTGTGTATACTTACCTGGTCGCCGTGGAAACCCGTGCAAGCTCGAAATGACTTTGACGCATGCGCGGTAGCTTCCTAGGCATAGGTAGGGTGCAGCAAGATGGCAGCGACGGCATGGAATGTGACAAAAGCATGCTCGTTGTATGCGATGACGTCACCACGTTCTTGCCTTTCAAGAGAACCATGGTTCTTTTGAAAGGAGAGTCTGTACGGGCGGCAAGAGATTCTTGCCAAGAATCTCATCAGGAAAAACAAAGTTTTTTCCTGATGAGATTCTGGCCCGTGTGTACAAGGCTACAAATCAGCAGAGCTTTCCCCCATTTCAGATCTACCCCTCAGATTTACAGCGACTGCACTTCCAAGTGCAATTTCAGTGCAATTTCAAGTGCACTTTGCCCTTGTAGTTTGCACTTGTAGTGCAAAGTGGATTTGCCTTTTGCAAATAACCCCCATAGTTACATAGTCAGTTTCAGGCTGAAAAAAGACACTAGTCCATCTAGTTCAACCAAAAAAATAAAAAATAAAACACACGCACAAATAGAAAACCTCGTTTTACGCTATCCCCTCCCATAGTTGATCCAGAGGAAGGCAAAAAATAATAAAGCATTGTCCAATTCCTTGAGCTGGCCAGAACTAGTTGTTGAGGGAGTCTATTCCACACTTTCACAACTCTAAAGCCTCGTACACACGACCGTTTTTATCGGCAAGAAAGCTGCTGGAAGAGCCTTTTGCTGTGAAAAGCGTTCGTGTGTATGCTTTCCCGTCGAGAAAACTGCCGGGAATCTCAACGAGAAAAATAGAGAACCTGCTCTCTATTTTCTCGCTGGGATTCTCGGCAGAGTGTTTCCTGACGAGAAAACCATTCGTCAGTATGCTTACCTGTCCCCAGGTAAACCCGTGCATGCTCGATGAGACTTTGACGCATGCGCAGTAGCATACAAGGGTAGTGTAGGGTGTAGCAAGATGGTGGCGACGGCATCGAATGTGACAAGCGCCAGCTCGTCGTAGTCGATGACGTCACCGTGTTCTTGCCATTCAAAAGAACGGAGGTTCTTTTGAATGGCCGTCTGTATGCACGGCAAGCTTGCCAGGAATCCCGTCAGGAAAACCATAGTTTTTTTCCTGACGGGATTCCCGGCTGTGTGTACAGGGCTTTACTGTGAAGAGGCCTTTCTCTTTTCCTTCAGACATAAAGAGTGCCCCCTTGTGCATTGTAATGACCTGAAAGTAAATAACTCGACACCAAGTTCACTTTATGGACCACTTATGTATATATAAATGTTGATCATATCCCCACTTAATCAACTCTTCTCAAAAGATAATGAATTCAGTTCAGCTAATCTTTCTTCATTACTGAGATCCTCCACACCTCTTATCAGTTTGGTTGCCATTTCTGTGCTTTCTCCAGTTCTCTGATATCTTTTTTGAGAACTGGTGCCCAAAACTGAACTGCATATTCCAGATGAGGTCTTATTAATGATTTGTACAGGGGCAAAAACATTTGTTTCTCTCTGGATTTTATACCTCTTTTAATACAAGAAAGTATTTTGCTTGCTTTAGAAACTGCATCTTGGCATTGCATGCTATTATTAAGAGAGAAGTATGTTTTGAAAAATACTTACCTATGTGGATGCAGCATCGTTCCGATGCTTATTTTTAGACTTTGTTTTCTTCACCTCAGCATTTAGTTCCTTTCGTACTCATACCTTTTTGTTTTATTTGTATGTTATTTGTATGTTTTTGTTTTTATTTGAGCTATTTTGCCTGAGGTTTGATTACTTAGTTTGGCTTGTTTCTTGGTTTTGATCTAATCTTGTTCCCACTCAACCCTCCAGTGCCAGTGCTATCTGTTCATATTCTCAACCTCTACACTAGTCTCTGACCTGAGCGCTTGCACCCATCGCCTAGGTCTCTGTGCTTCTGTTCAGAGTTGGATACTCTGCTTTGATCCTATCAATGGGCTTGTGCATTCTGTGAGTCTCAACATTTCTAAATATGCCCACCTGCTGCCTGGGACAGTGTGCACACAGTACTATTTGTTTGATTGACCTGTTCAAAATCCACTTGTGTGACGTGAAGAGGAAGGATGAAAAACTGCATCAAGTGATGGCCATTTCTGTCTGTGTTTATAATGAACTCCCTGCCTTTTTATCCTATCCAAGAATCCTTATATTGAGGTCTGATAAATGTATCTTCATGTACACATATTCTTAGTTCTCCTAAGAATAGTTCTTCTTTTAGATATGTGAAAAAAAAACTTGCCATGAAAAGCCCAGTTCTTGTTGCTTTTTGATCCCTGTTATTTGCATATTGTTGCCTTTTTTTTTATTTTGTATTACTTTGGTTTAGCAAGTTGAATGAGTTGAATGTGTAAAGGGAAACTAGGTTTGCATATGATATGTTTATCAACACTTGGAAGAGCATCTAATTTCTCAATTAACTCAAGCACCAGATGCACAGTGGAACACCATAAAGCATTTAGTAATTTACATCAAGGTAATGGTCTTTATTTCTGATTTGTAATTATATGTATTTTTAAATGTCTTGATTGAGCACACTCAAGACATCCTACTGATATTCGAAGACATTTCATATAGGTCCAGATAAAAAAAATACAAAAAGAATATTAAATTTGACCATAAATGTAAATATTGTTTTTTTCTGAATACTTGCTTTTCAAGGGACTTATTACTATTCAATGGAGACACAGATGTTGCAGTCATTCCATATTTAGTATTTATTTGAGATCATTCGTTAGAAAAATTAGTAACTGTTTTACACACTGTGAATTTTAACCAATAAGTAGAAAGAGAAGCTTCGTACATGCATAATACGGGACAACAGCAATCACTAGATTTATACTCTAATTCTAAGCCACTACAGTTAATGTTAAGCTGTTCCATGTTAGATAATATAATTTAATATGACCATAGGTAGTATTAAAGATTGTACAACTAGACACAATTGTCATATATTATAAAATTAACCATGAGACACAAATATTCTGTTTGTATATTTCCAATAACTACTATATAAACCTGTCTATTACACCACATACAGTCTACCACCTTCTTCTCAGTTCAAGCAGTATTTGTCCTGAAAAATTGAGTACGAATAAAAAAAGTATCACAGACAGTAATCAACTGTTTTGTTTCAATTACACTAGTACAGCTACAATCACTTTAACCACACAATCTTCTGAGACTAAATGAAAGATTTCCAGTTGATCCAATTGCTGTTTTGTACAGCCTTATTTGATTTTTGTTGTTGCATTGGACCTTATTTGATGTTGTACCCTTGAACTCTGTACAAGTTTCTACTGTATGCAGGCATCAGAATGCTTTTATTTTAATAAATCTTCTATAACTTCTTCCACTATCGTTTGGGAAACCCACACATTCACCATTTGTGAAAACTTAACAACTAGCCTTCCAAAAGAAAAAATGTAGTGAAGGTTGCAGTAAACATTTAGAAGCAGTTACCTTTATAACTTGGTTTTATCTAATAAAAAAGCATTTGGATGGATTCCAGAGTTCCGGTTCTTCCAAATTATAACATTTATTTAGAAGATAACCTTTTTTGCGACTTCCCAAAATGATCAGAATGATCCCTCTACTGTTAATCAGACCAAGGTATTTAGCTTGAAAACTGAACTAAACCTATGCTTAATGTATCTGGGGTAACAAGAAACTTGCTGAACAGGGCATACGTTCTACCTAAAAGGTATTGAGCCTGATACTCTCTTGCACACCAGACTTAGAACCATAGGTTCCACAAACACACACCCTATAATTTGCATACAGGTTCCGTACATCTCATGTTGAATCCAGTTAAAATCCGAATAGTTTTCTAAAATCATCTGGCTCATTTATATTAGCGACACAAACCTTGGGACTTCAAAAAGGCATTTTTTTTGCCAAACCCAACCTTCCAACACTGTCAGATTCTTCTAAACATTTGTTGGAAAATTCCCATACTTGAAGTCCAGCAAGACGTTAAGATCCTTTAAAATGGGGGGAAAAGCTGGTTTCTGATGGATTTTCTGCTGCTTACTAAAGAATTATTGGACACCAGTTCCCCCTGTCTAGCTAATCTGAGAGAGGAGGCTAAGCTTACATGCAAATTTCTTCTTTCGACCATTTGCATGACTGAAATAGCATCCTGACCCATACTACAATGGGGGTGGGTTATGCAGTTTTTCGAAGGCAATTTGTCAGGGCAGTGGCTGGTGTTAGCGTTTCAGTCATTACAGCACCATGGTTGATATTGTGTTAGGATAATTTACAACAAATTCCAATATGGGCAAAAACATTTGCTCAACACTACTCAAAATCAATTAGGATTCCTGTTATAATCTAGACACCGACTGGAGCTCAATGACTGCTTTTTAATAATACAATGTATGGATTTTTAAAGACTTTTCTACTGTTAATACATGTCAGAAATGTATTCCAGGGGAACTTTTGAAAAGTACATGTCAACCTTAGCGATTAATGTTTCTTGTTTAGTCTCTTTTGTTTTGTTACGGATACAATTGGAAGTGTTTTTATATCTACTTGATACATGAAAAAAAAACCTTGTTGAACTTTAAATGTAATGCTGTCCTGCGTCCTGTTGACTCTAACAATCTAAGCAAAATGGATGTATGTCACTCGCCATTAATAACTCTGGAGAGAGCTATAGCTGGCCACAGATGGGTAGAACATTGAACAAACATTCTTAGAAAAAAAATGTTCTAAGAAAATGTGTTAATTTTTTTTAATCATTCAAATTAAATCAATGTTAATTCTCAACCACTGAAAGAAATTTGAAGGAGCAGGATGGAAACATTTTCCCAAAAGAACAAATTTCTAAAAATGTATGTGGCTTTCATTTGGTAAAGTGAATTCATTCCAAAATCAACGGTTAAAAGAAAAAAAAAATCTTTTGAATGTTTTGAGAATTTTCATAAAGACTTTGCTAAGACTTTTCCTAAGAATTCTCACAAAAAATTTCATCTATCTATGACCAGCTTTAGACTAGTGCATATTGAAGAGATTGCCCTTAAGCCTAGTACATACTGCTAGTTTCTTTTCTTCAACCAAGCAGACTGAGCAAAAAACAACAACTGACAGCTCAGGTCGGAGGCGCTGTACTGAACAGACCGATGTTTGTACAGTGATCTCCCCCGCTGTGCTATTGTGTTCTGACAGGGGGATGACCCCGCAAGAACCCTCTGGTCAGTGCTCTCAGCCATTGTCTGACTTCTGTCAGACCAAATGCAGTCCACACGGGCCAAATGTTGGTCAGTTTCTATTGAACTAGCCGATACCGCCCAACATTCGGGCTTTAGATATACCACTCTTCGGAACTCTGTAAAATCACAGCAGCAGGTGCTCCTGGTCAGTAAGTGTCCAAAACAGCAACCCAAGAATACAAAATCCAAGGCACTCACAGCATGTCACTCTTCTTTATTTAACCATTCATTTCAAAAGCTAAAAATAAATTAAAACGCATCCTGTCAATAAATGTTGCAAAGGACATGCTTTTTCAAGATCGTAGGATCTTTTTTCAAGATCGTAGGATCTTTTTTCAGCCCTCCCAGTTCTTATCTTGGACTATAAAACTGTTATGCTCTATCTTGTGGCATTGAGATAGGGGGAGGGATAAAATAGATTAGCGAAAGACAACTGGGAGAGGTTGACAACATTTCTTGTGATTTCAGTTTACAGAATCCTGTGTGTTGTCATCTCACAACAGGAACTTGGAAGCTAAATGCAATTTTGGCAGAGCAAAATATATTTTTCTGTATTTGCAGGGATACTGGTAAACACTGCAAAAATAACTTAAAGTATGCACTCACTGAAAATATGCTACACTTCTCTATAAAATTTTATGCTCAATTTAAATCTTAATTAAACATTTCCAATGCTTCAGTCTGTCATTGCTGTTAAACGCTAGAGCTGCAGAGGTGTTCACCACAACTCTCTTTAGCATAGAGAATAAAAAATTAATTTAACTATAAAGTACTTGAACCTATTTCTAAATGCTCCTTCTAAATTTTATCTTAGTACTTTACAATACCCAATTTCCTAGCTATGCTAATTTCTTTCCGCAGCATCTTTCATCTTGTACTTAGCTTAAGTTTGAATTAGGATGAGCTTGACTTTGCTTTATCCTCCATCTTTCCACCCTTCACTTATCTTTCAAATTGAAAATATTCGACAGTTATGTTTAACTTTCCATTGTCTAACCTCTAAATTCCACTGTACTACATTAATTGCGCTCATTACATAATTGCAGGTGATGTCTATGCTGTCCTGAGTTCTCCCCGACAATGTGTATTAAATTGTAATCTTTCCATCTTTACTTCAATATAAGTGGCTTTGTGGCTAATTGAGTCTGGCTTTAAAGACTAATGTGCTGTGTCTGGTCACCTTTTAAAAAGAGAAATCTATTACACTGTGTGTATTACCCCCAGGACTTATAACACGTTATTATGAAGATAAAAATGGTTTCTCAGATAGGCGAAAGTATTACAGCGCATAGACTGAGTTATAAACAGAATATCTATTTACTGCCTATTATTAAGGCTCACATTTGTGATTTTATGATGGAACTAATTCATTCTGGTAGTTAGATCTGCTTATTCCTAGGGTTTTCCTCCTCCCCCCTCAACTCGACTTGCACCTTGATGTCCTACACAGCTGATTAGTGCAGTGTAATTGAGTTGGTTGTAAAAAGATAATTAATTGACATTTTGCTTGCTGAGAAATCTGTCTGGCCTTTCTTGGTTTTAAGCCCCGTCATCCCGCTGCCTTTCACTCCCTATGGTAACAGTACGACCTTTATCTTGCTGATCATGTCATAATTGTTCTCATTAAAACAGACATGACAGGATTTAACGCGTAATTCAATGACTGATTCTAAAGAAGCTTTGCAGCTTTTTTTTTATGTCAAACAGACTCTCAGTTCTGATATACCTATATGGGACTGTTATTAAAAGGAACTATTAATTAGTGGACAGAAGTCATACCTCCTAAATTAGATAGATAGATAAGATGGGTAGCTTCAAAATGGGATTTTGTTTAAAGGAAAACTCCAGGCAAATCAACTAAATACTCAGTTGAAATACATATATTGCATGTTTACTGTTTTACCTGCCAAAGGATTTTTAATTCTGCACTCATGCACATCTTCCATGATGCACTGCCAGGCAGGTGACACACATAGGGCCAAATTCTCAAAAACCTGTGTAAATTTAGGATTATCTAACTTATGTCATTTAAGTTACGGCGCCCTAAGTTGGTGTCGTAAGTACCGTATTCTCAGCGCATTTGCGTTCAAAATTGCGCCATCCTTAACCTAAGTTTCAATGCGTAAGGCGTGGTTATGGCAAGTGGGAATGAAGTGGGCGTGCCTCATTGTAATGAGCCGTGACCCCATGCAAATTAAGTGCCGGCCGTACTGCGCATGCGCGCACGAATCTGGACCTCACTGCGCATGTGCAGAACTTTGGTCATCGCAATCAGTGAGATAGGTAAAAGGCCAAGCGTACTTAGTTTGAAGATCGCCCTGTGTCTAAATAGCCCCAGTCAAACAGACTTCTATTGCAAAAGTATTTCCCTGTGTTCCCTTCCTAAAGCAAGTTGCTTCTGCTTTGAACGTTTGTCAGTGTTTGTTGGTAAGATTTGTTTGTGAGAAAAGTGTTTGTGGAGTTGGAGGGTATAGTTGGTGTTTGTTTTTGCTAATTTGTTCTTTGTTTTGATTGTTTGCCTGTTTGTTTTTGATAAGTGTTTCTTTTTTGGTGTGTGATTGTTTTTTGTTTTGATTGTTTGCCTGTTTGTTTTTGATAAGTGTTTCTTTTTTGGTGTGTGATTGTTTTTTGTTTTCCTTTTTTGCCTGTTTGTTTTTGAATTTATAGTAGCTGTCTGTATTTTTTTTTTTTTTTGCTTGTTTTTATTTTCTTTGTTGTGTGTGTGTATTGTTGTTTGTTTTTTGGGTGAGTTCCCTGTTGCTGGGTGTTGTCTGTCATGGCTCCCAAGCGCAGGAAGCTTAATTTTACACTGGCAGAGAAGCATATACTTGCTCAGGGCCTCATTAAATATGGGAGATTTCTCCATGGCCCTGAGAGCCACAACACCACCCCGGCCAGGAGGAAGGAGATCCTTAAAAATATTACCGATCGGATCAATGCGGCGGGGGGGGGGGAGAGACCAGGACCATCGCTGGAGTTCAAAAAAAAATAAATGACTTGAGGAGCGTGTCCCGGAACAAGCTGGCAAAGCTGCATGCCCATACCAGGGGCACTGGAGGAGGGGGACCCTGCCCAGTCAGGATGAGTGAGGAGGAATGGGCAGTGGCCCAGTGTTTCCACCCACAGCAGGTGGTGGGCCTGCCTGGCTTTGACAATGATCCTCTTATGAGGACAGGTAATTTTTTTGAATTTCTATCTGGTGATTAGCATGTGTGGGTGGGGGAAGGGAAGATGTGCCAAGTGTGTGGATCCAACAACCTGTGATTGTTTTGTGTCCTCCCCAGATGGCCAGGAGGTTGCAGCCCCATCAGGGCAGGAGGTGGCAGCCCCATCAGCCCAGGAGGTGGCAGCCCCATCAGCCCAGGAGGTGGCAGCCCCATCAGGTCAGGAGGTGGCAGCCCCATCAGGTCAGGAGGTGGCAGCCCCATCAGGTCAGGAGGTGGCAGCCCCATCAGGTCAGGAGGTGGCAGCCCCATCAGGTCAGGAGGTGGCAGCCCCATCAGGGCAGGAGGTTGCTGGCCCATCAGGTCAGGAGGTTGCTGGCCCATCAGGGCAGGCTGCTGCACCACCCCCAAGACAGGCTGATGCAGAGTCCCAAGAAGGGCAGGATTCGCCATGGGAGGGGAGTGCCCACAACTCCCCTAATTTGGATGTTGAGTGGGAGGAGGATGAGGGGGAGGAAGATGACAATATTGAGATTGGGCAGCAAATCATGATGGGCCAAGATATGACCTTTGAGTCATCCCCTGAGGGAACCCCACAGGCGCCCAGCAGTCAGGCCACCATCATGGGTCGCCCCTTCCAACCCTCCTCCAACATGCAGCAGCACCCATGGCTCACTCCAACTCCTCCTCCAAGGCCACAAGCCTCAGGGGCAAGTAGGAGGCCGACCCCGGAAAACAGGGGGGGGGTTGGTGCGTCTGCCGGTCAGTCTGTTGAGGGACAATGTCCGGCAGACCCGCAGTCTGTCTGCAATCCAAAAAACTATGACCAAGGTGGAGCACAGCCTGGGTGCAATGAGGGAGTCACTGGGTGAGGTGGCCACCAACTCAGTGGGGGTCATCACGTGTTTGTGGGACCTGAAAAACGCAACAACAGGCGTGGCCCAGGAGGTGACTGCCCTCACCCAGGCTGTGCAGGCCAATACCCGGGCTGTGCAGGCCAATACCCGGGCTGGCCAGGCTAATACGGCTGACATTACTTCCTGTCTGACAAGGATAGCCGTTGCCTTGGAGGGAAGGCCAGCAGGAGGACAGACACCAGGGGAGGCTCCTTCTTCCCCTGCACAGACCCCCCCCCCTGAAAATACTCCCTCCCCTGCACAGACCCCCCCCTGAAAATACTCCCTCCCCTGCACAGACCCCCCCCTGAAAATACTCCCTCCCCTGCACAGACCCCCCCCTGAAAATACTCCCTCCCCTGCACAGACCCCCCCCCCCGTGAAGATCCCCCAGTCGGCCGTGGCCGTCCCCGTGGCCGTGCCCGTGCCCGTGGGCAGCCCAGAAGGAGCACTCGGCAACATCCTTGAGTTGCAGGGGTACTTTTGATTTTTTTTTTTTGCTACTGTACTTATGATTTGATTTATGTGTGTGAATGATGTGTGAATGTGGGGGGGTGTCATTCCTGAAAACATAAGGGTGTCACCCTCAGTTTTGGTGGAGTATGGATCCCCAGGACCAGGGAGAAGTCATCCTAGGTTCCTGAATGGTGTATGAATGCACAGTGACATAATTGGAGCCGTGGCGGGGCGTTACTGCTCCCAAGTACCAAAGGGGGGGGTACTTGGATCTAATCCAATTCGATGTGCATGTGATGTGTCTGTGCTAGGGACCACAGTGACGTGCATTCATGCATTCTCATTGTGAGATAATTAATGTGTGTTTTGTACCAAAAAAAAAACATTCTCATTGTCATATAAGTAATGTGCATTTTATGTGCAAAGAAAATGTTTAAAGGTCACATAATCTCTGTGATTTATTCTGGGCAAAGCAAAAAAATAAAGATAATTAGGGTCCATTTACTGGGCAAAGATGCCTTCAGCCAGTTGTCTCCTTATTACCTGGCCCTCAGCAGTCCGGGTAGAGGGGTTTGGGGGGGGGGGATTGCCTGGGTGGGGGGTTAGGTCAGGACATATATCAACATGCAGGCCCCTTCTCACAGCATAATTATGGAGGATGCAACATGCCCCAATAATTTGGCAGACAAAGTCTGGGGAATACAAGAGTGTACCCCCAGTCTTGTCAAGGCATCTAAATCTGGACTTGAGAAGGCCAAATGTCCGCTCTACTATTGCCCGGGTCTGGATGTGCACCTCGTTGAATTTGCGTTCTCCGGGTGTTTGGGGGTTCCTAAAGGGGGTCATCAGGTGGGGTCCCAACGCATATCCAGAGTCACCTGTAAGGGAAAAGACAGGAGGATATTAGTCATGCATGTGCCCCTTGTGATGTCTGCATCACGGGGGGGGCATACCTGACACCAATGTCACTCACCAATCAGCCAGCTGTCTCCATACACATTCTGCTCCAAGTCTTGGTAGATCTTGGTCTGCCGTAGGATGTAACTGTCGTGGCACGACCCTGGAAACTTGGCACAAACGTGCCAGATGAGGCCATGGGCATCTACGATCACCTGGACATTGATCGAATGCCAGCCTTTCCTGTTTCTGAACAGGTGTTCAGTTTCATGGGGGGGCTGTAGTGCCACATGGGTGCAGTCTATCGCCCCGATGGTCCTTGGGAAGCCAGCAATGCTGTAGAAGTCTGTCATGGCTTGCAGACGCTGCTCCTCCTGGGTGGGCATCACAAACTGGTTGGTCATGCGCCGCAGTATGGCAGGGACCACCTGATGGACACATTTGCTCATTGTTGACTGCACCATCCCAGCCAGACCTCCAGATGCACGCTGGAATGAGCCACTGGCTAAAAAATGGAGGGTTGCCATCACTTTATGAAGAGGTGTCAGGGCATGGGAGCGTCTGGTTGGGGTGATAAGATCCTCATGAAGTAGTTGGGTGATCTCCAGAATGGCCTCCCTATCAAACCTGTAGTTGCCATACACCTCATAATCTGGCATTTGCAAAAGATCACGCCGTGGACGATAAACTCTCGCCTGTGCCCTCATCCTCCTCCTCTGTGCCCTCCTCCTCCTTTGTGCCTGTAAGGCAGCAAGTGCCGTCAGAATCATAGCTGGCCCTGGCATTTTTACACAAAGATCCTTCTCAACTATAGCTCTAAGCTCTAGTCACTACCTACAGCAAACCCTTCCACAGCATGTGTAAAATTAGGGCTGGTTTTATAATGTGGAAATTTAGTCAGAAAAACTAACAGGTGCGCACAGGGCGGAAAATACGGCGCACACACTTAATTTTGAGAATCGCCCTAACTCCCTCATTTGCATCTTTGCCTATCAAAAACAGCGGCGAGCCTAGCGTAATTTGCGCCCGGGGATGCGCAGGTGTAACTAATTTAAGTACGTCTGAAAATACGGAAATCTTTGCTTAACTCGTTTTGACGATCGTGCGCAAATATACGCGCCGTGTAAATTTAGAAAACTTGAGTTAAGTCTGCGTATCTCTTTTGAGAATTTGGCCCATAGTTACTGATGAAGCAATTTCGCTTCCTTTATCAACTTCCTACCTCCAATCCAGAAAGCAGTAGTGCTAAACCAGAACATAGCAGAGCAATCATATTTACATTAAATATCCAGTATACTCAAATTTAACACACTTGGTCCCCCTTCACACCTAAGACCTTGTAACACTGATGAGTCGCATAACATCGGGGAGGTAAAATGGCTCATTGGGCAAAATTTGGACATGGGTGTGTACTCACTTTTGTTGCCAACATTTGAGACATTCATGGCTGTGTGTTAGGTTATTTTGAGGGGACCGCAAATTTACACTGTTATACAAGCTGTACACTCACTACTTTACATTGCAGCAAAGTGTAATTTCTTTAGTGTTATGAAAAGATATAATAAAATATTTTAAAAAAATGTGAGGGGGTGTACTCACTTCTATGGCCAAGACCATACAGCGGTATAACAGGACATAACAGAAAAACAGGCATGAATGCCAACATGTACTGTGACATACTGATGCAGAGCATTATCCTCTCCCTTTGGAGACTGGGCCGCAGGGCAGTATTCCAACATAATAACAATCTCAAACACACCTCCAAGGTGACCACTGCCTTGCTTAAGAGGGTGTGGGTAAAGGTGATGGACTGGCCAATAATGTCTCAAGACCTAAACCCTATTGAGCATCTGTGGGACATCCTCAAATGGAAGATGGAGGAGCGCAAGGTCTCTAACATCCACCAGCTCCTTGATGTCATCATGGAGGGGTGGAAGAGGACTCCGCTGGCAACCTCTGAACTCCATTCCCAAGAGGGTTAAGGCAGTACTGGAAAATAATGGTGGCCACACAAAATATTGACACGTTGGGTCCAATTTGGACATTTTCGCTTAGGGGTATACTCATTCTTGTTGCCAGCGGTTTAGACATTAATAGTTGTGTGTTGTTATTTTGAGAGGACAGCAAATTTACACTGTTATACAAGCTGTACACTAACTACATTACATTGTAGCAAAGTGTCATTTCTTCAGTGTTGTCGCACAAAAATATATAATCAAATATTTACAAAAATGTAAGGGGTGTACTCACTTGTGTGAGATACTGGGGGTCATTTACTAAAGGCAAATCCACTTTGCCCTAAAAGTGCACTGCAAGTGCACCTGAAAGTGCATTTTCAAGTGCAGTTGCTGTAGATCCGAGGGGGACATGCAAAGAAAATAAAAAACAGTATTTTAGCTTGCACATGATTGGATGATAAAATCAGCAGAGCTTCCCCTCATTTCAGATCTACCCCTCAGGCCTTGTACTCACGGCAGGACATGTCCGATGAAAACGGTCTGCAGACCGTTTCCATCGGACATGTCTGGCCGGGGACTGCCCGGGGACTTCTGTTCGATGGCTATACACACCATCGAACAGAAGCCCGCGCGTAAACATTACGCGGGGCGTGTCCGCGGTGTCGCCGCGTCGATGACGCGGTGTCGCCGCGACAATGACGCGGCGACGTGGGCGGGCCGCCTTAAATATGCTTCCACGCATGCGTCGAAGTCATTCGACGCATGCGAGGGATGCGGGCGGCAGGACATGTACGGTAGGTCTGTACAGACGACCGTACATGTCCGGGCGGACAGGTTTCCAGCGGACTGTTTTAAAACAAGTCCGGGAAACAGTTGTCCGCTGGAAACCTGTCCGATCCGTCCCAAAATGGTCCGCTCGGGCCAACACACGGCCAAACATGTCTGCTGAAACTGGTCTGCGGACCAGTTTCAGCAGACATGTTTGGTCGTGAGTACGGGGCCTCAGATTTACAGCGACTGCTCTTCCAAGTGCACTGCAAGTGCATTTTCAGTTGTACTTGCAGTGCACTTGTAGTGAAAAGTGGATTTGCCTTTCGTAAATAACCCCCACTGTGTGTGTGTGTGCGCGTGTATATATATATATATATATATTTTTTTTTTTTAAGGAGTAAGGATTTTTAGACACGCATATATGAAATTAGTCAGCTTAATGTATGCGGCTTCACTTCCTGGTTCCCTACTGTGCATGTGTGAGTCACGCTGCGTGATCTGAATGGTCCCTGCTGTCTTCTGGGATCTGTGTGTTTCCCAGAAGACAGCGGAGGGGCGCTGGATGTGGCGTAGATGCCCGCAGATAATGCGGCTATCTATGCCTGGAAGTGGGTGCAAATACCTGTCTTAGACAGGTATCTGTTCCCCCCTGAATGGTGCCAAATGTGACACCGGAGGGGGGAGGAATCCGGACAGCGGAAGTTCCATTTTTGTGTGGACCTCCGCTTTAAGGATTGGCTACATCTCCAATCCCTACACTTTGCAAAAGTCATCTAACCCACCCATATTTATACAAATCTAAATTAAATATATTCATAATTACAATATTTTACAGCTATTAATTGAGATTTCACATAAACTCATAAGGCAACACCATGAAATGGCCAGTCACTGGTGGTCCTAATGAGCTTACATCTTCCTGAAAAGGTTGAGAAACATTTTAAACAAATGTTAAGCAGTAACAGATCTTAGCCCAAAAGTTTGACTAGTTTGACTACTGCAATACTTTTTATAACCCTTTTGTTAACCACTTGACAACCACCCCATAGCCAAAGTACGGCTACAGGGCGGTTGCTTAACTCTGGGAGGTCGTTAAATAACGCCTTCCAGAATCACAGGAAGGAGCACTCGGCAACATCCTTGAGTTGCAGGGGTACTTTTGATTTTTTTTTTTGCTACTGTACTTATGATTTGATTTATGTGTGTGAATGATGTGTGAATGTGGGGGGGTGTCATTCCTGAAAACATAAGGGTGTCACCCTCAGTTTTGGTGGAGTATGGATCCCCAGGACCAGGGAGAAGTCATCCTAGGTTCCTGAATGGTGTATGAATGCACAGTGACATAATTGGAGCCGTGGCGGGGCGTTACTGCTCCCAAGTACCAAAGGGGGGGGGGTACTTGGATCTAATCAAATTCGATGTGCATGTGATGTGTCTGTGCTAGGGACCACAGTGACGTGCATTCATGCACCCCACAATACTCTGCAATACCCCACAATACTCTGCAATACTCTGCAATACCCTGCAATACTCTTCAATACCCCGCAATACTCTTCAATACCCCGCAATACGCCCCCCTCCTGCTTCTACCGACTCAATGCTACGATCAAAGCCAGGATTGTTTTTTTTTTTCAGGCTTCCCAGCCTAGAGGTGAGATGTGGGGTCTTATTGACCCCATATCTCACTGTAAAGAGGACCTGTCATGCCATATTCCTATTACAAGGGATGTTTACATTCCTTGTAATAGGAATAAAGGTGATCGTTTTTTTTTTTTTTTTTTTGCGGAAAAACGTGTCAACCTAAAATAAAGTAAAGTAAAGCGCCCCTGTCCCCGTGTGCTCGCATGCAGAAGCGAAAGCACACGTAAGTCCCGCCCACATATTAAAACAGTGTTCAAGCCACACATGTGAGGTATCGCTATGAACGTTAGAGCGAGAGCAATAATTTTGGCCCTAGACCTCTTCTGTACCTAAAAACATATAACCAGTAAAAATATTTAAAGCGTCTCCTATGGGGATTTTTAAGTAGCGAAGTTTGGTGCTATTCCAGGAGCGTGTACAATTTTGAAGCGGACATGTTGGGTATCTATTTACTCGGCTTAACTTCATCTTTCACATTATGCAAAATAAAATTGGGCTGATTTTTTTATTTATTTTTTAAGCACAAAACATTTTTTTGTAAAAAACACATTAGAAAAATTGCTGCGCAAATACAGTGCGAGATAAAAAAGTTGCAACGACCGCCATTGTATTCTCTAAGGTCTTTGCTAAAAAAACATATATAATGTTTTGGTGTTCTATGTCATTTTCTAGCAAATAAATGATGATTTTTAAATGTAGGAGAGAAATGTCAGAATTGGCCTGGGTGCTCTAGAACGCCTGAAGGTGCTCCCTGCATGTTGGGTCTCTGTATGTGGCCACACTGTGTAAAAGTCTCACACATGTGTGGTATCGCCATAATCGGGAGGAATAGCAGAATGTGTTTTGGGGTGTAATTTGTGGTATGCATATGCTGGGTGTGAGAAAAAACCTGCGAATATGAACATTTTGTGGAAAAAAAAATAAAAGAAAAAAAATCTTGATTTTGCAAAGAACTGTGGGAAAAAATGACAACTTCAAAAAACTCACAATGCCTCTTTCTAAATACCTTGGGATGTCTTCTTTCCAAAAAGGGGTCATTTGGGGGGTATTTGTACTTTTCTGGCATGTTGGGGTCTCAAGAAATGAGATAGGCCATCAGTACTTCAGGTGTGATCAATTTTCAGATATTGGCACCATAGCTTGTGGACTCTATAACTTTCACAAAGACCAAATAAAATACACCAATTTGTACTTATTTTTACCAAAGATATGTAGCAGTATAAATGTTGGCCAAAGTTTATGAAGCAAAAATACAAATTTGCTAAATTTTATAACAGAAACAAAGAAAAATTCATTTTTTTTACCAAATTTTCAGTCTTTTTTCTCTTATAGTGAAAAAAATTAAAAACACAACGGTGATTAAATACCACCAAAAGAAAGCTCTATTTGTGTGAAAAAAAGGACGAAAATTTCATTTGGGTACAATGTTGTATGACTGAGTAATTGTCATTCGAATTGTGAGAGCACCGAAAGCTGAAAATTGGTCTGGTTATTAAGGGGGTTTAAGTGCCCAGTGGTCAAGTGGTTAAAGAATTGTTTTCAACCCTTGTCACAAAAAGGCTTCAGTGGTCATATCAATGTGTAGTAAATGGTTACTTTTTCTCCATCAATGGTACCCTACCATAAATATCATAAAAAGGTAAAGGTTGAACCATATACAGTAACTTTGTCTTATATACCCCGGGGACTCCAGAATCACAATTTCCCCTTAATGGCCTGGAGTTTTCAGGTTTTTCCCCACCAATAGGTTGTTATTACACCCTCCTAGTTTACTTTTTAATTTGTTAATAATGGTGAAAGATTCCTGAACTGTTCCTTATGTCCCGTACACACGATTGGAATTTCCGACCGTGTGTATGCCCAATAGGAGTAATTCCAATGGAAATTCCGATGAATTCCATCAGAGTTTACAACCTGTTCTCTTTTCCTCCGATGGAATTCCGATGTGAATTTGGTCAGACAAAGGTCCGATCGTGTGTACAGGGCATAAGAAGACCGCATTCTCTACCTAAAACTGAATTATCAATTTTGGGTGTCCCTTTTAAATTTAGAACACCATTGCTTCATAACTTCTCTATTAATTCCATTTATAAAAACATGTGTACTGTGCATCTGCCAAACTGTGTGTTGCTAGGATATATTTTAAAGAACTGTTCAGATAAAACAGTTGCGTTGGAGAACAGGATTTAAATGCTTTGAGAGCATGCAAGATATAACCTTGTAGATATGAGATTTTCAGACAATTACATGGGTACCTTCTGGCAACAATCTGTAATATAAGTTGGAAGAATTTCAGTATTTGTGCTACATGCAACCTGTTGTATTTTCTATTCTGCCTCCAGCAGATCATCCGATATATTAACCAGATTATTCACAACTTCCAGGTAGAAGATGATTTACGTGTACTGAAATCAAATGACTATTCAATTGTACTTATGACAGACTGATTTTGTCATTTTATAGCTCACCTGTCATGTTGCAAACATAAAGCTGTGAAGGAGGGGAGCAGACATTCCTGTTTCTGGCAATGATTAACGGTTTATTTCATTTTTAAGTGTTAACTTTAGTGCCTGGGTTTACATATACTTTATGTATAAGCTTTAAACTAAACTCCGTCAGAACAAACGGCTGATGAAAAAACAATTCCTTGCCTTGGCAAAATGATTTATGTCTTATTTAAATTGTGCTGTCTTTTATTTTTAAATCCTCCTCAAACCTCATGGTTTCAGGTTCCTGTAGTGATAGCCGCCAGTTCCCATTGCTCTCTCTACTAGCTTGGCAGTCCCGCCTTAAGTGATTGGATCCAGTCTGTGTATCACCTGGTCTATCCTTGTCACCATCACCTGTCAATGCCCATAAATCACAGCTCTGCCTACAGTCCCAAAGGATTGTGGCTCAAGGAATGTCTGCAAAAACAAGAGGGTGGATTTGGAAGTACAACTTTGACATGTTGATGTAATTGCAAATTTTACTTTTAAATTAATGAAATTTACTTAAAGATTCAATCTACTTTACATTTAAAGTGGAAATGAAGTCCTGCATTTAAAAATGGGAGCAGACAGGCTCTTTATTGCAGAAGAAACATGCAATGTCTCCTCTGAAATAAAATAAACCTACCTGTCTGCTTGCTGCCTTCTACAGAATGTACACTGAAATGTGCAAGCATAGCTCAATCCACATTCTGGCATAGCACCTGCCGTGATGACTGGACTCTTACGCGTACGCAGGAGTGCTGCCACTGCCCAGCGCCCAGAAGACACCCTGTAGAAGATGCCAGCGAGAGACATTGGACCATTGAAGAGAGGTAAGTATTGTGGAGTTTAGCTCTAGTGGCTTTTTCAGGCTAGTCTCAGTCCTACAATTGGGTGAATAGATTGGGTTAAGGGCTACTATGGGTGGGCAGATATTTTCTAGATGATAGAAATGAACTGCTGGCTCCGACCAAATATTTAATTGGAGGTTCAAAACAACAGGTTTACTTTAAACCCCATCTTTCCCAGCATATACTTCCTTTCCTCACTTCCCTGGTGCATTGTTTAGGGCTGGTAGCTAAATGCAATTATCAGGTAGTTCTGGGTATTGAGGCACATGTGACTCCATGTAACAGCTTTGGGTAAATCAGCATTATATTGGGAGTACATAGCTCTGTGTAATCTAAAACATACTCTAAATGGGGGTGTAGGAGAGCAAAACAACAGATAAGTACTGTATGTACTGCTGGGCAGAGCTGATTCTAGGGTCACAGACACCTGGGTGCAGAAATATTTCTGATGCCCCCACATTGGTGTGGTTATCGTACTAACTCCTTCACTTTACAAATGTTTCTATGGCAACGAGTCCCACTATAAGTCCCTGATCGCCTACTAGGAAAAAAAATCCCATAGTTTGTAATCAATCAATATGCGCTTATTAGGACTTGTTGTCCTCCACTAGTTGGAGGTGGGGGTGGGTGCCACATCCTACGCTCTGAGGGGTTCATGCTGGGACTTGCAATCCTTCACATCCCCCAAAAGACTACAGACTACAAGTCCCAGCTTTAATCCCTCAGAGCCTTAACCCCCCAACTAGTGGATGACAAGTCCAAACATGAGCCCCCTGAGATTTAAGAATGTAATTCCCCCCCAAAAGTGAAGGACTACAAGTTTCAGCAAGAACCCCTGAGATCTAAGGATGTGACCCCTTAGCTCTCATGGGTTCATGCTGTGACCTGTAGTCTTTCACTAGTTGGGGGGCCTGAAGGACTCCTCTTTAGCTCTGAGGGGTTATGCTGGGACAGTGGGACCTGCAGTCCTTCAGTAGTTGGGGAGGCTGGGTGTGATACAACCTCAGCTATGAGGGGCTCATGCTGGGACCTGTAGTCCTTCACTTTTGGGGGTCACATCCCCAAAAATGAGGGACTACAAGTCCCAGCACAAATCCCTGAGACCTCCTCTTCCCATCCCTCTGCGGGTGTCATCTGCTGCCGGCTTATGCTCCCTAATGACACACACACATGATTAAATTCATCCTCCTCACCTCAGGCAGTTGCAGATCGACTCTTCAGAAGTGCTCTAATCTCCCTTCCTTCAGGCTCTGAGAGGCGCATGCAGCCGTTCTGGAGAAGATTCACTAAGCGCAGAGGAGGAAGAAGTTAAATCCTCCTCCACTCTGAATGCTGGGACCTCAGCCTCGACCTCGCTCTCCTCCTCGTGACGTCACTGGTTGCTAGACACTAGGCAGCAGGCAATCCTAGCAACCAGTGCGGGCAGTAGAGGGCAGCGGTGAAAAAAAGGGTATCAGCCAGCCAGAACAAATACTGAAGAACTATGAGTTAATTAGAGCCACTGTTGCTAAATGTAAGCAAGTGTCACTTGAGCTTTGGCACTCCCCCTCTCCCACAGTTCATGACGCCTGGGCGAGGTGCACCCTGTGCACCCGCCCAGGATCAACCCTGCTACTGGGGATGACTAAATTAGGGTCAACCTGTGTGTGCAAAGCAAAGGTTGACTTTACAGCCTGCATTTATGCTGTGCTGCTCTTCTTCCCTAACCTATTTAGAACATCATTACAAGATGTTAGTCTTACAGTAAAGCAGTTTTGAAAATATAAGAAGAAAGGTCTGAAGATAGGATTTTCTATTATACATTTTAAAGTGCAATCACTTTTTTACTATTGTATTGTAATCTTTAAAGTAGAATAAGGTGAATGTAATAGTAAAAATTCTATAACTTAAATCTCCATTTAAATTAAACAGACCTATTCTACAGTATATGAACTATCTTAATCTGGAATCCTGTTGATAGATCCCATTAGGAATCTTCAATAATGTTAAAAGTATTGCTTGACAGCCTAAAACTCTGGTATGCTGTGGGGGAAACACTGACACTATGGAATGTATCACAGTGTTGTCTCCCCTATGGAAAGTCTGGGAAATTTTCAGGCATTTATAAGGATTATGTTCTATATCTATATCATTTTTTTTCTAGTTCACAGAAAGAAGGTTATCATGATAAAGCACACTCACTCAAAGTATGAGGGGTTTTCCCTATGTTGGTATCCATACTTCATTGTTTTTAATAATAGATAATGATGCAAATTTTCTGGCGAGATATAGGATTACAATGCTTCTTTGTAAGTTTCTCTATGAATCCTCTATTTGGTTCATACATCTAATCAGTGAAAGAACTGGAAGTGACTTAGCAACAAGAGTAGCAATAGTAGGGAATGCTACAGGGTTCCTACATGTTACCCCCAACTCATGTATTGAGATGTCTAAAGAGAAACTATAGTATTTTACATCGTTTAACAAATGATTGTGATTAGTTTCATGTTATACAAGCTTTTTCTGTCTATAGAGTGAACATGTACTGTGCATAGTCTATATATATATATATATAGATATATATATATATATATATATAAAAAAAATATATATATATATATAAAGGTCTCCTAAGTCGGCCAGGACAGGGTTCAGTTGTGCTTTAAGTGTTGGGATACAGTTTAACTGCTTGCCTACACTTTTACCCCCTCCCTGTCCAGGCCAGTTTTCAGCTTTCAGCGCTGTCGCACTTTGAATGACAATTGCTTGGTCACTGTACCCATATTAATTTTTTTTTATTTTTTCACAAAAATAGAGCTTTCTTTTGGTGATATTTGATCAACGCTGTGTTTTTTTTATTTTTTGCTAAACAAACCAAAACTATTTTTTTTCTTAGTTTGTTATAAAATTATGCAAACTTAATTTCTCTCCTTCACTGAAGTGTGCTGATGAGACTGCGCTGATGGGCACTGATGAGGTGACACTGATAGGCGACACTGATGAGCACTGATAGTTGGTACTTCTGGGCACTTATAGGTGGCGGCACTGACGAGGTGGCACTGGTGATCACTGATGAGAAGGCACTGATGAGGCTGCACTGATAGGTGGCACTGGTGGGCAGTGGTAGGTGGCACTGATGGGCACTGATAGGTGAAGCTGATGAGGAGGCACTGATTGGCAGCACTGGTGGGCACTGCTGGGACTGCACTTATAATCAGAACACTGAAAGTGTCAATGTCCCTCCAACACAAGCCAGTTATTGGCTCTCTTCTCTCCTCATGCTGTTAGCATGAGGAAAGAAAATCTGCTAACAGATTTGTGTTTACATCCGTGATCTGCTGTCATTGGACACAGCTGATCACGTGGCAAAGGGCTGCGGTGGTTGGTCTTTTACCCCGATCTGTGATCAGCTGAGTCCGAAGGACTTGGCAATCACAGAGCACGCCATCCACTCGCTGTAGGGGGCGCATGTGCAGAGCGATCATGGAAGGACATCCATGTACTCCCTCCTGGCAAAGTACAGGGAGTGCAGAATTATTAGGCAAATGAGTATTTTGACCACATCATCCTCTTTATGCATGTTGTCCTACTCCAAGCTGTATAGGCTCGAAAGCCTACTACCAATTAAGCATATTAGGTGATGTGCATCTCTGTAATGAGAAGGGGTGTGGTCTAATGACATCAACACCCTATATCAGGTGTGCATAATTATTAGGCAACTTCCTTTCCTTTGGCAAAATGGGTCAAAAGAAGGACTTGACAGGCTCAGAAAAGTAAAAAATAGTGAGATATCTTGCAGAGGGATGCAGCACTCTTAAAATTGCAAAGCTTCTGAAGCGTGATCATCGAACAATCAAGCGTTTCATTCAAAATAGTCAACAGGGTCGCAAGAAGCGTGTGGAAAAACCAAGGCGCAAAATAACTGCCCATGAACTGAGAAAAGTCAAGCGTGCAGCTGCCAAGATGCCACTTGCCACCAGTTTGTCCATATTTCAGAGCTGCAACATCACTGGAGTGCCCAAAAGCACAAGGTGTGAAATACTCAGAGACATGGCCAAGGTAAGAAAGGCTGAAAGGCGACCACCACTGAACAAGACACACAAGCTGAAACGTCAAGACTGGGCCAAGAAATATCTCAAGACTGATTTTTCTAAGGTTTTATGGACTGATGAAATGAGAGTGAGTCTTGATGGGCCAGATGGATGGCCCCGTGGCTGGATTGGTAAAGGGCAGAGAGCTCCAGTCCGACTCAGACACCAGCAAGGTGGAGGTGGAGTACTGGTTTGGGCTGGTATCATCAAAGATGAGCTTGTGGGGCCTTTTCGGGTTGAGGATGGAGTCAAGCTCAACTCCCAGTCCTACTGCCAGTTTCTGGAAGACACCTTCTTCAAGCAGTGGTACAGGAAGAAGTCTGCATCCTTCAAGAAAAACATGATTTTCATGCAGGACAATGCTCCATCACACGCGTCCAAGTACTCCACAGCGTGGCTGGCAAGAAAGGGTATAAAAGAAGAAAAACTAATGACATGGCCTCCTTGTTCACCTGATCTGAACCCCATTGAGAACCTGTGGTCCATCATCAAATGTGAGATTTACAAGGAGGGAAAACAGTACACCTCTCTGAACAGTGTCTGGGAGGCTGTGGTTGCTGCTGCACGAAATGTTGATGGTGAACAGATCAAAACACTGACAGAATCCATGGATGGCAGGCTTTTGAGTGTCCTTGCAAAGAAAGGTGGCTATATTGGTCACTGATTTGTTTTTGTTTTGTTTTTGAATGTCAGAAATGTATATTTGTGAATGTTGAGATGTTATATTGGTTTCACTGGTAAAAATAAATAATTGAAATGGGTATATATTTGTTTTTTGTTAAGTTGCCTAATAATTATGCACAGTAATAGTCACCTGCACACACAGATATCCCCCTAAAATAGCTAAAACTAAAAACAAACTAAAAACTACTTCCAAAAATATTCAGCTTTGATATTAATGAGTTTTTTGGGTTCATTGAGAACATGGTTGTTGTTCAATAATAAAATTAATCCTCAAAAATACAACTTGCCTAATAATTCTGCACTCCCTGTAAGCCTGCGCTGTAGCCATCTTTTAGCTATAGCGCAGGCGGAAACTGGGTTTAATTAGAATAGAGGGGTGAGGTTAAGTGTTGCAATCAGGTAAAATGCCATGGGTTAGTTAATTTTTAGGATTATTTTAGGGGATAGATGTATTTTTAAAGATTATTATTGTTGTTATTATTCAGGACTTATATGGCACCAACACTTTGTAATGTGTGTTGGAATGGCCACATCAGATGCCCTATTTGACAGGGTGACAAATCGGCAGCACAACGGGAAGCAAGGACAGAACATTGTTGCCCTTAACGGGAAGTAACTAAACAAAGACCTTTATGATAAGATCAGCATGTATTATGTTAATGTAAGCCAAAAGCTGCAAGCTGCTCCTTTTCTTGTTACAATATTGAGATGGTTCAGGTGGTGATAATATAGGCAGACCCTCCCCTTCTTACTGTCAGTTTGTTTCTTGACACCAAATAAAGTGACAAATCTGCAATACTGTTATGATAAAATACCAATGTGTATCCTTGTCTAGAGTTACACATTACCACAATGAATTGTAAACAGACTTTCTGGAAAGCCCATGTTTCAGCTATTGCAGGCCCAGTTTGTTGTTTCACACACGGTGATAAAGTGTCAGGGTGTTTAGGCAGCGCAAAATTAAGGTTTGTGCTAGGAGTTTCGTCTGGGCCCACAAGGGGAAATAATACTGGGCTCATAAAATTTATTTCAGATGTGCACTGAAAATATACTATCTGTAATGATACTTAGGCCGCGTACACACAGTCAAACAAAACCGATGAGAATGGACCGAGGTTCAGTTTCATCGGTCCAAACCGACCGTGTGTATAGCCCATCGGTCTGTTGTCCTTCGGTCTAAAATTTTAAAACATGCTTTAAATTTGAACCGATGGACCACTGACCGATCGGGCCAAACGGATGGTTAGTACACAAAAGCATCGGTTCAAAACCCACGCATGCTCAGAATCAAGTCAACACATGCTTGGAAGCATTGAACTTCGTTTTTTTCAGCACGTCGTGTGTTTTACGTCACCGCGTTCTGACCCGATCGGATTTTGAACTGATGGTGTGTACGCCCATCAGACCATCAGGCCACTTCAGCGGTGAACCGATGAAAGCGGTCCGTCGGACCCATTATCATCGGATGGACCGGTCGTGTGTAAAAGGCCTAACAGTTCATTAAGTTTCTTAATTTATACCCCAGGTATAGCAGAATAACAGCTAACATTAGGGGACCCATGGGAATCGGAAGCAAAAGGAATGCTTTTCGTATGTGAAGGTTAAATCTCTTTTCCTCCTGGTGAAAATTAGACTTTTGTAATGACCTTAAAGTGAACAATTTTCACAAAGTTTACTATATGAACCATTTATATATTTATACAAAGTGATTAAATCTCCCCTTAAATGCCAATGGAAAAAAAGTAGTGGTTGGTTATTCCAATGGTATAATCACACCCTGCAACAGCAGGAAATTGTCGGTTTTGTGAGTTGAAAGTTACATTGTAAATCGCCTTCATATTCATCTGTGTATCTATTCATGTGACAAGGCAAACAACTGTTATATATGTGTCTGATGGAGAGAGCACAGTGCTCAATGTCTAGCTTTCAAATTACAGGCTACGTCTGAAATGGACAGGGATAATTGCAGTAAATTGTTTTAATTGGATGCCGTTGTTTCACCCTATGGGATCTAGCGTTGGGTGGACGGCAGCATGTAACATATGCTTTCCCGCTGAAGTGTCGTCGCTGATGCGTCTGGACATTGAGGATTGTAATTATTTGCTGTGGCTTTGTTTGACTGGAGCGCAAAAACAATAAGGCTGCTGATTCATTGTTCCGAATAATTTTCTCGCTTGTAGTTTACTTCTGATTCTGAGTGCTACTTATCAGTCAAGTCTTTCTCCCACTGCCTATTGCGTGAATGGTTAGTTATTGTCATCAGCCACAATGCCATTTTTTATACTTACATCTACAAATTAGCTCCTCTTTTGTTCTGTTATTTGTGTTTTTTCTGAAAGAACTAAAGCTAGTTCTAATGAAGTAGCGAAAACTTTATGGTACAAATGCACAAGTGAGCTATAATGAGTGTGACGTAAATGGGTGGTGTAAGGGGGGCAATACATCCTTTTATGAGTGCGTTGAATGATTCAAATATCACTTATGATAATGTGGTGCTGTATGGGGCTTCCTTGTGAGCAATAATGAGTCCTTGCAAAAACTAAAGTTTCTCGTTGTTTCAAAGGCAGAATGTTTTAATATGGCTCCATAGAAAAGTGAATGATCCCTTTACAGTTTTTCAATTCTCATTGTCACCTGAGTCAGGAATAATAATCTGTGCAACAATTAAATGTCCATTATAGGCCAATATGTGAAAAAAAGAATAAACTGAAAGTTCAAAACTTCATGCTGACATCCAAACAGTGAACACAAACAAATGACTGAAGTGAAGGGAACCACCACCGATAGGATGAAGGCTTACCGGAAGGTTTGAAACTAAAAGAACATACGTTCTAGAGGTCAAACTAATTTGTGTTGTTTAAACAACAGAATGGCAACTTGAAATCTCCAAATGACTGGACTGGGGTCACCCGACTATCCGTGGGATGGCAATTTTTTTGCACGATGATTTCATAGGGGACAATGGTCAAGATTTCATGGAGGTAGTGAGGATGTTGGAGAAGGGAGAACAAAAAAGTGCCACATAGCGTAATTCCGTATGCAGTAAAAAAAGTTTAATGAATCTATAACACTTACATTTGGTAGATCAAACAAGCACTTTAAATTATCATGTATGTGGCGTCAGTAGAGTCCTTCCCGACGTGTTTCGTCTCCTAAGACAACGTAAGAATGAAGTCTATGTGAGGTCTGCTTGTTTGTGGACCATTGGCATTTGGTAGCGGTGTGATCACTCTGGTAATCTAGTGATTTATCAAGTTCTCTCATTATCCTGGATGGGTTTTAACTTTCCCTACATTATCCAAATTTAAAAAAGAAATGGCTTTAGTTATACTTTAAAGCAGAACTCCAGCCCAAAAAAAATGGAAAAAAAAATAGCCCATCTAAAGAACAAAAGCTGGCTTTTGCTGTAGTATTCAGATTTGATGCAGAGATCTCACGTGTAGTACTGCTTTTGGCACTAGATGACCTCAGTTTGATGACCAGATTTATTCAACCAACATCTGTAAGCCCAGGTCATGCTGGACTTAACCAAGGCTGTGAGTAGACAGTGAAGGTAAAGCAGCACAATGATGTGACCATCTCTCGCTGTTTTCTCTTCCTATCATCATCCTTTTGGTCAGCACATGAAATTATTGGTTCCTTGTGCTGCTGTAGTGGAGACCCTTTTTACCCACTTTTCCCAGCAGTGTGTGCAGGTTCCTCTAATTCCTTTTCTTATAATCCAGTGGGCACCCACAATCCCCGGGACACACTCAAGAGGTATAAATTTCACTGTTTGCTGATCTCAAGCATTTAGAGAGATGGTGCCTGATGAAAAAACAGTGATTGAGCTCATTAGCTGTGAGCAAGGTGGGCATTCTTCTTTGTTATTTCTGGCATGTGACCTGCGGGATGAGAGTGAAAAAGCGCACAGCTGCATATTAGGCCTCAGTCACTGTAGTGGGAACTGTGTTAGCTGGCCCCAGAATACTGCCTTTCTGTGGAGTGGCACTGTATCTTCAGCTGCCTCCTTGTACACACATTCCCAGGGTTTCTGCCACTACTTGGACATCTAGACCAAAAGACTCCTTCCACCTGGTTGACCACTGGGACTGCCAGCTTCAGCCAGCCTCTGTGTGAGAGAGAGACCCCCCTTCCCTGCACTCGACTGAACTGTGCAATTACTTTTCCTATATATAGTGTGCTGCTACCTAGTGGTCATTGTGAGAACTACCCCTGGGCAGCCATGTATATAGTAGATTCAGTGCCTGTTATTCTTGCCTTATGCTAGTTTTTTTACCCATTTACAGGCAGTCCTGAGGTTACAAACAAGGTTTTATAGGTTTGTTCTTATGTTGAATTTGTATGTAAGTTGGAACAGGTAAATTTTTAGGTGTAACTCCAGCCGAATCAGTTTTTTTTTTACGTTTTGGATTGAATATGGAAGGGTTAACACTCCTGTAACATTTCTTTTGTTGTATGTTCCCCTGTTCAGAAGATTTCACCTCACTTTCTGTTCCTGTGCTAATTAGATTTTGAACATTTTGGATTGGCGTAAAACCGAGTATCGGTTCAGTAGAGATACTTTTTTCTCATAATAACTCTTACAGGAGTGAATTTTTCTTCCTAGGGATAGATTTCCTCTCACTTCTTGTTGTCTCCCTCCATTTGTAAGTATGAGTCGTATGTAAGTCACATGTATGTAACTTGGGTACTGCCTGTACCATGTATTGGCATTGTCCATCTACCTTGCATTCATGCAGTAAACTTCAAGTTGCACATTACTGTTCGTCTGATCATTTGGTTATTACCTTTACCTAACACTGCTACTTCATCTCACACTCAAACCCTGCTGTACCGGGGATACAAAGGGGATAATACCAAGTCAAACTTGGGTACTTACACTTCTTGCATGTAAAAAATACATTTTATTTATGTGTATTTTATATCTGCCTGGTGCTCAGCTTTAAGAGCAGTGGGAAAAATCATAAAAACATTAATTCATGGCTTAATATCCAACTGTACATCTGGAACTGCTTTCTGTGTTCCTATGGCTATATGTTCTACTAGCATCATTTGGTTTTAGGCTTCTGAAACCTTGTCGGTGCATGAAATAAACATTAAGGGCATGGAGCAGAGCATGGATAATGAGTGACCAGTGGGTTACTTATTGCAAGAACTAAAATATAGCACACCAACTTGATGGATGGATGACCCTCACTGTGTGTTCTATGAGTTCTTAAAACTCTGCCTGTCATAAAAGTTTTTGAAGTCTTCGCTTTATTCTAGTTTAATTTGTTGCTCTCTTGTTAAGGCCTTGTCTATCTGTTGAATTATAGAGAAAGTGCACACATTGCCCACAGCCTGTGCTACAAGATCAAGAGCTACTTGCTGTCTGTTGACTCACAAGAGTAATGAAATTTAATAGAATGTTAACGGAGAGGGAAGAGAATAGGACACATGTTCTTGAACCAAGCTTCACTTCATGACCAAACTAGATTGTAATCAGGAAGGGAAATAATATGTTTTAAGCAAGGCTTCGCTTTTTAAGTTTATTAAACATTCAGTAAAGCAAAAATAATTATATACAGCATGGGTCTTGAACCAGTGGTTCAGGAGGTACCTATATTTTTTTGGTAGCTTTGATGTTGCTTGTAATAGTTTCTCAGCTGGTTCTTAGTACCTGTCTGTCTAAACATTTGCTGTAACACAAACCTCTCTTAACGCAAACCTGTCATGATTAAAAACCTGAAACCAAGATGTGAACAGAAGAGCAGACAACTTAAAGTTCCACTGAATAACTTTCATCCTGGACCTTCAAAACTACTTAAAAACCTTCTATGAAATACTTACACCCTAAAAGTCAGAGCATAACAGTCTCTGTATACCACAATGTATTGACAGGGCATGGCGACATTTCATCCTACATTGGGTTGGAGGATGTGAGGAAAGCACACTTCAGGTCCCTGCATTAGACCTCAAAACCCCACACTTTTAACTTGCAGTACACATTTTAGATATACAGTAGTTGCGTTTTTTTTTTTTTTTTTTTTACTTTATTTAAATTTGGTGATCTAGTCAGTTGTCTTTCAACTTACTTAACTGACCAAGCTGTCCAGCAAAAAAGTGGCATTTAGAGGGTTGAGGCAAACTGTTTACCACTGACAGGGGTGGTTACAATGATCAGATTTTATTCAGTTATGTAAAACCTTTATCCCAATAGGAAAAAAATGTTTTCTCTAACTGCTTATAAAGTCTCAGGCCTCGTACACACGACCGAGTTTCTCGGCAAAAATCAGCAAGAAACTTGCTGGGAGATATTTTTTGCAGAGGAAACCGGTCGTGTGTACATTTTCGTCGACGAAACTGTTGAGAAACTCGACGAGCCAAAAAGAGAGCAAGTTCTCTATTTCCTCAACAGGAATGGAGAAACTTGCCTTGTGGAGTTCCTCGACAGCCTGACAAGGAACTCAACGAGGAAAGCGATGTGTTTCGCCCGTCGAGTTCCTCGGTCGTGTGTACGAGGCTTCAGATGAAGTTCAGCTTAGTCAAGTCCATCTAAATCTTCTAGTGTATCTAACACTGCTTTTCCCTAGACTGGTAGTGCTGCTGTCCAAAGGTGTTGGATTTTTGCACTTTTCCTATCATCATTGCCCTTAGCACCAGTTTATTGAATTTATCCCATTTGAGCAACCCAATGCTACTTCTGTTATTTTAAGGAACTTCCTGAGTTGAGATGCATGCTGTTCCTGTTCATGGGGACCCATACTGAAGAGTCAGGAAACAAGTGTGCAACAATATTTCAATACAGTCCCACTGATAAAGTGGACCATTGCTAACCATGAAAGGATGCATTCACTGCCATAATAGCATATAAAGAAAATTACAGAGTAATATAATTTCTTTGTGTAAAGATCTCTATACAGATATCAAGAGAGACCAATTTACTCAGTCATTAAAAAAATAATGGTCCAATTATGGTACTTTTGCAACACTGTCTTAATAGGCATAACATAGTTAATGATGTAGTAATTTCCCTTCAAATTAAATGAATATGAATGTATATTACAGAGTGTTGTCTGTTTTTAAATTTGTGTAAAGCAAAAAAAATATAGGTGTTCAGACATATTTTAGTAGCAATACAGTAAGTTGCTTGGTCATCTATATGTTGATTAGTTATTGTATTTGGATGAAATTAACTGCTTGCCGCTGCATGACGATATATGTCGGCAGAATGGCACGGCTATGCAAAGGGACGTACCTGTACATCCCCTTTAAATCGCGGCATAGTGGGCATGCACGCCCGCCGCTTGCTTCGTCAATATGCCTGCGGGACCCGCAGACTCGATATCCGCAGGTGTCCCACTTGTGCTCCAGTTTACTATGACAATTATTTTCTGATCCCTAAGGCTGGGTTTACACCATTGCGGTATCCCTGCATCCAATTCACAATAGCAGGAGATTTTGACCGACTCTC
This sequence comes from Rana temporaria, assembly GCF_905171775.1. Lineage (NCBI taxonomy): Eukaryota > Metazoa > Chordata > Amphibia > Anura > Ranidae > Rana > Rana temporaria. The sequence continues at coordinate 105,467,515 of NC_053498.1, read as the reverse complement.
TATGGAGCGGATTCACATATCTCCACTGCGGGTCCGGTGCGTTTTGCAGAAAAACACTGTGCGTCTTTTGGTCCATTTCAGGCCCGAATTCAGCCCAAAATTCGGGTTAAAAATGGTCCTGAAATGTAGAACCAGCACGCCTTGAACCCCTGCTGTGAGCCTCATGCGGCTTATATGTGAACCGAGCCTTGGTCAACTTACACCATTGTTACTTATACATTTTAATAGCCAGTTATATTCTGTGCATTTAGAACAGCCGTATGCCTTGGACGATGTACTGGTGATTACCACTCCTCCCATTTCTTGTACTGGTATCACAGGGACAAGAAGTGAAGGTAAATCTACCCAATGCAAAAAAATGGACAGAATTAAGCTTGAAGCCTCGTACACACGACCGAGGAACTCGACGGGCGAAACACATCGTTTTCCTCGTCGAGTTCCTTGTTAGGCTGTCGAGGAACTCGACAAGCCAATTTTCTCCATTCCCGTCAAGGAAATAGAGAACATGCTCTCTTTTTGGCTTGTTGAGTTTCTCGACAGTTTCCTCGACGAAAATGCACACACGACCGGTTTCCTCTGCAAAAAAATATCTCCCAGCAAGTTTCTTGATGGTTTTTGCCGAGAAACTCGGTCGTGTGTACGAGGCCTAAAAGTAGATTTAGAGCCACAACTATTTTTTTTTTGTGTTTTTTTTTTTTGCCATCTGTCTTAATTAGGAGGTTTCCCTCAATTTTCTGTCTTGTAGAATGAACTAGAAGTTGATTTTTTTCAATGTTAAGATATAGTCCCTCCTAGACAGTTGGCATGGGAACAAGCGTCTTCATTGGAAGATTTCTCTCTATTCTTGTTCTGTTGGCAACCCAAAATTTTGGACTAAGGCCCCGTACACACAACCAAACATGTATGCTGAAACTGGTCCGCGGGCCAGTTTCAGCATACATGTTCGGTCGTGTGTAGGCGCGAGCGGGCCGAATTCCAGCAAACATTTGCCCGCCGGGCCTTTTCCCAGCAGACAAATATTCCTGGACGTGTTTTAAAACCGTCCGCTGGAATCCTGCCCGCTCGGACATGTACGGTCGTCAGTACAGACCTACCGTACATGTCCGAGCGCCCGCCGTCCCTCGCATGCGTCGAATGACTTAGACGCATGCGTGGAAGCCTTTAAATGGCAGGCCCGCCCACGTCGCCGCGTCATCGTCGCGGCGACGACGCGGACACGCCCCACGTAGTGTTTACGCGCGGACTTCTGTACGATGGTTAGTACAACCATCATACAGAAGCCCTCTGGCAGGCATGTACGGTGAAAACGGTCCGATGGACCGCTTTCATCGTACATGTTTGCTCGTGTGTACCGGGCCTAACCCTCTCTTTCTCTCTTGAAGTTTGTCGTTCGGGTTTACATATGCTTCAAACAGGAACATTCAACTCAGCATTCCTGTGTATGATGGTGTTTAAGATCATCAAATACAGCCAACACAGTTTGAAGGCCCCCCACCCCCATTTCTTCAGGGCTTGAGCAGTCAATGGTAATAGAATAACAATGGAATATACAGGGACCTGTATTACCCTAATGAAGACTAGCACCTATAAATGCACTTCAGCTGGCCACCTTCAGTGCCTTTAAGTGTTAGTACAGGTCCCTGTGCATTCTAGTGTGATCATTTTAACCTTGACTGCTTTAGCCCAAAAGACAGGGGAGGCTTTATACCCCTCAAAAACCTTTGGCTACAAATCCAAGTGTTTAGTCAACGGATAAGGGAAGCTGTAAATGCTGCCATTTAGGGAAAGGTTTTCTAAGCTGGTTTATCTAATTTTCCTCTAGAGATCGAAAGGCTGGGAGTTTTAACAAGCTTGATAAATATATGATTTCCCCATCCAGTTTCGGTAATGTTCTCTCTTGGAGAAGCCTTTCTTTATTATAGGAAGATGCATTTCTCTATTGTATACTACTGAACATGTCTTTAAGTGTAGGCATCATGACAAAAAAATGAAATACAATAATTTCTGTTTTTCAAACATTGCGGTTTTTAAGGACATCTAAATAGCAGCAAAGAACATATTTTGAAACAACCTTGAAAAAAAAAAAACAGCAACCATCTGTAGAACTATTTTAGGAATCAAACATAATGTACTCTATTTGGTAACAATATAAAGATCGTTTTAATGTTCCCAACTTTTTTATCACTAGAAAGAAATGGTAAAACCTACTTGGATTTTGGAGTGCATTAGGACATTGCAATTATGCCACTGGCAATTTGGTTCCTAGTCATTGCCCAGAGCATTAATAGTGCTACCTCAGCTAAAGCTAATGGTGGAATAGAATGTCCTTGTAGTTGTAAAATGCTTAACTCTTTTCTAATGCATTGCAATTAGAAAATAAAGACCTTTCATGGAGAAAGATGATATCTGATTGTAATGAAACACGGTACTATAATTTAAGGTTCTTTTCTGCTGTGAATATTTAAACCTCATGATCATATGCTGCAACAAGTCTATGTAGAGAGAATGGTTCCTTAACTTTACATTGCAGTTTTTTCATTTCACGTTTATATGTTTTAAAATGAACTCCAGGCAGATTTAAAATACACCAGTTATATATTTATTAAATAGTAAACGTCAGGAATGCATAATGCAGGGGTCAGGAGTGTGTATCACTTAGGGAGCAGAGTGAGGTCGCGTACACACGGTCGGTCAAAACCGATGGAAACGGACTGAAGGACCTTTTCATCGGTCCAAACCGACTGTGTGTGGGCCCCATCGGTCAGTTATCCTTCAGTCCAAAAATTTAGAACTTGCTTTAAACTTGAACCGATGGACGCCTAACCGATAGGTCAAAACCGATGCTTAGTATGCAAAAGCATCGGTTAAAAACCTGCGCATGCTCAGAATCAAGTCGACGCATGCTTGGAAGCATTGAACTTCATTTTTCTCTGCACTTTGTTGTGTTTTACGTCACCACGTTGGACTCGATCGTTTTTTTAACTGATGGTGTGTAAGCACATCAGACCATCAGTCAGCTTCATCGGTTAACCGATGACAACGGTCCTTCGGACCGTTCTCATCGGATGGACTGATCGTGTGTACGCGGCCTCAGTAATGCAGTGATGAGTGTAGGGGACAGGCGTGGGTAATACACAAAGTGCAGAAGCCAGGAGTAAACAGAGTGCAGGGGTCCGGATTAAATAGTGCATATAGGCCCAGATTCTTGTACACTGGGCGTATCTCTGCGGCGGCGTAACGTATCCGATTTACGTTACGCCCCTGCAAGTTTTTCTGGCAAGTGCTTTATTTACAAAGCACTTGCCTGTAAAGTTGCGGCGGCGTAGCGTAAATCACCCGGCGGAATTAAAATTTGGCGGGTAGGGGGCATGTATCATTTAAATGAAGCGCGTCCCCGCGCCAAACGAACTGCGCATGCGCCGTCCATAAAATATCCCAGTGTGCATTGCTCCAAATGACGTCGCAAGGACGTCATTGGTTTTGACGTGAACGTAAATGACGTCCAGCCCCATTCACGGACCACTTACGCAAACGGCGTAACTTTTTTTAAAATTTCCACGCGGGAACGACGGCCATACTTAAAGCGGGGGTTCACCCTATTAAAAAAAAAAAAAACATTTTTTTTTATTCTAGCATAAAATTCGGCATCGTAGCGCGAGTTACAGTATGCCGGTCTTACATTTTTTATCCCCGTACTCACTGTGCTATTGTACATTGAAGATTCCGGGGAATGGGCGTTCCTATGGAGAGAGAAGGTGATTGACAGCCGGCCCTGGCACGTCACGCTTCTCCGGAAATAGCCGAAATACGCTTGGCTCTTCACGGCGCCTGCGCATAGCCTGTGCGCAGGCGCCGTGAAGAGCCGAGACCTACTCCGGCTGTCTTCGGGGAGCGTGACGTGCCAGAGCCGGCCGTCAATCATCCTCCCTCTCCATAGGCACGCCCATTCCCCGCGGGAGTCGGAATCTTGAATGTACAATAGCACAGTGAGTACGGAGATAAAAAATGTAAGACCGGCATACTGTAGCTCGCGCTACGATGCCGAATGTAATGCTGCACTGTTGTTAAGGAGGGTGAACCACCGCTTTAACATTGGCTGCGCCTCATATAGCAGGGGCAACTTTACGCCGGGAAAAGCCTAACGTAAATGTCGTAACTTTACTGCGTCAGCCGCGCGTACATTCGGGAATTTGTGTATCTAGCTAATTTGCATACTCAACGCGGAATTCGACGGAAGCGCCACCTAGCGGGCAAAAAAAAATTGCAGTTTAGATCCGACGGCGTAAGAGACTTACGCCTGTCAGATCTAATGGATATCTATGCGTAACTGATTCTAAGAATCAGTCGCATAGATACTAGATATGTGCATTCCCGTTCGTACGAATGTTATTTTCGTACGAAAATGTTCATTTTCGTACCCGCAGAATAATGTGTACATACGAAAAAATTAAAGCACCAAAATACGAAAACAACGGGATTACGAATGAGCCGCATAACGAACAACCGCAAATACGAACGAACGATCCGACGAAAATACAACAAAACGAAAACAACAAAAGAACGAATATGACATCTATAACAAAAGACTTGCATTCTGTATTTTGTTTGAATCCTTGTTCTGTTTGTATTTTGATTTTCAGTCGTATGTTCATATGACATCTAACAAAAGATTTTCATTCTGTATTTTGTTTGAATCCTTTTTCTGTTCGTATGTTCATATGACATCTATAACAAACGATTTGTATTCTGTATTCTGAATTCCTTCTTTCTGTTCGTAATTTGGTTTCAAAATACAGAATGCAAATCTTTTGTTATAAGATGTCATTTTCGTTTTTTTGAATGGACAGTGAGTGTAGTTAGTTAGTGAAGCAGCTTCTCTTTTGTGCTGAGTACAGTAAAGCCAAATAAACTTTTCTGTGGATTTTCGTCTGAAGGGAGATCAGTTGGCCAGACTTTTGAACCTGGAACCCAAAAATGGTTTTCTGATGGAGTTTAAAAACGAACGAACGTTCGGTAAAACGATCGTTTCTATGTTTGTTGTTAAAAAAGTCTGACCAAGTGTATGGGGCTTAACAATAGTTAATATGGATGAGCCGCGTGTTGAAAGTGCCGCGAATCCCGCGATATATTTACGAAAGTACAAAACGACGAAAATTCACGAAAATGATTGTCTAACAAGTAACGAACATGAATTAAACAGAATAACGAACCATCCCTCATGTACGAAAATAAAACGGTAACCAAAATACGAAACGATCGGAATACGAAAAAAAACGAAAAAAAATTCTGTGCACATGTCTAATAGATACGACAGGTCAGATTAGGACTTACGACGGCGTACAATGGCGCTGCGCCGTCGTAAGTCCTTTGAGAATCTGGGCCATGGTGTAGATGTCAAAAGTAAGCAAAGTACAGGGTGCTTCCCAAGCAAAAATTCCCCCGTTTCCCAATGGAACACCACCAACAGCAAAAGTTCCCCCTTTCCTCCCTGAATTGTACTCACTGGACCTTGGAGTTTAGTTGCATCTGCTAGTGAGTTCCCCAGGTCCCGATGCTATCACCACCCACTTTTTTTTTTTGTACATCACTTATGCTGCAACTGTTGAAATACTTGGGCAACAAATAGGTAATCATGACCATACATGAACACTAAACAAGCAATTATGACAATGTGCAGTTAAACAAAAAAGATTGGGGTTTGTGATGATGCACCATGGCCCCCTGGGGACTCACTGTGGACAGGTCAGGTGTGAGGAGGGGGATTTAAGTGCAGGGGTCAGTAGTGAGCAATACTGAATTTGGAGGTCAGTATTATGCAACACAGTGCAGGGATCAATAGTAAGGAAAAAAAGAGTACAGTAGTAAATATTGCAGAGTGCAGGGATCAGTAGTAATCAGACTGCAGAGGTCAATTGTAAATAGTGCAGAGGTCAGTAGTAAATAACGCAAGAAAATGTTGCCAGCCAAACTACCCCACAGCTAATGGGCCGGAAATATCATTTGAAAAACCAGGACAAATCCGGGGACATGTTATACTGGGGATAGCCACCTAAAATTGGGAACTCTCCACGGAAATTGGGGATATCTGATCACCCTATTTTAAAATCACCTAGTGTAAGCACTTAAACTTGTGCTAATATTAGCCTCCTGTAACCCCCTGCACTGCACACATAGTACTAGGAGAGGCAAGGCCAGCACTAGAAGCTGATCAGACTCTGTAGGAGTGTTCACATACAGATATGGCAAATAATGACAGATGGATGAGCAGCAGGGTGCTTCATTGCCCAACAAGCAGGCTACAGGCATAGTGATGGGGAGGTAGGAAGGGGGATGTTAACTATTTTTTCTGATCAAGCTGTGTTGCTGCTACAGTAAAGATTCAACCACATCTAAAATCTAAAGTGAGAAGCAAAAATTAAAAATATTGCAGCTTACCAGACCTCAGATGAGGTGTATGGATTTGTTTTATTTTTTTCCCTTTTATAAACCACTGTTATTCTAAAAAATAACACACTTCACCTGGATGCAGTGGAGGAGTGACTGCAGCCACGCAGAGACAGTAAGTGTCCTGGGGTGGCTACAATAACATCTCCACTGCATCTATGGGGGGGAGCAGTGAACTTCAAACATGTCTGCATTTGTTTATCTTTATTACATGGGTCAAGGGAAGTTTATTAGTTCACAGAAAGAAGATAACGTTTTTTGTTAAGCTCACAGGAAGTGACAAGGACACTGTATTTCTGGCGAGATCAAGAGACATTTTGCTATACTTCCTGAGAATATCATTAGCCTGAGAAAAGAAAACAAATGCAGACTAGTAAGCTGCAATATATTAAGACCTTTACCCTGGCGTAGCGTATCAGAGATACGCTACGCCGCCGTATCTTACCTGGCGGAACTTCGAATCCAGGAAGATTTTGCGCCGTAAGTTACGGCGGCGTAGTGTATTTCTCTGCGTGTATTTCAAATTGGGCGGGTAGGGGGCGTGATTCATTTAAATTAAGCGCGTCCCTGCGCCGTTTGAAATGCGCATGCTCCGTTTAGAAATTTCCAGCCCTGCTTTGCGCGAAATGACGTTGCACCGACGTCATTTTTTGAACGTAGCATGAGTTACGTCCTTTCCTATTCACGGACGACTTACGCAAAAAAATAAAATCAAAATTCGACGCGGGAACGACGGCCATACTTTAACATGGCAGGTTTATCTATATGCCACGAAATAGCAGCTTTAACTATACGTCGGGAAAAGCCGACTAGCGACGACGTAAGAGAATGCGACGGCCGCGCGTACCTTCGTGGATCGCCGGAAAAAGCTAATTAGCATACCCGACGTGAAAAACGACACAAACTCCACCCAGCGGGCGCCGAAGTATTGCACCTACGATCCGAAGGCGTACGAAGCCGTAAGCCTGTCGGATCGAAGCCAAAAGCCGTTGTATCTTGGTTTGAGGATTCAAACTAAAGATACGAAGCGGCAAATTTGAAAGTACGCCGGTGTACTTGTACTGTGAATCTGGCCCTAAGTTTTTGTTCTTAAGTTGTGTGGACTGCTACTTGACAAGGTTTCCCAGCTTGAAAAAATTGACTGGACCAATTTTCAAATCTTTGGCAGGTAAAAAACACACACATACGAAACTGAAAAAAAAAATCTGTATTATGCCGCGTACACATGACCGTTTTTCATGACGTGAAAATGCAATTTTTTTAATTGGTCATTAAAAACGATCTTGTGTAGGCTCCAGAGCATTTTTCTCGACGTGAAAAAAAAAAAAATTAGAACCTGCTCTAATTTTTTGCATTGTTTTTCACATTATCGTTTTTTCACGTTGTGAAAAACGGTCGTGTGTAGGCTTTATCCTCTTCAATACCGCACACCGTCATATGATGTCCACAAAGGGGATCTCCTATCCTGGGTGGACATCATATGATGTCCTGGACTTTGTGCATCTATATCTAAATGATGCCTGCAGCTAGAGGCATCATACAGATATCATTGTGTTCCGGCGGCGATCCTGCGCACCATAAGAACGATCATAGTGGCAGTTTCACCGATTGATCGTTCTTATAGGCGACACCCCCCTCCCGCCGCCATCGGGTGCTTCTCTGGGCTCCCCTGTGCCATTGGGGGCCCGGAGAAAGGATCGCCCTGCGCTGGATAGGAAGCATAGAGATGACTGGTGACCAGATGTACTGTTAGAAATTTTTTATAGGGTGAACCTCCACTTTAAGCATTCTTTGGTTCTGAACGCATGCCCCCTCAATCGATTTAAAAAATGGAGGTTGCACAGTTATGGGTGATCACAATCCATTTTTTATGGTTCCCTCTTCTCTTCTTTGCTGACTGGTGAAAGATTTGAGTTAAAGCTACTTTGTCTAGTTTTCCTGTGGGGAGATGTAAAGACATCATTTAATCCAGCTGCGCATTTATTAAAAGTATATTTTTACATAAGTACCCGAATCTGTCTTCATATTGGCTCTGTAATTCCCTGCACAGCAACACTGATACTGTAAAATAGAAGGACAACATTACAAACCAATGAGGGACATCTTGCTTACAGGGAACACGCTTATTAGAGGGGGGAGCAGGGGGGGTGACCACTTTATTTACTGCTGCTCTTATATTGTCCATTCACAAGCTGGTGTTGGCCCATTGCCTGCAGGCAGGTCCAGGACATGGCTGTGCAATGATGCAGGGTGCCCAGATCACACACTGGCTTAAAAGTATTTTGAATTATTTGGCATATAAAGGGACTGGCATGCATGGATTTCAAATATGTATTTAGCTGTTTGCTAGAGTTCAGCTTAAGCATATTTTTTGTATACACTGTACAATTAATCTTTTTATCAAATGATAACAGGTTTTTACATTTTTCACATACCTTTATACCCACGTGCAGTAAATCTGTTAACTGCCCTAAGGATTTGTTATTATAGCAATAACATTATCAAGTGTTATGCACTCTGCTGTATTTTTCACACACTAAAAAGGAGAAAATTGGATAGTATGATATTTAACGTCAACTGTCTGTTTTAATTTCAGTTTGTATTGGCACAAAGGGCTAGAGTCAGCATAATGATGCAAAAGGTCACGCTGATCTGGTTTACCAATAGAGTAAAACAAAAGGGAGTAGTTTTGGCCAAAGAAACCATTCAGGTTTAAGATTTTGTTTGTAGCTTGCGCTAGAAAAATTAAACCTGGAATTAGGTTGCTTTGGATGGCAAAAACCCTTCTTTTTCTTTTTATATGAGCTGTACAAATACATTTTCCATTTGAGGACATTGCAGTATTTGTACAATACCATTATGCCTCTTTCTGTTGAGCTGCTTATTGGTCAGCTAGTCAAAGTGAGCATGGTGGCTAGAGTTGATTCTGAATTTTGGATGAAAATAAATTTGGCCAAATATGAATTTCAGTGTGTTTTTGGTGATTTGGATTTCAAAAAGGCTTCTGGAAAGGACACAGAGGAGTATCAAAAATCCCCCCCTTTTTTTTCTCTTTTCTCCCCTCTCCCTTGACCAGGGCCATATTAAGAACATCATGGGCCTGGTGCTGAGGATTTTGGTGGGGCCTTTAAGGCTGCATTCACACCTCCGCGACAAGTAACGCCGCGTACGCGGCGTATTTTGCCGCGAATAGTGTAACTTTTTTTTTACAAATCCTTCCTATTGCTTTGTATGGCCGAACGCCAATGCCGCCTGAAAAAAAGGGTCCGGGACTTTTTTTCATGCCGCAGGTGAACCATCTCATAGACAGCAATGGGAATTCTCCCCTCCAGCGGCACGAGCGGCCGGCGTCGGGCGTTTTGTCACGGAGGTGTGAATGGGGTGTAATAAATAATAAATAAATGCGTGGGAATGACATGAACGCAGCCCAGCCAAGGCAAGTGACCAAAGGCACAGAACCCAGAAGGAAGACCGGGTGAAGTTGGAAGTGTCCAGGCCCCACCTGATTCATCGCAGCACTGGAGGGCTCAGTCTGAAAATGTAAGTGTACACTAATGTGCTAATATGCTGTGTATACTTGTACGTTGTGGCATAACCTACCCCAGGGCCTCTAAAAAGTAGTAATGTCAGGAAAGTTTACTACCGCTTTATTATCACAGGATCCCAGGAGCCTCTCATGTGGCCCCCTACTGACCCGGTGGACGGTGGCCCTTGAGCAGTGCCTAAGTGCACAGTTGCCAACATTTAAAAAATATTTTCAGGGCCACTTTTTTATATAAGTGCTATATTTAGAGTAGCTGAGATCCCCGATGTTCCTCTATACATCATAGTAGTAATCACAAAATTAAATGAGTACTAATAATGGGGCAGAACAAATATGAGAACTGATATTTCCTTTAGTTGAACTAACAAAAGTGTCTCCATTCTAGAGCTGGTAACATTGAGGATATTCAGTATAATTTTAAAGAACTGTTTTTGTGGGTGAGCGACATAGGGGAGGAGTATGGACGGTATATAAGTGGGAAGTATGTGCAGATGAGGGAGAGGAATGTGGAGGGTCTAACAGTGGGCACTATGTACAGGAGAGGAGTACAAAGGGTACGGAAAAAAGCACTATGTACAGGAGAGGAGTGTGAAGGGTATGACAATGGGCAGTATGTACAGGAAGAGTGAGGGGGTATGACAGAGGGTAGTACGTACCAGAGAGAAGTGTGGAGGGTATGATGGGGCAGTATGTACAGGAGAGGAGTGTGGAGGGTATGACAGTGGGCAGTATGTACAGGAGAGGAATGTAGACGGTATGATAGTGGGCTCTATGTATAGGAGAGGAGTGTGGAGGGTATGACAGTGAACACTATGTACAGGAGAGAAGTGTATGACAGCAGGCACTATGTACAGGAGAGGAGTGTGAAGGGTATGACAGTGGGCGCTATGTATAGCAGAGGAGTGTGGAGGGTATGACAGTGGGCACTATGTACAGGAGAGGAGTGTGTAGGGTATGACAGTGGGTACTATGTATAGGAGAGAAGTGTGGAGAGTATGACAGTGGGCGCTATGTATAGGAGAGGAGTGTGGAGGGTATGACAGTGGGCGCTCTGTATAGGAGAGGAGTGTGGAGGGTATGACAGTGAACGCTATGTATAGGAGAGAAGTGTGGAGAGTATGACAGTGGGCACTATGTACAGGAGAGGAGTGTGGAGAGTATGACAGTGTGCACTATGTACAGGAGTGGAAGGATATTTAGGGACTGAGTAGTGGTTAAGCGGGTCATATATGGATTGAAATTATGCCAATTATGCAGAGACCAGCCATAGTCAATCTATGTATGGGCTAGCTGGTTTTACACAAGTCAATCTATTAATTAACTTGAGTACAACCAGCCTGTTTTTTTTTCTTAAAACAATCAGTGCTGCCAGCTAAAGTTAGCAACACTGATCATTGTACGCACTGGCAGAACACAATAACACTGCAGGAGTGATTCCCCCATCCACAGGTCAGCAGGTGAGAGGGTGTGTGGGGACAGGCTGGGGAGAGATACTAGTCAGTGGCTGGGTAGGCACTGGTAGTATCAGAGCCAGATACACACAGGTTACATACGCCACGATCGTTGGAGCGAGAACAATAATTCTAGTACTAGATCTCCTCTGTAACTCTAAACATGTAACCTAAAAAAATGTAAAGCATCGCTTAGGATACCAAAAAAAATTGTGCTAACTTAACTAACTAACTGTTTTTTTAATGAATGAAACATTTTTTTCCAAAAAAAATGTTTGAAAAATTGCTGCGCAAATACCGTGCTAGAGTTGCACAATTAATCGTTAAAAAAATTGTGATCTCGATTCAACCCCCCTGACGATCTTCAATGCAGAGTTTGCTGATTCTTTCATATAACAAGTGGAAAGACTTTCAGCTGTCAAAAGAAAATATCTGGGCAGTCTGCCAAGTTTTTAACAGGAAACATTGTAACTGACACTTCCTTCTTAGATCAAAGGGATACACTTCTGTGTGTAAAGAACAAATCTGGTCAGTCTGCGAAGTTTGTAAACAAAATGAAACATTGTAACTAACTAACATTGTAACTAAATGTAACCACTTAAAGTCCAACACTTGTTTCTTAAGTTAGAAAGCAATATTATTTGCTAGAAAATTACTTGGAACTGCCAAACATTATATATATTTTAGCAGAGACTCTAGGGAATACAATGGCTATTGCTGCAATATTTTATGTCACACTGCATTTTCCCACTTCAATGAATAAAAAAAACAATAAAAACAAAACAGTGAAGTTAGCCCATTTTTTTTTTTTAATGTGAAAGATGATGTTACGCCGCAACAATCGTGAGAGAGCAAGAAAAAATTCTAAGCAAAAAAATTGCAATTCTCATTTTAGCCAGAATCGTGCAGTTCTACACCTTGCAACATAAAAAGTGCAAAGACCACCATAGAGTCATTTTCTAGCAAAAAACAAATGATGATTTTTACATGTAGTAGAGAAGTGTCAGAATTGGCCTGGGTAGCAAGGGGTTAATTACCATGAGTAATATACAAATAATTATTATAAGCACTGTGATATATCAGTCTGCTGCAGTGTGTCAGCTTGTATTTATATTGGCCACTCTGAATGTAGCTTCTGACAGGCTGTGCAAGCAGGCCCGTATCTCCGGAACCATAAATGATAGCCGTCCCATATTTTAACCAGTTGTGGGGTAGCTCTTCCCATGCCTACCCCCAAATGTAGGGTTTCTGTGACCTCTGGTCATCGAGCTACAAACCCCAAAATTCGATCTTAGAAAAAAAAATTCTTAAAAAAAAGAATTTTTTTTTTTTTTTTTTTTTTTTGGGCAAATGGGCCTATCTTGGGAAAGGGGCCTGGAGCTGCAGCTCCATCAGCCCCATTGTTAATCCGGCCCTGCCCTTGACCAACTGAACCCCCTGGGCTGTGGACCGTGACCGCAAGACTGTTTTATTCTTCCTCCATCTTTTTACTAACATCTATTCCTTCTGCTATGTTTTTTTTTAAGTCTCAAATAAAAATTGGGAGACACCTACACACTGGGGGGCAGATTCACAGAGCAAGTACGCCGGCGTATCTACTGATACCCCGGCGTACTTTCAAATTTCCCGCATCGTATCTTTAGTTTGAATCCTCAAACCAAGATACGACGGCATTTGGGTAAGATCCGACAGGCGTACGGCTTCGTACGCCTTCGGATCTTAGATGCAATACTTCGGCGCCCGCTGGGTGGAGTTTGCGTAGTTTTCACCGTCGGGTATGCAAATGAGCTTTTTCCGACGTTCCACGAACATACGCGCGGTCGTCGCATTCTCTTACGTCGTCGCTAGTCGGCTTTTCCCAGCGTATAGTTAAAGCTGCTATTTTGTGGTATATAGATAGACTTGCCATGTTAAGTATGGCCGTCGTTCCCGCGTCGAAATTTGTTTTTTTTTCTTTCGCGTAAGTCGTCCGTGAATAGGAAAGGACGTAACTCACGTCTAAGTTCAAAAAATTATGTTGGTGCGACGTCATTTTGCGCAAAGCACGGAGGGAAATTTCGAAAAGGAGCATGCGCAGTTTATTTGGCGCGGGGACGCGCTTCATTTCAATGAATCACGCCCCTACTCGCCAATTTGAATTTCGCCGCCAGAAATACACTACGCCAGAAATACACTACGGCGCGAAATCGTTGAGGATTTGACTTAAAGCCAGGTAAGATATGGTGGCGTAGTGTATCTCTGATACGCTGCGCCTGTGCATTTGTATGTGAATCTGGCCCAGTGTGTTTTTGGTGGTTTGGATTTCAAAAAGGCTTCTGGAAAGGACACACAGGAGTATCAAAAATCCCCTCTCCCTTGACCAACTGAACCCCCTGGGCTGTGGACCGTGACCGCAAGACTGTTTTATTCTTCCTCCACCTTTTTACTAACATCTATTCCTTCTGCTATGTTTTTTTTTTATGTCTCAAATAAAAATTGGGAGACACCTACACACTGGGAATATACAGTATCTTTGTTTAATTTTTTTGTACTATAATATATGTGGAAGTTCAGATTGCATTGAGCTGTTTAATTGAAGAAATGCCTTCTAACCTGCACAATTATTGTACAGTACTTCTTGCTCTATTCTTTCTGAATAATTTGATTTGTACTCAGTTTTTCTGTAAAGTGAGGTATATGAGGTGTACTGCTTTCTTTAAATAAAAAAAAAGCCATCCAGTTAGGAATTACTTTAACCCCCCTGGCGGTATTCCCGAGTCTGACTCGGGGTTACATTTCTGTGCTGCGATCGGTAACCCCGAGTCAGACTCGGGCTCACCTCGCTGAATCCACAACTAGAAAACAGCGATAATAAATTATAATCACTTGCAGAATTGTGCGATAGCGATTTGTGGGGAAATTCGTCATAAAAAAATAAGTAAGTAATGACAGCGACAATTCTGCAACTGAGCAAATTTCAGTGATTTTGAGTTGATTACATTATTGAATAATGTTTATTATAATTATATTATTATTTGTTATATTTATAATTATTTATTATATTATAATTTATAATTTTGTTTTTAAAAAAATGTCATACCCGGTATGCCTACTAGACTCTTGTTTGGTCAGATTTAAGTGAGTTATTCCTAAGAATTACAGGCCTACAGTATAAAACGCCAAATTTCCTTGCAAATAATGGTACCACTTTCAGCACCTTTTTTTCTGAAATAATCATACCGCCAGGGAGGTTAAATAATTATTATAATCATGATTATGACGTGGTGTGTTCTTGTCCCTAAAGATGGCATAAACTTAATTTTTTCATGGTTCTGTTTTTCTCAAGAATACCCCAAAATCTCCAAAAGCGAAGAGGACATCTCTTTACCTCCTCCAAATAAAAGAGTTGAAAAGGGCCATGCTGTATTTGAAGATGTCGTGTTTGGACCACCACCATCACGATTCCTCCATCTTTTCGAAGATGCTGACAAGGTAAGCAATAATGATAAATAGGCTACATGCCTTATCATTTTTCAAACTGGAATGAACATATTCGTGGAAAGCAGCATTCTCCTGAATAAAATATAAGCTTTTGTACGGCTGAGTACAGCTCTCACAATTATTTATAAATACCCCCCCCCCCTTCCCCCGACCACGTATCAGAAAGCATGTGTCTTCAAGAGGAAAAAAGAATTGTACTTTGAAGGAGGTCTATGTGAAACAACACGGTTGTTTTTTTGTCCTGTTACCTACAAAGGATTATTCAGATAATAAACAGCAGACACATCACCACAGCAGTTGGCAGGTGTCAAAAAACTGATAATTGACTGAATGAGAACAAAGACGAATTCACTATCCCTGCTTCTTTGTATAACAGCAAAAAAGACACATTTCACTAGCGTGGATATTTCCTCTATATTAGCCGAATGAAAAAGGAAGCAAAAAGAACAATATTATATGTATTTAAGAAAAGTACTCCATACAGGGGGGGTTATTATATTTTCCATTTTACATTAATGAGACACCTTCCTGACTTTTTTCAAAGGTTTGGACCCAAATCTCTGACATTCATAGTGGCTTTAAGGCAACACAGAGACAAAGGGTGGTGCTCATCCAACTTGTGAATGGTCTCCAGAAATTAATTCCATAAAAATTAACAATTTTCTTTGCTGAACATAAAATACATATGCAGTGGTGCCAAATAATATTGAACTGATGCTTTCAGGTAATGTAAATATGCTTGCATTAGGTTATGATCATTCAGTTATCGCAAAGCAGAACTCCAGCAAAAAGAAATAAAAAATTGCAGTAAAGAACAGAAATTAACAGACCATTCCATTGTCTAGTACCTAACTGCTTTGCGATCTTGGATCTACGTCTAACCTTACCCTTTCTATGGTTTTATGCCTAAAATGCGTACCAATTCTGCAATAACCACAACTCAAAGTGTTACCAGAGTCTAGCATAGGTGGCTGTAATTGGGATAATTAGACCCCCCCCTCCCCCCCCCACACATGAGTCACTTTGGACAGTAGCCATTTAACCTACCAGCTTTCTAAGCCTAGTCATGAGGTCTTACTTCCTCCCCTCTTGACTCAACTGATCCAACAACATCCATGGATGAAGGACATGGCTGATATGTAGCTGCAGCTTGTGTCAGCTGTGAGCACTTTCCCAAGACAAGTGACGGCAAGATGAATGCAGAGACTGATGCCGCGTACACACGATCATTTTTGGGCTTGTAAAAAACTACGTTTTTAAAAAATGTAATTTAAAATGATCGTGTGTGGGCTTCACATCATTTTTCGGGTTCTGAAAAACGACAAAAAAAAAAAATTCCAACAGGCTCTATTTTTAAACAATATCGTTTTTCGGGTTGTAAAAAATGATCGTGTGTGGGCTTTAACGACGTGAAAAACCTGTGCATGCTCAGAAGCAAGTTATGAGACGGGAGCGCTCGTTCTGGTAAAACTAGCGTTCGTAATGGAGTAAGCACATTCATCACGCTGTAACAGACAGAAAAGCGCAAATCGTCTTTTACAAACACAAAATCAGCAAAAGCAGCCCAAAGGGTGGCGTCATCCGCATGGAACTTCCCCTTTATAGTGCCGTTGTATGTGTTGTACGTCACCGCGCTTTGCTAGAGCCTTTTTTTTTTAACGATCGTGTGTGGGCAACGTCGTTTTAATGATGATGTTGGAAAAAACTTTGTTTTTTCTAGAGGCTGAAAAACATTGTTTTTTACAAGCCGAAAAATGATCGTGTGTACGCGGCATGACTCTGCATTCCTCTTGCCGTTGCTTGTCTTCATCTTGTCATTTATTTTGGTCACACTTTTCTTCAAATGGCTATTGTATGTCTTTGGGTTGATCCTTGTAAAGCTAAAGCTTAGGTATAGATATTTTTGCAAAGTTACATTGGTCCAACTTGGACCAAAGTAAGAATGCAAGTGCTATACCTAAACAATCTCCATAGAAGCTGTAAATTTGATGATTGATTCTGGGTCCCATGCCAAGGGGCTGCTTTGCTGCTTAATTAATTAAATCACTCGCTGGTACAGGTGCCATTCAGAGAACATCTTGCATGAATTTTAAAAAATGCCAGGCATTCTGTAAATAGCACTGGACTTGAATGACAGTAGAGATTATTACACTGACACTCAACTTACACAGCAGTCCCTCGGGTATTGCATATGCTATCTTACATTGGTCCAATTTGGTAACTATGCAAAAAATCCACACCTGGAGTTCAGCTTTAAAGTGAGCATAAAGTCTTGTATTTTTTAATTTTTTTTGCTTAAAAATGACAAACATGTTATACTTACCTGCTCTGTGCGGCAGGTTTTGCACAGAGCAGCCCAGATCTTCCTCTGTTCGGGTCCCTTTTTGGTGCTCCTGGCCCCTCCCTCCTGATGAGTGCCCCACACAAAGCAGCTTGCTATATGGGCACCCAAGCCGAGCCGCAGCTCCGTGTGTCCATTCAGACACGGAGCTCCTCATTGGCTCACTGATTTTGATTGACAGCAGGGAGAGCCAATAGCGCTCCGCTGCTGTATCAGCAAATCTCTCCTGCAACATCACTGGATAGTGATCGGCTCTGGTAAGTATTTGAGGGCTGGCTGAGGGGTGTTGCTGCATACAGAAGTTTTTTTTTTATCTTAATGCATAGAATGCATTAAGATAAAAAACTTTCTGCCTTTACAGTCACTTTAACCACTTGGGATCCGCGCTATGGACAAAAGACGTCCACAGCGCGGCTCTCAAGTGCCGGGTGGACGTCCCTGGACGTCCTGTTGCACATGAACGAAAAAACTCTGGATAGCCGCACTCCAAGATAACTTAAAATAAAGTTGGTCTTTTTATTTTCAAATGCACATGCATTTAAAAAGACCAACTTTATTTTAAGTTATCTTGGAGTGCGGCTATCCAGAGTTTTTTCGTTCATGTGCTACAATCAGCATTGCCAGCACCCTGGTGGTTCAACAACCCTTGATGATCTACGAGGCTCACCTGGAGCGGTGAAAGAACTGTCTGGACGTCCTGTTGTTGTTGTTCCCCGTGCGTGCCACTGGGGGCGCGCAGCGAGGAAACAACGTGCCCGGCGCATCGCTCGGGAGCCGATGCGTGTGCCTGGCGGGCGCGATGTCCGTCAGACACCCGCGATCGTCGGTGACACAGCAGAGCTGCCAGGGAGAGAGGAGACCGATCTGTGTCCCTTTACATAGGGACACAGCATCGGTCACCTCCCCCAGTCAGTCCCCTCCCCCCACACAGTAAGAACACACCCAGGGAATACATTTAACCCTTTCCTCACCCCCTAGTGTTAACCCCTTCACTGCCAGTCACATTTATACAGTAATTAGTGCATTTTTATAGCACCGATCGCTGTATAAATGTGAATGGTCCCAAAATTGTGTCAAAAGTGTTCGATACGTCCGCCGCAATATCGCAGGCCTGACAAAAAAATCGCCGCCATTACTAGTAAAAAAAAAAAAATCATAAATCTATCCCCTATTTTGTAGGCGCTATAACTTTTGCGCAAACCAATCAATATACGCTTATTGCGATTTTTTTAACAAAAATATGTAGAAGAATACGTATCGGCCTAAACCGAGGGAAAATTTTTTTTTTTTTTAAATTGGGATATTATTATAACAAAAAGTTAAGAATATTGTGTTTTTTTTTGCCACATTTTCAGTTTTTTTATGTTTATAGCGCAAAAAATAAAAATCGCAGAGGTGATCAAATACCACCAAAAGAAAGCTCTATTTGTGGGGAAAAAATGATAAAAATATAATTTGGGTACAGTGTTGTATGACCGCGCAATTGTCATTCAAAATACGTCGGCGCTGAAAGCTGAAAATTGTTCTGGGCACGAAGGGGGTTTAAGTGCCCAGTAATGAAGTGGTTAAGTAGCATTCCCTGGTCTGGAAAATAGGAGCATACGTAGAAATGTTACCCTTAACAGCTAATCAAGTTCAGAATTCAGTCTAATTGGTTTCCATCTTTTTTTCATAAATAAAATACTTTTTCTGTTTCATGGATATAGATAAAGAACTGTGCCTCATTAACCAGAAATCAGTTTCACTGCAATACACAATTGTTAGCAGTAAGGAAATTCGCACAACCCTTTCCCTTTTTACAAAGACGTAGCAGCTAGCACTATATCTTGATACAAGATATAAATAAAATCAAATGAGAAAATGACCATGTTTTAAAAACTGTGTATTGGACATAAAAAGTTTAGCGCTACACTTTTATGTCCAATACACAGTTGTTAAAATATATTATATTTCTTACACAGTTTTTGTTATCTACATATAAAAGTTGTGGTGAATACCTGCTGGTACCACATGTATTATCTCTAATATACTGGAATCTACATCCCATTCAGGAGAGAGCTTGTTTCTGATAAAAACCTGCTAAAAGCCCCCCACCCTATCTTGAAATGTTTCATACCACTTCCCCAGGGATTTTATTCCCCCACAAACTTTGATTATGCTCATTATTTATGATTAATTACCCTTAGAAAGGGCTGTAGTGAATGTATGTGATGATTATTGTACTGCAAACTACAGTGCGCTTACTGTGTCTCTTAATCAGTCATACACCAGGAACTTCCATTACACATTGCACAATATTGTATTTAGATTTTGATAGAAGGATAGACTGGTCATTGAGATATGGTCCAGTCATTTAACCACTTCAATACAGGGCATTTTCACCCCCTTCCTGCCCAGACCAATTTTTAGTTTTCAGCGCTGTCGCACTTTGAATGACGATTGCGTGGTCATGCAACACTACACCCAAATTTAAATCTCTGTTTTTTCCCCCACAAATAGAGCTTTCGTTTGGTGTTATTTGATCACCTCTGCGGTTTTTATATAAACAAAAAAAGAGCGACAATTTTGAAAAAAAACACAATATTTTTTACTTTTATATTTAATATATATATCATTTTTTTTTTTTCCTGACTTAGGCCGATATGTATTCTTCTACATATTTTTGGTAAAAAAAAACAAAAAAACGCAATAAGCGTATAGTGATTGGTTTGCGCAAAAGTTATAGGGCCAGATCCACAAAGAAGTTACGTTGGCGTATCTATTGATCTATTGATACACCGCGTAACTTCTAGGATGCCCCATCGTATCTTTGTTTTGTATCCACTTTTAGATCCGACTGACGTACGTCTTAGTACGCCGTCGGATCTTAGGTGCATATTTACGCTGGCCGCTAGGTGGCGCTTCCGTTGATTTCCGCGTAGAGTATGAAAATTAGTTAGATACACCGATTCTCAGAACGTATGTCCGGCCGGCGCATTATTTTACGTTGTTTACGTAAGGCTTTTTTCAGCGTAACGTTACCCCTGCTATAGTGAGGCGTACGCAATGTTAAGTATGGACGTCGGACCAGCGTCGAATTTTCCGTCGTTTGCGTAAAACGTTCGCGAATAGGGCTTTGCGTAAATTACGTTCACGTCGAAAGCATTGACTATTTGCGACGTGAGGTCAACATGAATTACCATAAAACATGCCCACATCTTAGCCATTTGAATTGCGTGCCCTTACGCCGCCACATTTACACTACGCCGCCGTAACTTACGGCGCAAATTCTTTCAGGATACGGAAACTGCGCTCTAAGTTACGGCGGCGTAGTGTATCTTAGATACGCTACGCCTGCCTAAATATAGGCAGATCTTTGTGAATCTGGCCCATAGCGTCTACAAAATAGGGGATAGATTTATGGCATTTTTTTTTTTACTAGTAATGGCGGTGATCTGACACGTTTTCTGGACCATTCACACTTATACAGCGATTAGTGCTATAGAACTGCACTGATTACTGTGTAAATGTGACTGGTATGGAAGGGGTTAACACTAGGGGGCGATCAAGGGGTTAATATGTTCCCTAGGGAGTGATTCTAACTGTAGGGGGAGGGGACTCACAAGGGGAGGAGACCGATCTGTGTTCCTCTGTACTGGGAACACACATCGGTCTCCTCTGACAGGACATGGATCTGTGTGATCCACGTTCCTGCCGTGATCACAGGCAATCGCGGGTGCCCGGTGGACATCGCGGCCACCAGGCACGCACACTGGGTCCCGAGCGATGCGGCGGTCGCACCCCCTAAATGGCTGGGAAACCCAGGATGTCTTATGAAGTCCACCCGGAGGGAGGGAAGGTTCCTGCCGACATCATTTTACAATAAACCGGAACCGGTTAAAGCGTAAGTAGAACCAAAACTTTTTTCAGGTACATTTCCTGTCTGAGTACCATTGGGGAAATTTCTGTTCCCTTCATGTGCCAAAGGCGCAACAGAAAGTCAAAGGAAATCTTCTAAACTAAGGGAATTCCCCTCTTAGGCCTGCCATACACAGAGAAAATTTATTTCCTGCAACCACGGGTTGCAGGAGAGAAATTTGCCCGTCTCTCACATCCACACAGACAGTGCTGACATAGGAATCCCTCCTGTTGGACCATTGTCTTCTCAGGGCAGGGGAAGCCACCCCCACTGGGAGAAGACGGTAATTATGGCTTTTGGCTATAGCAGTTGCTAATGATAATCGCAAGAGAATTCTGCAGGCTGGTTGTACCCAAGTTGATCGATCAACTTGGTACATTCAGCCTGCCCATTAACGGTTCGAATCTCACCCAGTTGCTGCTGGATTTTATTTTCATAATTTTGTTCAAACAACTAGAGCTTTCTTTTGGTGGTATTTAATCCACAATGTTTTTTTGTTTTTTTTTTGCTAAATAAATGAAAAAATAACACTTTGGAGAAAAAAACAAGATTTTCATTTATGTTATAGAATTTAGCAAATAAATATCTGTTCTTCATAAATTTAGCCTAAAAGGTATTCTGCTACATTTCTTTGGTGAAAATAACCCAAATCAGTCCACAAACTATGGGATATATATTTGAAAATTGATCAATCCTGATGAGCCTATCTAATTTCTTGAGGCCCTAAAAACCCCCTAAATGACCCCTTTTTGGAAAATTAAGAAATAAAAAAAGTAATTTTTTTTACATACAGTGTACTGTCACCAGTGCAGTACAGTGTCATCATAGAACTGGTGGGGTGGTGATCATGGACACTAGACATGTGCATTCGTTTTCGTTAGAATGCATTTTCGTCCGAAAATCTTTTTTTTTCGTTATCGTTTTAACAAACGATAACGAAAGTGCAAGAAACGAAAACCGAAAGATCCGACATAAAAAATGCTTTATTTTCGTTTTCGTTGCGGTAAAAATTCGATATAGAGAGATTCGACATTATAGGGAAAAGATTCGACATCATAGAGAAAAGATTCGACATCATAGAGAAAAGATTCGACACTATAGAAATAATAGATTCGACATTACAGAGAATAGATTTCGATTTATGAGAAAATAGATTCGACATTATAGAGAATAGATTCAACATTATTACTAGTCATACAATATTAGAATTCTTGTAGGCGGAATATTCGAACGGAAATGTACGATTCGACGTAAAGATTCGACGTTCCGTCGAATATTTTTGACCATTAGACGTAACCAACAAAGATTCGACGTTCCGGCGAATATTCTTTTGACAGAAACCAAGTATTATTGGATTTTCGGAAGAAAGCTATTCCCCAACGAAAAACAAAATAAATCATAACGATTTTCGGGAGTAACTAAATACATTTATTTTCCAAACAAAAACGGAAAAACAAAACAAAATATTCCAGTCTGCACATGTCTAATGGACACTGGTGACAGTATGGATTTTTTTTTTTATATATAATTCTAAAATATAACTTTCTTTATTTTTTATTACTTTTTTATTTTATTTTTTCAATTTTTTTTAACACACTGTGACCAGAGCGTTAAAAAAACATTGTACTATTCTGGGAAAATGTTTACGTTTTTTTTTTTTTACACATTATCTTTGCTTAAAGCATTGAACTACATTGCTGTGAGCAAGCATTTTACTGAATGAAACTGATTCATTCAGTTTGTTTTGTTGTGATTAGCTGTGATTGGTTTAAAGCACATGGTACGCATGTGCTGTGATTGGCCCTGTCTGTACCATGTGATCAAATTGACCAATCACAGCTAGAAATACAATTGTACACAATGAATGGCATGAAAGGAAGCCATCCATTGTGTGCAACTGTCATGTGACCTGCTGTGATGCATCATGGCGGTCACACGGTACTGTGCAGTGAGCCAGTACACTGATCAGTCATGGGCTGTGTCTTGCGGTTGTGTGATCGCTGCTTCCTGACAGGATGTCATGTAATGGGAAAGCAAAAGCCACCCAGTCAGGATGGGAAAGCCTATGCATCTTTGCCTCCTAATGTTGTGACTACTGAGATTCATATTAAAAGAGAGAGCAAGAGGGGCGGGACATATCTATGGTATAGAGTATATATTATATTCTATCTAGTAACACATAATTGATTAGTAAGTAACTATATTCTATTGTTCAATAAGACTCATATACCGTATTTACCGGCGTATAAGACGACCCCCTAATTTTCCAGCTAAAATTTTGGTTTTGGGATATATTTACCGTATAAGACGACCCCTCACTGTGCCATTATACATGCCTCACTGTGCCATTATACATGCCTCACTGTGCCATTATACATGCCTCACTGTACCATTATTACATGCCTCAATGTGCCATTATACATACCTCACTGTGCCTTTATTACATTCCTCACTGTGCCATTATTACATTCCACACTGTGCCATTATACGTGCCTCACTGTGCCATTATACAGGTCTCACTGTGCCATCATTACATGCCTCACTGTGGAATTATTACATGCCTCACTGTGAAATTATTACATGCCTCACTGTGCAATTATTACATGCCTCACTGTGCCATTGCCGACCTCACTGTACCCTCCATTCCCTGCCTTGAAGATCTCCCTACTTTCTCCTGTCAGACGGCGGCCATCCATTATTCAAAAGCCGCGCCTCCTCCTCAGGCTGTTCCGTGATAGGCGAGGCCGAGGATGAGAAGGCATCCGTGATAGGCGGAACACTGAACTGCTGGGAAAATTAGTGTTCCACCTATCACAGAACAGTCTGAGAAGGAGGTGCGGCTTTTGAATAATGGATGGCCACCGTCTGACACACAGGTACCCCCGACTTTTGGGGCATTATTTTAGATGCCAAAGTTTGTCTTATACCCCGGAAAATACTGTATATACACTTAAATAGATTCCTGCATGATTAAAAATTACAAAAATGTACAAAATTTTTAATTGACAGCTTTATTGTACAAGGAAATGCATAATTCAGAACAGTCCATACAATGGGTAAACACAAAATAATAGTAATGGAATCCAAGATATATAGCCAGAAAACAGTTGGTGCAATATGAGAACTGTTGATAGGACACATAATTGAAATGCAAAATCTGTTGGCCATACGCGTTTCGCGACTTATTGTCACTCGTCAGGAGAAAGCGTGTATTGTGTCTCTGCAATAACATAGATACATTTCAAATTGGTCCATTTACACATTAGGAACAAAAACGAGGGATCAAAGTCCCAGCTGGTACCTACAAGGTATCCATGTAGTGATGGAATGGCAGTCGGGCTGTGCGTACCCCCATGTGTGGGGAACATTCCACCCGGGGACTGAGACAGAGTTCTTTGCGGCGGACAGCCCCCACAGGCTCCACCCAGGATGGACAAGCACCAGGCAATGATTAGTGTGTGTGGACATGATATAAGTGGCAGACTGTGGCTGTAAAATAGTGGAATATTCAACCCAGGATATGTTGCAGTTCCTGTCAAATTAGTGAAGGTAGTATGTGAGAATGAAAAAAGTGGCAAGTGAGGCTAAACCAAAACTGACCAATGAAATCACATGTGAGATAAATCATAAGAAAAACCGCCAGTAGAATCAACGGGATAGAGGGATGGGTGAAAGGAAGGGCAATGCGTGAAGTGGGGAATGCTACCTGCTAACCGAGCTGAGAGGCATGTGAAGTGTGTTGTCCTGTGAAGTGGGAAGTAGCCAAGTGCCTGGGGAGAGGAGGCGCCTACACCAATGTAATAGAGCAGCCTGGTAGTTTGGCGCCAAAATCACCACCCATACTGCTTGTAGGTGAAAACTGCAAAGGCAAAGCGGGGCCACAAGGAGCAATGCCCCGTGTCCGGCATGAGAGGTGAGACATCGACATGCAGTGCCTGCACACCTGTCCCCCGCACAAAAAGGGCAGGGGAAGGGGAGCGCAAGCAGTGCGCGTCGCAGCCCCCGGATTAAACAAAACCCATGGGAGGCACAGCACAGCTCAACCCCAGAGTGCCAAAGACAGACAGGAAAGCCAAAGACAGACACATTATTTAATTGTGCCTGAGGCAGCCCAACAGTATCCTCTAAAGTTTCCTAAGCACTTTTGGGTCCTTGATGTACTTTCAATTTTGCAGTATTTCTCTGTTGTACTGCTGTACCTTCTTCTTTATGTGATATTTGTTGACTTTGCCTACATGTCTTGATACACTTTGAAACCCAATAAAGCGTATTCTTAAAAAAATAAAATACAATACAAGAAACGACATTGAAATAAACAGAGCATCACTTAATGGGCTGATAACAACAATGGAACGCATGATACATTCATCGAATTTCAGCTATCATCCTTAACTATATCGACTTCTTTCAAAACCGTGTTATCACAAGCTGATACAATTTGTGCTCCTTTGAATCCTATGTAATGCCTTCTAGTCATCATGGTTCATGGACCACAACTGAGAACGCAGGAGATACAAATATACCATCAGATTGTTGGTGTTTGTGCAACAAGGCTTGATAAGCTTTTGTGCTAACACTTTGTCCCTTAACTTGCAGTTGCTCTTTTTGTAAGGTTATGAAAAGAGCATTATTGCGATACTATGAAAATATCACATGTTGCCTGGCAAGCACTTTTATGCCGCGTACACACCATCACTTTATGTGATGAAAAAAAATGACGTTTTTAAAAACGTCACTTTAATTGACTGTGTGTGGGGGAAAACGTCGTTTTATGTCTTGTAAAAAACAACCAAAAAAAAATTGAAGCATGCTTCAATTTTATGTGTCGTTTTTCAAAAGTGCACTTTTTACTTCACAGAAATTTACCGTGTGTAGCAAAAAACGTAGTTTTCTACGTTTTTTCATCCACGCATGCCCAGAAGCTACTTATGAAGCAAGCTTCAATGGTAAAACGTGGTGGAACGTAACCTCACTTTGCAAGAACATTGTGAGAAAAACGATGGTGTGTAGGCAACTTCGTCTTTGAAAATTGAAGTTTCAAAAACGTAATTTTTTACTTCACAGAAAGTGTCGTTTTTTTTCATCACATAAAGTGATGGTGTGTATGCGGCATTAGAACCTGTTGTATTGTTGGTGGTGATGACCAACCCTGAAGCACTACTGCTGATCTTCTTTTGCATCTGCCTGCTTTACTTATATGGTAAGACTTAATAGAATTGTTCATATTGGGAAATAATCTGTCTGTACATGGCCACTGAAATGGAGAAAAAAAAGCTTGTAAACCGGCCAATGAACACAAAGAGCCACAGCCTTTAAAAAGATCAGATGTAGACAGATTGATATTATTAAATTTTATCTTAAGATTTACTCCCATACTCCTAAGTAGCTTACAATTTACCCAGTCTTACAGAAATACAGTTGGTACAATAAGTATCGAACAAGTCACTATTTTGCTAGGTAAATATATTTATAAAGGTGCTATTGACATTAAATGTTCACCACATGTCGGTAACAACCCATACATACAAAGAAACCAAAACAAATACGTTTAGAAATAAAGTTATGTGTAATAATATGGAATTAAAAAGGGAAAGAGTATTGCACACACTAACTGAAATGTATTTAATACTTTGTACAAAATCCTTTGTTGGTAAAGACAGCTTCAGGACCTCTCCTGTATGGAGAAACTAGTCTCATGCGTTGCTCTGGTGTGATTTTGGCCCATTCTTCCACACAAACAGTCTTAAATCCTGAAGGTTCTGTGGACCTCTTCTATGAACTCTGATCTTTAGTTCTTTCCATAGATTTTCTATTGGATTCAAGTCAGATGATTGCTTGGGTCATACTAGCAGCTTTATGTTCTTTCTTTGAAACCAATTGAGAGTTTCCTTGGCTTTGTGTTTGGGATCATTGTCTTGCTGAAATGTCCACCCTCGTTTCATCTTCATCATCCTGGTAGATGGCAGCAGATTTAATCAATAATATCTTGGTACATTTTTCCATTCATCCTTCCTTCAGTGATATGAAGTTTGCCAGTACCGTATGCTGAAAAACAGCACCACACCATGATGTTCCCACCTCCAAACTTCACTGTTGGCATGGGGGTGTTTTTGGGGTGATGTGTAGTGCCATTTGACCTCCCAGCATGGTGTGTATTATGGCATCCAAAGAGTTAAATTTTTGTCTCATCTGACCAGACTATATTCTCCCAGTTTTTCACAGGCTTGTCTAAATGTTGTGCAGCAAACATTAAATGAGCTCCAACATGCTTTTTCTTCAGCAATTGAGTGCATACAGGCCATGGGATGAGTGCATTACTTAGTGTTTTCTTTGAAATAATTGCACCAGCTAATTCCCCCAGTGGTCCTTGGACAACTCTTCTGATGACTCTTTTAACTCTTCTGTCAGAAATCTTGCGAGGAGCACCTGGTCCTTGCTGGTTTATGGTGAAATTATGTTCTTATCACTTCCAGATTATGGCCCTGACAGTGCTCACTAGAACATTCAGAAGATTAGAGACTCTTCTTTACCAATGGCATCAGTATGTTGTGCAAAAACAAGGTTGTTAAGGTCTTGAGAGAAGTTTTTGCTTTTACCCATCATGAGATGTTTCTTATGTGACACCTTGGTAATGAGACGCCTTTTTCCCTGCAGCCGTGTTTTTAAAAAGGTGCAAACACCTTTTTTTCTGCGGTTCACGTGGCACAGTAGCCCATTTAAAAGAATAGGCTGCTGTGCCCAAGCAAGCACTGGCTACATGGCCCGCAATAGTGTGAACCCAGCCTAAGTGAGTGGGAGAGAGATAGATAAAATAGATGTAGATAGAAAGATACTTAAGATATTTAGAGTTAGGTAGAGAAATATAATACACTAAATTACCAAGTAGTATTGGGATGCTTGCCTTTACACGCACATAAACTTGGACACACTCCTAAACCTTGTGGACAGCCTTCCCAGAGGAGTTGAAGCTGTTATAGCTGCAACAGGCGGGCCAACTTAATATTGAACCCTATGGACTAAGACTGGGATGCCATTAAAGTTCATGTGTGTGTAAAGGCAGGTGTCCCAATACTTTTGACAATATAGTGTATAGATAGATAGATAGTAGAAAGGTAGATTATTATAGCTGAATAATACAAAAGCCAATATAAATTTATTGTAGATAATGTCCTTGGTTAAATAGAAGTATTTCTCACTTTGTTCACATGTGGACAGATGTTTTACACATACTGTATATACACCGTTATACTTTTCATATTTTCAGCCGCAAAGCAGGAAGAAAGCAAGTGGAAAGCTATCTGCAGAAAAAACTGAGAAAATGACAGTCTCACAAGAAAAGATTGAAGACAGCAGGTAGGTGCGAATCAGTATTTCTGTCGCTCAGCTGGGTACGCTTCCCCTCTTATGCCGTGCTTACTTTCCCTCAAGCAAGACAGACTCCTCACTGAGACTTCTATTCTGGGAAATAACAGCGTGTCCTTCCTAGAACTAATCAGATCTCCCTTGT
This sequence comes from Rana temporaria, assembly GCF_905171775.1. Classification (NCBI taxonomy): domain Eukaryota; kingdom Metazoa; phylum Chordata; class Amphibia; order Anura; family Ranidae; genus Rana; species Rana temporaria. Next base: position 105,438,850 of record NC_053498.1, on the reverse strand, counting down.
ATTACCTACTTGGGAACCCCCCTGGCATGACAAGGGTGAATTTCAAATCAGATTATTTGATATTACAGTAATAAGGAACATAATTAATCAAGTATATTTCAGAAGAATGTTTAAAATCCAGTTTCAGATTTTCTGGTCTATTTTGTATTGCAGAGCATGTCAGGACTCCAAATTTCTGAAAAAGTTGTATTTTGTTTAGTGTTGTCATGTGATGTTTGTACAGACTTTTGGGGTATCTATTGTGAACAAAAAGCAAAGAAAGATTGGCGCACCAGCCTAGTGTGTTACCGTTGACAGGTTTAATAAAATAAAATGATAGTAGAAAATTACTCACAAGAGAACTGAAATGGTAAGCTTATCAGCAACGTTGTGGTGGATACCCCTCGAACCGCACTCCAAAATAGGGGGGATGTAGAGGTGTGTCACTGCCGGCTGATGTGTTTCGAGGTGTCAAGAACCTCTTCATCAGAGCAGCTCTGATGAAGAGGTCCTTGACGCCTCGAAACGTGTCAGCCGGCAGATTATATTTTTCATATTTTTATTTAGTTGGTAAAAGCTGTGTGAATCTTGAGTGGAAAGATTTTACAAATTGACACTTTTTGTAGGTTTACAGATATTCCATAGAAACTGCTGATTTTGGATTTTTATTATATTTTTAATTATAGTTTTAATTATAATTTGGAGTACATTTGAGATTCATTTTTTTTTTCCTAAAGTGTTTGGCAAAAAACAGGACATTTGGGTATCTTGATGAAATGCAGTGACATCAATAGGAAAGGCAAAATTAGGGTGTTTTGTTGGTTTTTAAGGTTCAGTTGACCTCTGATAGTTTAGCTGATTCAAACTATATTAGACCAGTTCTCCTGGCAAAAAATAACCCCCACATGATCCTCATTATTGTAATTTTTTTTTTTTCACACAATGAAAGCAAACACAGTGAAAAGGTAAAATAAAACAGACAGTTTACAAGTAGTGATCAAGCACAAATACAAAGAACAGTACATTTGCTACCCTAAATGTATCCTTCCACAAATATGTAATATAAATAAAGATAAAGGGCCAGATCCACATACAATTAGAAAGGCGCAGCGTATGTGACATACGCTACGCCGCTGTAACTTACTTTTTAAATCTTTGAATCCAAAGTTACGGCGGCGTAGTATACCTCTCGGCGCGTAATTCAAATCGGAGAGTAGGGGGCGTGTTTCATTTAAATGAAGCGCGTCCCCGCGCCGAATGAACTGCGCATGAGCCGTCCCTAAATTTCCTGCCGTGCATTGCGCTAAATGACGTCGCAACAACGCCATTTTTTTAACTTAGACGTGAATTACATCCATCCCTATTCACGGACGACTTGCGCAAAAAAAAATCAAATTTCGACGCGGGAACGACGGCCATACTTAACATGGCAAGTCTAACTATACGCCGCAAAATACCAGCTTTAACTATACGCCGGAAAAAGCCGACTAGAGACGACCTAAGAAAATGCGACAGCCACGCGTACGTTCGTGGATCGTCGGAAATAGCTAATTTGCATACCCGACGCGGAAAACTACGCGAACTCCACCCAGCGGACGCCGAAGTATTGCATCTACGATCCGAAGGCGTACGCCTGTCGGATCTAACCCAGATGCCGTCATATCTTGGTTTGAGGATTTAAACTAAAGATACGATGCAGGAAATTTGAAAGTACTCTCTCTGTGGATCTGGCCCAAAGAGTAGACTTTCTTCAAGCTAATTTTTTTGATATAAAAATATTGTCAAGTTTCACTAAATCATTTATGCCGAAATCATTCTGCTTATTCCTACTGATACGACTGTGTTCTGTGATAACCGGTAAAATCTAAACATTTCTTACTGGGCACAAGGAATATTTCAACAGCCTCTGCAGGCATAATAAAACAAAACAGGTAAAGAATATGTTTTACAAAATTGATTATTTTATTGCTCTTGCTTACCATACCACATTTTGGGAAAAGGTGGAATGATGCTTTAAATACAAAATTTCGCTGTGCTGTCAAGCCTACTGATGTCTATAAAAACCTTAGCACTGCTGTGCTGTTCCTAATATAAGCAGCATGCTGATATTTAGGACAGTTCTCTGTGGTTAAATATAAAACCCATTTGGAATTTTGTAACTTGTTTCTGTACTGACCTACATTTACTTTTTGTCTCTTCAAACTTTTCTGTTCTTTGACATTTTTGAATTTCTCTACTATTATCTGGGAAGGAGCTGCGTTTTTATAACAATAGGTATTTCTTCGAATCGCTGCCAGAATGGATGTTAGTGTTATGCCGCGTACACACGATCGGTCAAACCGAAGAGAACGGTCTGATGGACCGTTTTCATCAGTTAACTGATGAAGCTGACTGATGGTCAGTCGTGCCTATACACCATTGGTTAAAAAAACGATCGTGTCAGAACGCAGTGACGTAAAACACAATGACGTGCTGAAAAAAAAAGTTCAATGCTTCCAAGCATGCGTCGACTTGATTCTGAGCATGCCTGAGATTGCTTTTTTTTAACCTATGGATAAATAACCGATGGGGCCCACACACGATCGGTTTGGTCCGATGAAAACGGTCCATCAGACCGTTCTCATCGGTTTGACCAATCGTGTGTACGTGGCATTAGTGATTTAGAAAAGCTCTACCGTTTTTTTATTTTTCTTTGGCCCACTTGGTGCCATTTTTTTCTCATTTCATTGATGTTTGAGGCCATGTGTGAAGTATTATTATTAGTACATTTAGGAGTTCACACTTACCTTACACGTACATTATATATGAAAAAACATACAGTGAAACAGATCTTTGCATCTGCCACAACAGGGAAAGAGGAAGGGGAGGGGTTTTCACATGTTGGACCCCAAAGTTACATGACAGGTTACACCCCATGTTTTTTCCAATGAGTACCATTCATATCTGTGTGACTTAAAATCGCAGCAACTTTAAAGTAGTTCCTGCACTACTTTGGTCTGACTTTCATGTGACTTGAGGCCATAGACTTTGAAGGAAAACCCTCAAAAGTCACACTTGCATGATATACATGCGACTTGTGTGTGAAGATAATGTCGACAATGAAAAAAAAAAACAGCATGGGTCCCCCTTAACCATACCAGGCCCCTCAGTTCTGGTATGGATTTGTATGGATTTTAAGAGGAACCCCATGCCACAATAAAAAAAAGTGGCATGGGTTCCCACAAAATCCATAACAGACCCTTATCCGAGCATGCTGCCCTGCAGGCCAAGAAAGGGGGGGATTAGCGAGCGCTCCCCCACTCCTGAACCATACTAGCCCACATGACCTTAACATGAGGAGGGTGCTTTTGGGGTCCCCCCCAAAGTACCTTGTCCCCATGTTGATGGGAACAAGGACCTTAGCCCACAACCCTGGGCGTTGGTTTTGTGGGTCTGGAGGTGGGGGCTTACCGGAATCTGGAAGCCCCCTTTAACAAGGTGGCCCCCAGATCCCGGCCACAGTTTTTGACAATTCTTTTATAAAAAAAAGTGTCCCACAATGTAAATCAATCATCAATCATGCCGTCCGGCGGTCCCGAAAAAAGAAAAAGGGGAGGTGTCCCACCGACTGCCGTCTTTTTCGATTTGACAGCTGTTATATAGGCAGGTGCGGGGCCACCCAGTGATGTAAATGGGTGACCCCGCACCCCTCTGACATCACATAGCGCTCACCCTTGGAAATAAAACAGCAGTGACGGCGACAAGACAGCAGTTGGCGGGACGCTTCCCATCGAGGCAGAGCTTCCTATTTTTCAAGTCCGTCCGCCCCGTGATTGAAGAAGGATGGACATCGCGGGATACTTTTTTTAAATAAAGGAATTGTCAAAAGCTGGGGGCTAGAGGGGCATGCTTTGGGGCAGGGGGGCTCTTTCGAACTGTAAAACATAACCTTTTAGGCTCAACCTGAGCCTAACCTATTATCCATAAGCCACTTAATGCTGAAAAATAACATATTTTCCACCCTAGTGAGCCAGTTCAACCAATGCAAGTTCTGCAAATCTTCTACATATTTTCTTTATAATGGTATTGTCAAGAATACATTTTTTTTTTTTTGTAAGCTAAATATGAAATATTGCTCATTATTATTTTGCATTTTTTATACTTGTGGTGGATGTTAAGTCTCCTTTCAAGTTCAAATCTGTTATGCTGCAATTTACACATAGAACCAAATGACTCATTGTAATGATTTATCCCTTATAAGATGGCTCATTCTTATATTTTAGTCAAAGTCAGCTTCAAGACAGGCTGCTCCTTCTATGCTATCTCTTTAGCCCGTAGTGCTTTGGGAATCCTTTGCAATGTGTTTTATTTAAATTTTTGTGCAAAAAAAAACCTATACTAAAAACACATCAGTTTAAAAATATATACACTAAACGTTTTCTACTCAGGTTCCTATGGCCTGTCTAGGGTTGCCATGGGTCTTTTGTCTTCTCCAGCAGTGGCAGTGAGCAGTCTTTCCTTCTGGACTCAGCATGGCTCAAGTAATGTTGGTGTTTGAGTATTGTTTAGTACAGTAGTGCATTAAGCTCAAGCTGCAAAATGATTTTTTTGATGCTGGCCATCATTTAACCCAGACTGGTGGCATCCAGTGGTTGAGAAGAAGTACTATACAGAACAACCTTGGATTGAACATTAGTATTGCAGAAACATCTGCTTTTTTTACTTTAGCTGGGCGATTTTTTTTATACAAAGAATGATGCTAGCAGAATCAATTTATTTTCTTCTTTTTTTTCCTGAAATGTCTTTTTGATCAGTCTCAAGTTCTTTACTTGCTTTAAAATACAAATATATATTTCAGATGATTGTGCTGTTGTATAAGCCTTTGTCTGGCTATGTAATCCAATTTCTGCTCAGCGTATGATACATTTTTTTCCTCCCATCAGAAAACAACACCTGCAAGCTTCTGTCAGGCAGCTTGAAATGTTATGCTCTAGAATGATCACGCTGTCTGTGGACACATTATCACTGAGACTTTCAGGTCTGCCACTGAAAAGCACCAGGGAAATGTCATCCTGACCTCTGACTCAATCATTCATCCTATAATCTGTCTGTGCGCTAATAGCAGACCAGCACCCATTGTGTCTTGTACTAAGGAGCTCAGCATGACAACCATCCTGCTAGCATGTCATCCTGTCTGGGAGACCGCAGTGAAAAGAATTCTCTGAAATAAGGCATAAAAAAAAATACAGCATTATTATATGATCCAGAGTTCTGCATCAATGAGGATTCACTGCTAGTGGCATGACATCATTTTCCACTAGAATTAAAGGGCAATTATTTTTAGAACCCAGAGCATGGACAGTGCTATATCGCTACTTTAAGATTTAAATATTTTTATTTTTTTACCTATTTACTTTTGTTAAAACAAAATCTCTAAGGACCCTTTCACATCTCATTGCATTTTGCCGCAATGCACATAGTAAGACTTATAGGGCCAGATTCTCGTAGAATGGTTTTGACGTTAACGTAAAAGGCGTCCAGCCCTATTCGACGCGGGAACGACGGCCATACTTAACATTGGTTGCCCCTCATATAGCAGGGGCAACTTTACGCGTCGCAAATCGAACGTAAATGTCGTAACTTCACTGCGTCGGCCGAGCGTACGTTCGGGAATTCGCGTATTTTGCAAATTTGCATACCCGACGGGGAAAAACGACGGAGGTGACACCTAGCGGCGGAAAAAAAAATTGCATCTTGCCCGTCGTATCTATGCGACTGATTTTTAGAATCAGTTACGCATAGATAACCATTAGATCCGACAGGCGTAAGGCTCTTACGCTGTCGGATCTAATGGTTATCTATGCGTAACTGATTCTAAAAATCAGTCGCATAGATACGACGGCCCAGATTAGGACTTACGACGGCGCACATTGCGTTGCGCCGTCGTAAGCCCTTTCAGAATCTGGGCCCATAGTGTTATGCGGTTCATTCAAAATTAATTGACTGCAGTGCACCTCACTCATCCATGTCTTTATGAACTTTACTTTATGGACTGGTCCAAATTATATGGTGGAGGGGGGATTATGGTGTGGGGTTGTTTTTCAGGGGTTGGGCTTGGCCCTTTAGTTCCAGTGAAGGGAACGCTTAAGGCATCAGCATACCAAGATATTTTGGACAATTTCATGCTCTTGACTTTGTGGGAACAATTTGGGGGTGGCCCCTTCCTGTTCCAACATGACTACACACCAGTGCACAAAACAAGGGTTAGAAAGAGATGGATGAGCGAGCTTGGGGTGGAGGAACTTGACTGGCCTTCACAGATTCCTGACCTCAACCCGATAAAACACCTTTGGGATGAATTAGTATGCAGACTGCAATGCAAAACCTTCTCTTCAACATCAGTGCCTGACCTCACAAATGTGTTTCTGGAAGAATGGTCAAACATTCCCATAGACACACTCCTAAACCTTGTGGACAGCCTTCCCAGAAGAGTTGTTATAGCTGCAAAGGGTGGGCCAACTCAATATTGAACCCTCCGGACTAAAGCCTCGTACACATGATACGATTGTTGGTAGGGGATTGTCTGTTGACAGACTGTTGTCCTAAAATCTTACCATTAGTACGCTCCTTTTGTCAATTGTTGTCCAACTTTTAGCTAACAAATGTTGGATGACAGACTAGTAAATTTTTGGCGGACAACTGCTGCATGTTTGATTTTCGTATGGTCAGTACATAAATCTGTCACACAAAAGTCGAAAGTACAAACACGCTTCCTTGGAATCAATGCTCACCAAACAGAAAATTTGCAGAAGGGTGGCACTCAAGAGCTGAAATTCCTCATAGTACATCACTGCATTCGTGTTTATGGCACAATAATTGTGTACCATTAGTATGCAAGGCAAGATACTGGCACACGCTCTTTTGACAAAAATCAGATGCTTGGTTGGCCAACAATCGTACCGTGTGTACGAGGCTTAAGACCTGGGAATCCACGGAAGTTCATGTGGGTGTAAAGGCAGGCGTCCCAATACTTTTGGTAATATAGTGTATATTACTCCCAAAAGGCTGAAATTCAGTTGCTATCAATAATAGAGGTTTCATTTGTGCAGCATTAAAGTGGATTGTCAGGCAAGCAGCTTAATTGGGAGCTTTTGTTTCAGATGTGGCATGTTGGGGTTTTAATCTTTTTATTTTTTTTTATTTCATATTGATAGGTCCTTTTTAGGTTTGGTGTACTAAAAGCGCAGCATTCACTTGTTACTGACCATCCGGCTGCCTCTTGTTTGCAGAATACCGCTGCATCATATGAAAAAAAAAAAGCGAAGTGCATAAACAGTGTGCACTTAAACCACCTCACATTATATCACTCACATTCACCATACCCCTCCATCCCCATATATAAAATAAAATGTAGACATGATGCTGATCTGCAGAGACATGAATGTAGGGTCGCTTTAAATAAAGTAAAAAAAAAGTAAACAACTGCACCCTGCTGGACCTCACACAGACATGGCCTGTGTGGTAAACCACTGCGTTTTACAGTACGGGCTAGTATGTACAAGAATTTGTGTATTTTCAATGTTATCCTCCAAGTCGTATGAAAAGACTCCCCAGTTTTTTTTTTTTTGTAAAGTACATGTTCCCAATTGCAGTTTTCAGCTTCCCATGCCTTTTTTTTACAGTATATATAGTAATTTTCTTATTAGCTCTAAAAATGGATATTTAATAATAATTTTTAATGAAAATAATAATAATAATAATAATAATTCACCTCTCATAGGCTGTGGGATTCACCTCTAACTTGGGGTTTGCTGAATTTCAAACAGGACTCGCCAAACCTTTGGCAAATGGAACCCAGGTTTGCCAATCCCTATTCATAAAAAACACATAAAAACTCTCAACATGCCAGCATTACCAATCTTACTGTTCTCACTATTTTGAGCTATGATCCTAAATACTCAAGTGTTTTAGTGTTCTTTTATTCTTCTGCCATGTAAGCATCACTTTACCCATCACTTTACGGTGGAATAATGTAATAGCATCAATTTTGTTACACAGTAGGTACACCACAACAGCAAGGACTGTATAAGAGTCGGAATTTGGCTTGCTATTGGCAATCCAGTGGCGGACTGACAACTCATGGGGCCCTCGGGCAATAGGAGATTATGGGGCCCCCGGGCAATAGGAGTTTTTGGGGCCCCTGGGCAATAGGAGTTTATGGGGTCCCCAGCAGGGCTCAAGTCCTGCGGGAACGCGTGGGAACAGAGTTCCTGCACTTTTTTCACAGCAGGAACGCAGTTCCCTTTGCAGGACTAGAGCAGCCGAGCAGCCCGAGCCAATCCTTCACTAAGCGGCGATGCCCAGCTCGAGTCACTGTCGGGGGCAGGCGAAGCTTAGTAATCCTTTATGTTACTGGCCGCTTCCTGTATATGGATTCATCGGGTAGTGTATGCGGGTATTCCGTCACTTCCTCGATGCCGCAATGTCTCCTGGGAGCTTTTGTCATTGTTCCCAGGAGACATTGCGGAGGTCTGCCGCGAGTTATCGAGGGATTTAGAAAGAACTTGCTTCTTTCTAAATCCCACGATAACTCGAGGCAGACAGGACTGCACTATGTGGCAGAGCTGTGTAATTTTTCTAACCAGATGGGTAGACATATGAATCCTTTGGCATGTAAAATGCCTTTCATATATATTTATTTTATTTGTATATTTATCTGTTTGCCTTAGTCAGGCATTAAAGTCTGCTGTAACAAAAATGGAATATCATATGTGTCAAATGAATATTAGCTGTATGTTAGTCATGAATTTACAGGCTTCCATTGCACAGTGTAAAAGGTTTGCTCTGTATCCTGGTGTCCTTCTTTATAGTTGATTAAAAAGGTTTATGGCTAATTAAAAAGATGAAAAAGGTTTCAGATGTTCTCTACAATGTTGTGTGTCAGCTTGGATAAGATTGAGGTATGGGAAAACGGAATAAATGAACAGATAGACAGATGGAGCTGCAGTAGTCAGTGCTAGATATATAAAGGGGCAAAAGGGGAAATTGGCCTGGGCCGCTCTGCCAGAGGTGTCCCCAGACTTCCTTTATAAAAAAAAATAAACTTTTTTTTCCCTTAAGGCTTCAGTAGTTTGTTTGTTGAGGAAATTGTCCAGTTTGCAGGCTTTGCCAAGCTCTGGCCGTGTTTCATTTCATATCAGCAGGCAATTTTATTACACGATAAAGGGCTTGCTGCTACTTTTACTCCTTTACCCCATCATGGGTGAAAGGAAAAAATAAATAAAAAATTGCTTGATTCCCTCATCAACACAGTCTGTGTTAATGAGGGTATGCCTTTCGGAGCACTATTGTGTTCTGCCGGTGAGGAATGGGGGCATTGGGAACCTTCCCGGTTGGCAGAACACAGTGATTACTGCTAGCGGCTATAGCCATCAGCAGTAATTGCATGCAAAAATCTGACAGATTGGGAGTCGATGGATCCACTTGGGTACAGCCAGCTTACCCATAGATAGATTGATCCTTGGACGGTGCCTGATGAGCCATTTATGGCCGAAATGCTAAGTTCAGGAAGAAAAACTTTTTGTATATATTGTAGTGTGATGCATAACTGTGATGCATGACAGTCGGAACCTAACATATTTTTTTAGAACACATGTGGTTTATCAATTTTCAGCTGTCCTATAATTTAATTTCAGGTAGCCGGGCGCATCTTTGAGGCGGCGTAGCATATCGTATTTACGATACGCCGCCGTAAGTCAGAGAGGCAAGTGCTGTATTCACAAAGCACTTGCCTCCTAAGTTACGGCGGCGGAGCGTAAATGGGCCGGCGTAAGCGCGCCTAATTCAAATGAGGATGAGGGGGCGTGTTTTATGTAAATTACTCGTGACCCGACGTGATTGACGTTTTTTACGAACGGCGCATGCGCCGTCCGTGGACATATCCCAGTGTGCATTGCTCCAAAGTACGCCGCAAGAACGTATTGGTTTCGACGTGAACGTAAATGACGTCCAGCCCCATTCACGGACGACTTACGCAAACGACGTAAATTTTTCACATTTCGATGCGGGAACGACGGCCATACTTAACATTGACTAGGCCAGCTATTTGTTCGACTAACTTTACGCCTGAAAACGCCTTACGTAAACGGCGTATCTTTACTGCAACGGGCGCACGTACGTTCGTGAATCAGCGTTCACGCCCCTAGCGGCCGGCGGAACTAGACAGCTAAGATACGACGGCGCAGGCCGTCGTATCTTAGCTAGGTTTAAGTGTATCTCAGTTTGAGCATACACTTAAACTTACGACGGCTTAGATTCCGAGTTACGTTGGCGTATCTACTGATACGCCGGCGTAACTCTTTGTGAATCTGGCTATAAATCTAGAACTGGGGCTAGGGACAGAGGGAGGGATGGATGCAAGAGAAGTGATGAAGGAATGGAAAGATGGATGAATATGTAGAGAACAAAAAACAGCTGCAAGAATGCAAAGCAGAAATGATGGGAATGATTCCACTGCAAAGTGCTGTTCCATCCCATCTATGGTCTCTTCAGCCGAATCTTCACTGGATAAAGTGCTTGGGCAACAAAAGATAAGGTATACTTTGAGTCAACATGGAAAAAACAGTGCAGGGCAGGGCTGCTGCACATAGAAGGCTTTTTATCTTAATGCATAGAATGCATTAAGATAAAAAAACTTATGCCTTAGCAACCACTTTAAGTACCAGCCCTTCTCATATGCCTCTTTGATGGCGATTTTTAACCCACGAGTGAAGCGATACCATTGCCATGGCTTCAAATCATCAATTTTTCTTCCCACACAGCCCTACCCATTTTTCTCCCCAAATGGCTTCCATCTGAACTCTGCCCATCTGCAGCTACTGCTCCCCTCCCTTCTGCTTACCAATAAGTAATGCACCTCCTGCACTGTGCTCACTATTAGTTACCCAAACTTTCTGCCAAATTTCTATTCAGCATGGTCAGATCTCTCTCTATCTGCCCATTACTCCCACATTTCCTATTATCTGGCCACCAATGATGCAGCTGCTGATGCATTGTGCTGCTTCCTGTATGCAGGCGGCCAGCATTCAGCAACTATTGGGGGGGGGGGGGGGCTGTTTTGACTGTCCTATCATCCTGGACCACAAACGTTCCTCAATGTGCTATGTATTTTCTGCTACACCATTGGCATGGTTATATCTTCTTAGTTCTCTCCATAAAATTATCAGAAATTTGTGCTTAAAGTAGAACTACAGGCAACACTTTTTTTTAAATTTTGGATAGAGTAAGGAAGGGTTATAACCTCTGTCTGTTTATTTTTTTACCATCCCTGTCCCATTGAAGTGAATTGCCTTCACTTCCTGCCCCATAGCCAAACAGGAAGTGACAGAAAATCTATGCAAATCAAGGGAATCCATTGCCCCCCCCCGGCCCCCAGAACTAGTGGTGGAGGGTGTGTGTCATATTTAAATTAGGGGCTGCATGGGTTTTTAGTCAGGCCTAGGGCTGCACAAAACCTAAATACACTACTAAATAAAGAAAAAGGAATCACGCTAAAGGTAATGTGCCCAATGGGGTAAACCACTGTGAAGTGATCACTGCAATGAGGATAGGTCAAACTAACCACAGTAGAAATATGGAAATAACAGTGATAAGTGAATAGCACCAATAAAAAGCAAAAATCTATATAAAGAGTCCAATCATGAACATATAATAGTGATTGATGATAGCCTCAGTGAGAAATTGATCCACAGACGATCCAGACAGAGTGAGGACAGGAGCACCTCCACCACAGTAAACACTGACTCTTACCGGAAGAATTGATCTCAATAGAGATCAAAAACAGCATAAACACATGGACTCCTCCAGTAATAACACCAGATCCGAGCTGGTCACACCAATTGGATTTCCTCAAACAGTGCCACAATCGGAGGTATATATAGAGAGAAGAGGGACTTGCATAGTGTAAAACCATAAGACATTTAATAAGGTAAAAACAGATGTACACTTACATCATCCATAAAATCAAGGAGCATTTAGAAATTGAGCTGGCCGGCTTCCAGAAAGTGCAGCCCGTATCTTCCGGGTCTGATCACGTGATGCGGTGACGTCAGAACGTCGCCTCCCAATGTTTCGTCTCGATGGGGACGATGGGGTGCATGAGTTTTTAGTCAGGCCTAGGGCTGCGCAAAACCTAAATACACTACTGACCATCAGTGTATGTAGGTCACTACCATCAGTGTATGTAGGTCAGGGTATATAGGTCACTACCGTCAATGTAGGTAGGTCAGTGTATGTAGGTCACTACCGTCAGTGTATGTAGGTTAGTGCATGTAGGTCACTACCGTCAGTGTATGTAGGTCACTACCGTCAGTATATGTAGGTCACTACTGTCAGTGTATGTAGGTCACTATTGTCAGTATATGTAGGTCACTACCGTCAGTGTATGTAGGTCACTACCGTCAGTGTATGTAGGTCAATACTGTCAGTGTATGTAGGTCACTACCGTCAGTGTATGCAGGTCACTACCGTCAGTGTATGTAGGTCACGACCGTCAGTGTATGTAGGTCACTACCGTCAGTATATGTAGGTCACTACCGTCAGTGTATGTAGGTCAAGTAGGTCACGGGCCAGCCAATAACAAAACCCTGCATCACATAAACCACCCCCTCTCCCGGTTTCCGGCCTTGGACTTCAGGCTGAAGCCCCTGGTCTTTTTGCCACCTAGCAACGACCCTGGTCAACAGTTTGTGTATCACTTTACAACATGAGGGCAGACAGTGCAGTTTACAATACATTTCAATACGAGAGGAATCAAGAGGGCCCTGCTTGTTGAAGCTTACAATCTAAGATTGAATGTAACTGTTTTGGGGAACGATTATATCAATGGGTTTCGTTCCATTTATTTACCTACATGGGTCTAAGATACTGTGGGGTTGACTTACCAAAACTGGAGAGTGTAAAATCGGGCGAAGCTGTGCATGGTAGCTAATCAGCTTTTAACTTTAGCTTCCTCAATTAGGATTTGACAATAAACCCCTGTGCCTTGTAGAATACAAATTGGAGAGGTACAGAGGTATAGTAAGAAATACATTTATTTGTAAGCTAGGAGAATTAAAAGCGCTCCAACCATTACATAAAGTAGTATTTGTGGCTATACTTTTATTTTTAAAGTTGCTTTTTTTGCATTTGTATTATATGCATGTTTAATTTTAGAAAGTAGCCTAGAGACAAGTAAAGTTGCTAAAAAGTTTAATTGGCAAGGTTTGCTATCCAAAGGCTTTGGTTTTGTGTTGATGGGCAAATTCAGCTTGCTTTTGACTATTTTTAAGATCAGTGGCGGTTCGTCCATAGAGGGCGCCGGAGCGCTGAAACCCCCCCCCCCCTCTGGCTTTCGCACAGCCACTGAAATACATAGATTCATGCATTGCATGAATCTATGTATTTTCGCCACTGACTATTCAGATGGCCAGATGGCGAGCGCCGGCCACCTGAATAACGGCAGCTGGTTGGCTGTGTGGAAGTGCCTATCAGAGTCAGGCTTTTCTGAGTACAGCACTCAGGCTGTAGTCGGCTTCCGAATGCTTATCCAAGGAACACCCCCCCCCCCGTGTGTTCCTTGGATAAGACTGACAGGCGTCTCAGCCAATCAGGTTCACTGGTTCTGGTTACCGGTAACCTGATTGGCTGAAGCGTCATCGAGGGCGGGAGAAGACATCGAGGGACGTGGAAGGAGGATGGCTGACCCCCAGAAAGGTAAGTGCCGGGCAAGGGGGGAGAGGCATTTTACAGGGCACAGCGGCGACAATAGGCACAGTGGCATCAATGGGCACAGTGGCGACAATGGGCACAGTGGCGACAATTAAAGGGCACAGTGGCATCAATGGGCACAGTGGCGACAATGGGCACAGTGGCGACAAAGGGCATGGTGGCATCAATTGGCACAGTGACGACAATTAAAGGGCACAGTGGTGACAATTAAAGGGCACAGTGGCGACAATTGGCACAGTGGCGACAATTGATGGGCACAGTGGCTGTGTTTGATGGCATGACACAGTGGCTGTGTTTGATTGGCATGGCGCAGTGATTGCGTTTGATGGCATGGCACAGTGGTGACAATTGATGGCGCAGTGGCTGCGTTTGAGGGCATGGCATAGTGGTGACAATTGATGGCACAGTGGCTGCGTTTGATGGCATGGCACAGTGGCTGCGTTTGATGGCATGGCACAGTGGTGACAATTGATGGCACAGTGGCTTCGTTTGATGGCATGGCACAGTGACTGCATTTGATGGCATGGCATAGTGGTGACAATTGATGGCACAATGGCTGCGTTTGATGGCATGGCACAGTGGCTGCGTTTGATGGCATGGCACAGTGGTGACAATTGATGGCACAGTGGCTGCATTTGATGGGTACAGTGAGGCTGCAATTGTTGTTTTTTTTTGCACTGCCCCAAAAATTTTGAGCACCAGCCTCCACTGTTTAAGATGCTTCTGAGGTTATACAGAATGTATGGATGGACATGTGCTTTGACTTGAAGTACAGCTCCATTTGACCTGCTTCTGATCTACATCAACTTTCTACAAGCTACTTTTACCATTTCCATTGGGAGAGAAGTAGTTCTAACACAAACACCTGTCAAAGCCAGCCCAAACAGCTGCCCACCACACTCAAGTCATTCTTGCATCTCTATCACTACTCTGGACAGGGAACACAAACCAACCACATCAGAACCATACTCTTGTCCTGGAGGACCCTGTTATGGTCTCCTACAATACTTAGCGATGTCTCCTTCATAAAACAGCATTTTGCATGTGATCGCAACACACCTCCAAAACCTGGCAGTACATTCCAACTTTATAAGTCATTGCCCATCACCATTTATGATACAGGAACCAACATTTAGGAATTGGTTGCACGGCCAAGGTGGTGATTGATGCTCAATAGTGCTCTTTGATGCGGTTTTAACAGAGGGCACCTTTCATTTTTTTTAACATATTTTGGATCACTGTAAACCCGGCTATACGATGAATGTGACGTTATTTACTTTGGCTACTGTCTTTGTGTTAGAAGAAGAAGCACACAGTATATAATCGATGCACTGTGTGAACACACAGAATCTGCTGGAGTTCCAGACAATTAGGTCATCTAATGCACTTGCAGCTGTCTGATGCATTGATCTTCAGTGCTGTCTGGAGCAGGACATCCTTCTAACCTGCAGCAGGCTGCCATTCATTCGTTTCTTAGAAGAGCAATCCCCTGCAGCGCCGGCCATGTCATGTCTTATCTTCTTTCTTGTTATTATTAGGGGATGATTATTTATCCCTGTACACAAGTCAGCACACAGCACTGTGTATTGCTTTGTGTTCGGTATAAAATATTAACATCGCTTACAATTATTCATGCATTGAATATGAGTGCAGGGCCAGATCTTACTATGTGTTACTTATATATTCTGCTGCTGCCTTTATTTTTTTATATGTATTTCTGTTCCACAGAATGTCAAATACTCAAAATGTTTCGGTGTTGTAAATAGCTTTGATTTCCGTGAAAACTTGAACCAAATTGCATACGCATTTTAACCTTGAGGCCCATAAAACTGGTCAGGCTATGTTAATTCATGCATCGGCAATTGCGTTGTGCTGCATGCTGACGTACATCAATGCATGTTACTTAGTGAAATGATTTGTATTTCTGTCCTTTCAGCCCTGAGATTTACACATACTGTCAGATAGAAGAGCCAAGTGGATGGCACTGTTTTTTCTGTTACAGCTTAGGTTGGCCATAAACTTTGCAAATTTCTTTCCTGCAGGGGTTGCAGGAAATAAATTAGCTTGATTCCCCCGTCAACACAGACAGTGTGGATGTGGTAATCTCTCCTGCTGAGCCATTGTATTCTCATGGTGTGTGTGTGTGTGTGTGTGGGGGGGGGGGGGCTGTCCCCAATGGGAAAAGGCAGTAATTTTTTTTCCTAGTGGCTATAGCTGCCACTATAGGAGATATAAATTCCATACAGGACCTTGGATATTTCTCTAGCTCAGATTCTGAGTGTCCTTTTTCTGCAAACTTTTCTCCCTTGTCCTTTAATGCCTCCTGTGGTTGCCTGGTGTTTGGTCATATGGTGTCTATTTAACTCTCTGAACCACCATTAATTGCAAGCGATATATTCTGGGAAGACTCTGTTACTCAAGTGGACCGCATCCCCTGAGGAAGCCCCAGTTATAGGGTGAAACATGTTGGGAACCATGCTGTACCCACAAGGACTGTACTGTAGAGTCTTTTGTAATGCACTGCATTGTTTTTATGAAACACTTACCTTTTAATGGTTACTAATAACATTTAGAGATTTTAATACTAATTTCATGATTTATTGAGCATGCACCTAAAAAATCCCATAACCTCTAATTACACAAGGTGTATAGTACTTTCCCCTTTGGGAGAAGGCATTGATTATTGCTAGTGGCTATAGCGATAATCACAAGTAAATTCCAGCTAGCTGGTTAAACTCAAGTTGATCTATTGATCAACCTGGTACATTCAGCCTGCCCATACACGGTTCGAATCTTGTCCGGTTCCTGCTGATTCTATGGCCGGCCTTAGAATACAATGGTGTCATCTCCTCACCAGCAGCCTGCCAACTGTACAAAGAAAAAGCAGCAGCAGTCTGACAAAGTCATCCCGATTGGATCCAAGTGCTGCCCCATCCATTCCCAGACTAAGTGCTGCTGTAGTCCCATACAACTTGTGATATATGTATCACGTATATTGATCTTTGTCGTGGGGTCAATTCAGTGAGATGAGCTTTTGCTCAAGGGGGGGTGGGTGATTGTTCAGATCTCACATTCAGTCTAGTTCCAAAAAAAAGGGACAGCTTAAAATACAACTATTCTAAACCCCACCCCACCCTTCTAAACCATACCAGGCCACATACCCTCGAAATGGAGTGGAGGGGGGGGTGTGCTTTGCTGTCAAGGGCCTGTTCCCTACAACCCTGGCTGGAGGTTGTGGGGGTCTGTTGGTGGGGGCTTATCGAAATCTGGGCCCCCAGATCCAGCCCCCCATGTGAGTGAGTATGGGGTACATGGTAACCCTACTAATTCACCAAACAAAAAAAGTGTAGTGTAAAAAATGACAGTAGACAAGTCCTATATACAAAAACTAAAATAAAAAAACTAAAATATAAAACAATGTCCTCGGATGTAGATCTATTGTCAGTCATGATGCCCACTGCCACCGCCGACCCAAGAAAAGAAAACAGTCTGCTCCAGCAATTTGCCAGCTCCATCGTCTGGCAGTTCTTAAACAACAAATGGGTTACCCGCTGACTACTCTGGGTGGCCCACCCCCCCCCCCCAAATGCCCCTGGCTGATGACATCATACAGGGGCGGGGGCCACCTGGTGACTTCAGCAGGTGACCACACCCCTTTGTTGTTTAAAGTTGGTGGGAGTGAACGGAGAACCAAGCGATCAGAGGTCTTTGATGGCATGCTTCTCGGTCTTAGAGGTCATGGGGGTAAGTTACAGCATTGCACCAATGCTGCATCCACCTAGGTAAGTATGATTGTTTGTTTTTTTTGAAAACCACATGAACAAAAAGTTGACCATTGTAAGCATCCCTGGAAGTATTGCATGGTTAGTACCAACCACGGTAACTAACATTTATGCTGAATAGCTTGAGCTATAAGTAAACGTGCAAAAAATATAAATGCATGTGAAATTAAAAAGAGAGAATTATTCAGATTTTTTGAAGTACAAGATTTTAATTTACTATCGTGGGCCTTTAAAAAAAAATCTGCTGTAGTATGCTGTAAGATGTCATATATATTTATAGGTGTTTTCTTTACATTTCCTTGCTGAGTTCAGAAGGTTGATGAAAATGCAACAATAAAAAGAATACTTATTGAAAAGATATCAGGATAAAGTAAAGCATTCAGAGCCCATGCAAATCACTGGACATGTACTGTCATCAGTCACTTATTGAGAGCAACGCTCCATATGCATGTTCTCTCTCCAGCGTGTTCCTCATTGACTGAAGACACTGTTTATGATCTCTGTTTCCCTGTTGTCTGCAGTCAGCATGCTGCTGTTATCCTGACATTTCACTATTTACATTTGCATTAGAATGCAGTTTCAACAGTTCTGTACCCATGTGTATACTATAAATTCAACAGCTCCTGGCATGGAAAATATTCAGAGTGCATATATATAGCCTAATGTCTGTTTCTCTATATACTGTACATGCTCTCTGCACTTAGACTACTGCAACAGAAAGAAGTCAGTCATTCTATAGCATATGGGTTAAAGCTCAACTCCAGGGTTATTAAAAAATAAAAAATCCGCTGCTCTTGAGGAAAAGAAAAAAAGCAGCTGTTCTCGCCGTATGTCTTACAATGTCCCCTGCAGGCTCATCACCCTGTAAGTCAGAGCCAGTCCTCAAGGCTGAATGGCACCCAGCATCGTTCAGCCCACTTTCTGTGTCCAGGGCATCTGGAAAACACACCCTGGGGATGTACCATCAAGCCGGCATTATTGTGTTGTGCGTGCCTCTGAAGCATTCAGAACCTACACAATGCCAAATAAAGAAGTAAAATAAGCGGTCTTGTTAAGTCACAAGACATCATAGGGACCTAGGAAAAAAGTATTGTCATGGATATGCAATAAAGTATGGCAGCTTACCTGTCTCCATGTGTTCATTAGAGGCCTGACTCTCTTCCTGGCTGTCTTTTATCACCTTC